>NC_137458.1:57245763-57464674 GCF_964235325.1 Thermobia domestica
TTTTAAATTCAAAGTGTCCACCTAGAGATACAAAGAAAGTTTACGTTATATCTAATTAATTTTTGATACTTTAGAATAGGTTTCTCCGAACACTTTAAACCTTTATGACGACCTCAAGTAAAATGTTCTTTTACAGATTTTGTTCTAAAATGAAATAATCAAGCACTACCACAGAATCATACTCACATTCATTTAGTGGAATAATCCCTTCGATGTTTCCTCTTACTATTGCTACTTTATCTTTGATATTCCATTCTATATCTCGAAAACGTTGTATGAGTTGATGGTATGTAGATTCATTGAGACCTTTAGAATAGATATAATTATTTACATAATTTAACCAGTCAGGTGACAACAAGAAATTATCAATCATCAACGTCGCTTTTCTGCACCTACTAGGCTCCACTATTCAACATCTTAGATCATCAGGAAGTAATACACCATTCTTCTTTCTCTTAGCTGTTTGTTCTCTTAACTTTATTTAAATATCAAAATTATACATTTTATTTTATTATACAATAAATGAAAGTATTTAATTTAAATACCTACTAAGTGTGTCTCTGCATTATCCATTTGAACACAAGTTAGAAAAAGCTCTTGCAGGATATTACACAGCATCCTTAACATCAAACATTAAGGATAATAAATTAACATTTCGTATGATGCTTCGGAACCAGATCCTCGAATTGAAAACACATTTGTGCTTTATTATAAGCAAATCACAGTTCTACCTAGTTAATATAATTTAGAAGAATTAGAAGAATATACTAGATTAATTGATATGCCTGACATCGGTACTTTAGGAGATAGGGTTAAATTTAGAGAAGACGGAAAGGAAAATAGAGTTTAGATATTGAGCAGAAGTTGTGACATAAACTCATATATCATTAATAGGGTATTAGAGTTTAGTGAGAAGAGTTTACCACAGAGAAAAAAACATGATGGAGATAAGTCATCAAAGTTTCATCCATTTGTAACTATAAATGTTCAGTGTGATTTATCAGAAAGTATGATTTTAAAACACATTGACACATCACACAACGAAACAGATTTAATCGTCATATCTAGAACAAATGCAGTATTCAGCGAAGTAATCATATATGAGCCCAAAGAAAAGATATATTTCTCAATACATCACAATAAATTTAACAGAATGAACAGGTCAATTCGAGATGTGAATCGTGATTTAATTGATTTTGGTGGGGCTCATATCTCTGTTCTTCCCGCTCTTAAATCATTTGAGATTTTATATATAATAAATATGGATATCCTTGGTATATTAAAAATAAGACTCTCATTAGCGAAGAGCAATTAGAACTATTAAAGAATCTAAGTACGAAAGAAGAGCTCAGAAACCTTAGTGACCTACATATAGTATTTACATCAAATAATATAACATTGGTAAATTTTAAAAAGCAAAGGCTTGTTAATGTAGCTCATGCAGTTGACCAACAAGATGTAGTAACTTTGGAACAACATGAGCCAATAAATAATCGATTAGAAAGTGATGGAATTAATTTTTAAGGTGTATTAAAACCATTAAAAGATACATACATAAAGAAGGATGAACAGGATATAGGATCAGAATTATCAAAGTGAATAAATGATAGATATGTATTAATCGGACATAAATAATTAGTTCTTTTATTTGATGCAATACTTGCTGTAAAATATAAGGTGAGTTAAAATAAATTCACTGTTATTCAGTTGAAGCAGATCCGCAGAGAAAGGACTATCATTGGTTATTCCAGACTGTGGGAAGCCGAACTCATTTACTTACTAGAGAAATATGATCTTAAAGCATTGAAAGAGAGAACCTAAGAAGACAGAACGTATTCCCATTTCACGAGGAAATCTTTGGAGAATCGATACCTAAAAGATTGGATAGAAAGAAAGCTTTAAAATTGTTTCCATTTGAGGAAGAAGTAACTGAAGAAACTAAACCAGAAATCATACCTATTAAAGTAGAAACAGAAGAAACAGCGTTAAGAAAGAAATTACAGAACATTAAAGTCGATAAAACGGTAAGGTATAAAGACCCAATAACATTTTTAAATATAAGTGGAAAAGTTGGTATTAACAAAATCAAAGAAGAGATAAAATTACATCCAGTTAAAATTAACCTTTTATCATTTGTGATTATATTAAAGAAAAAGAGGTAGAAGAATTTAATTTTAAAACATCCAAGAGAGAATATTAGAATCAACTTACTTAGATTAATACATATACCATGCTAAACGAAAACTACGTTGAGAATTGGAAGAATTTTAAGGTAGAGGATATTGATGGACATTACACCAAATTAAACATTTAGAAATCAGACTAAACAAATACGTACCATTACGAGCTTCTTCCTATATTGAGCTTCCTAAATCAATTAAGGATAAGAAAGCAGTGATTAATGTTCAAAACAAAGACAATAAGTGTTTGTTATATTCTGTCTCAAGTTATTTAAAACCTATAGACCACCAATCACATCCTCAATCCTCGGAAACCGAATCAAATGCAAAAGAGTAATTATTTTTTACTGGCTTTTCTTCCATAGACATAATTTGAAACAATTATGAGGTTAGTGTCAATATCAGCAGTAAGGCTATATGGGATGCAGACCTACAGACTAAAGTGGAATCCGAATCAGAGGAATCCCCTAATCACATAAATCGTATTTATAATTTCTGGACAAAGAAATTTCTACAAATTTCAACTTTTAGCATCAATACATTTTTCTCTCTTGATTTACCACACATACGGTGGCTCAGAGTTAAGGTGATTTTTTATGGTAGAATTTATCCTAGGTTCGATCCCCGAGAAGGAATATTTGTGGAGGAAAACATATTTCCGTGAGGTTTCGCCAGTCTTCATTTGTCTCCTACTTTCTCATTTCAAGAATTATTTGACATAATTAACTTTCATTTCTCATGCGTTTTTATTAAGCTAAAGGATATAAATGTCAAAAGTTGAAGACTTCGTTTCATTTTAATTCTGAATCTGAAAGTTTATGTGCAGATACATAGTAGACTAATCTAACATACGCATCTCTGCTTCCTACGATTTCTAACAGTGCTCTTTTAATATGAAGGATCTATGATAAAATTTTGTCTGTTCAAATACTGAATTCCATTCTTTTTCGAATCTTTAAACTACTGATAAAGTGCCGCCGGATTCTCGTTTCTTTGGAGTCCACCCTTGTTAGAGAATACCCAAGTTGAATTTTGAATTTTGAATTAATGAAATGTACGATAAAAATAGTGGACATTGACTTTTACCCGACTTCGATCCAACATTCAATTCTTGTGTTATGACTTTTTTTATTTTTTCGGACACATTTTTGATCCGAAGAATTTATGCACCCAAATTGATATATACTTTTCGTTTTTTCGTTGTCAGGAATCACCACCCAATCATTCTCCGTGTTTGGTAACAACCTATCTATATGCTAATCTTTTATATTCGAAATACGGTACATGTTATTTATAAGATTTTATTTTATTCTATTTTCTTGTGATGCACAGAGGATGAACAACATAAGCTACTATAATTTGCAATCTTAACAGATGGATGAGTCTTCATGTGAAACGTTGCATTTCTAACACCTCTGATAGAAAGACAGTATAGGTTGAGACTTATGTGTAACTTATAGCTTCTCGTAATTTTAGTGTCATATAATCATTCGAGGAAACATTTATTATGACGTAGGAATGAACTATTCTTAAATCACCTTCAAAACATTAATTTTAAGAACCTCACATGTGAAGTTTTGCAGCTCAATTAAACTTGATAATCATACTTTCGCAATTTATCATCAACAAATCTTGATTTTACATAGTTTTTGAAACACTGTGCTCAACTATTGTAATTAGATAATACTATCTAATTATGCATGATTTTCATTCGGCGTGCTGCTAGTATCATAGTAGTATAGCCATTGCACTTGTATTATCTATGAAGTTCTAAATTATTTTCATTTTAGATTTTCTTCCATGGAATCTACGAAATGCCAATGGCAACGAAAGAACAAATTGGGATGGAAATGATCGAAATAGTTGACTACATGGAAGTAGAGGTTCTAGTAACAAGCGAAATTGCAGATCCAGATGTTCGCCATATTCCGGTGGAATCCAGACAATGTAAATTTCCTGATGAGAATGATGGCTTATGGGCTTTTGATTACTATAGCCACTCCGCTTGTCTAATGCAGTGTAAGGTGGACAAGAGTATGGAACTCTGTAACTGTACTGGTTTTGTTCTTGGAACAAGAAAAGGTAAGAAAACATATTAAGATTGCAAAGCAGATTATTTATTTATTTATTTACTTATTTATTTATTTATGACTTCTTTACGTGGCGAAGTTAAGGCTCTGCGGCCTTGTCCGAGCACTTAATGACGTGCATACATTATTTTGTTTTTTAGAAAAACCACAAATACATAGAAAATATTAACAATTGCAAAAGAAAAGAACTGAACTACATAAAAAGAATATACTACTTAAGTAAAAATAGTTAAAAACTTCAAAACAAAAATTGAAAATAATATACAATAGAGGAATCAAAATAACATGGAGAACCTAAATTGCATATTGCATATAGCGGTGTAGAAGTATGAATATATCAGGTGTACTATCTGTCAGGAAAGTAAATGTACACCTATTTTTCGAGTCTGGCATTCCTGCGCTCCATCCGTGGAGAGTATGAGAATTAAACCAATCAAATGTTTACTGAGGGGCAAAAAGAAAGGTTTAATCTGAATAAGACATTGCAAGCGGCAGAAGCTGTGAATACGAGTAGTGCATAGTGTAAATAAAGGACGACACCGAAACAGAAAGCCAGAAACAACTGTTAAACTTAGAAAAAAGAGTAAAAATTGTCGAAGTGGGAACATAAAACACAAATACAACAAATACGCCGACAACTAAACGTTCACAATACCAGGATCTTGGTGTAATGGTTAAGGTGCTGGCTTACAAATGGAAAGGTCCCCGGTTCGGATCCCCGTCTAGGACATTTTTAAAATTTTTTATTGATAATACATACAGCTCATGAGAGGGTAAAAGATGTCGTATTTAGCTTTTCGTAGTAATTATTATTGGTGATGTTTAGTACTGATAATACTTTTTGTCTTTGCATATCGCTTTTATTCTTTTCTTCGTTTCGAAAGAAAAGAATATCCGAACAAATGCCACCAAAATTTCTCTTATTTTGAATGTAAACGCCATTTGCGATTAGTGAAGAATAAAAATTGAACGTTCCGAAGTAGCTGCAAAAAGTAAAAAGAAAAACATGGAAATGGACCGTACTCATGGTTACTAAAAATACAATTTCTACATGCCTTACCCCTCCCGACCACATTTCTACGTTAGCAAGTAAGAGCCTTGTGTTAGGCAGGTCAATACGTTTTGCAAAGAGGCCCGGTTTAGCTCTGACGCACCACAGGTGCGAGAAGGGAGCAAAACACTTTTTCTCTCTTTCTCTGTGTGTCTATTTATCTATCTCTCTGTGCATATATATATATATATATATATATATATATATATATATATATATATATATATATATATAACGCTATTTGTGAATGCTATAACCACCCTAATTTTCAGAGGATTGAGACGAAATTTGGCACAAACATTAATTGTTGAGATATCCTGATGAGTTCGTTAACCAGAATAATCAGATGAAAATGTTGAAAATGGCGTCCCTTCAAACTCTTAAAAAGATCCAAGGGAACCAAATTTCGCCCATAAATAGGTATTCAGAAAGTTTGAATAACTTTTCTTCTTTTACTGAAATATTTGTGTGCAGGGACTTATCCTCTTTTATTGAAATATTGGACCCGATTAATCGCCTAAGAAGGTTCACGCCCTTTCGCTACGGTCAGGCTTTTTTTCTTTTTGCAGGAGGGGGTTATTTCCTATCGGAACAAAATGATTATTAGTGATGATATGGAATTACACATTGAAAGGGAAGTAACTTGTGAAACATGGTATTTGAAAGAATAATATAATAAATGTGACTTCCTAAAACACAGAGAACTGTAAATCATATATTTCGAGTTCGGGAGCGTGAATGGCGAGGAGTGTTATTTGATTTACTTTTTAGGTAGGCAACATTAGTGGTAAGTAAAATAATAATAATAATAATAATAATAATAATAATAATAATAATAATAATAATAATAATAATAATAAGTGTTGTTTGTGGCACGGCAATATCTTCCTCAATTCTTCAAATGTAATGATTGTAACCAAATATCTCCATACAAACAAAATATTATCAATTTATATCGAGAGAACGGGAAATTGTAGTGATGGGAGCAACGTTGGACAGTATGCACTCATAGTACTCAGAGAAGTAAGCGATTTCAATGCAAAATGAACGAAGAGTCATTGTCATGGGTAGTCATGGGGCCACGGCAGAGCCCTCTTTAGGCAAAAAGTCGATAACTTATATCGAGAGAACAGGAGGTGATAGTGGGATGGGATCAACGTTGGACACCGTGGACTAATAAGGCGCATCGAAAAAAATTAGGGGGCGGACCTCAACCAGCCTTACTTATTTCTGCATAATAATATAAAAATATATTGTCGAAATACACATACGAGTTAGCTACTAATATTTCATATTATTATTATTATTATTATTATTATTATCGACAGCGTCTTTTCATTACGTCAGCATGTTTGACATGAAGCCAAAGAGAAGATCCATCATTCGTAGAAAGAATAAGAATAGTCATTTACTTTAACTGTGAACGACGGCGAAAAATACGAAAAGAGTGACTACCTGCAACAATACTTTCTCTCAAATGGATAAAGAATCAAGCCGAGATAGATTCGAACTCGCATGGAAGGCGCGAAAAGCCAGTGCTATGTCCACTTTTTTTAAACTGACTCACCGAACGTGTTTCATTAACTTACTTATTGCTAATTTTACTTGGTTCACTCGTTTAACTTGCTTTTTCTAATAACTTATAACGACAGGAACACGAACACAGAAACATCGAGAACAGTAAAAAATCATAGATTCTCTCCCGCCGGGAATCGAACCCGGGACACCATACACCAAAGGCGCACGTGCTAGCCACTAGACCAGCAGGGAGGGCATAGTTCATTCTCTGTGTCGTTAGGGATTACGACCACTATATTGCCAGCGATCACTTCTGTTGGTTGTATACTATGATCACATGTTTCTTCTTTGCTGGAAGAGTTAAACCTTTATTCTATGTAATACATGAGGTATTTAGACCTACATGCTCTTCATATAATGTAATAAAAGGGTCATGCTGGGTATAAGAAAAAGAACATTCCATGGACAAAACGGAAACTATTGGCATCAGAAATACTTATCTACGAGGCTTGCGCAGTAGTATATTTCAGAATAGTTACTGTTTAGTTCAGTAAACGAAGAATGGGTTATAAAAAAGCAAACATGTCTAGTCAACGAGAGCGACTAGAGTTGACAGAGGCGGAAGCTGATGTGTAGTAATACAACAACTTGGTTAAATTGATAATTTGTTCTTTATTCTGTAGTAGATCGTATCACAACTTTACGGGAGAGCAGACAAAGACTTACTAACGCTATCATATAGTAACACGACCATATAGACACAAATGGATGTAAATGTGAGTACTACAACTTGGATTTAACAAAAGCCGTTTAGATATTCAGTGGTTTGCAGGGTTGTATAAGACACAATACAATTCTTCATACCTCAGTTTCCAGTAGCTAGATACATGCAATTTCTGGTTAGATACTGAAACTGCTTTCGAATTTTAATACATGACGTATTGCAGGATACAAAATGCTTTGCATTACTTGTTTGTTTGTAGACAGCTACTCGGTTAGTGTTCTGAAAGGTTGTGTATAAACTAAGGATAGCCAATTCCGGAATTATTTCTTTTCGGACTTTGGTGGAAATATCATTACATGAACATGTTTGGAACGAACCAATAATGTTTCTGTAATGATATTTCCACCAAAGTGAATGCCGTATTTAATTTATTCGTTGATCTGGAAACAATTTAGTGCCCATTAATAAACTAAATAACATACAATGGAGTAAAATTACAGAAATGATATCGTATTATACAGTAATATCGCCGTGCAAGTTCAATAGTATAATAATAATAATAATAATAATAATAATAATAATAATAATAATAATAATAATAATAATAATAATAATAATAATAATAATAATAATAATAAATTTTCATCGGTCCTGCGCGGAAAGTGAGAATTAAATCAATCACATGTGTAGTCAAGGTAAGGAGAAAAGCCGAAACTGAATAAGACAATGAAGCGGGTCACAAGCTGGGAATAAGAATGGTGCATGGTCTAAATAAAGGACGACACCGAAAGAGAATTCCAGAAACAGCAGGTAAACGGAGAAAAAAGCGTAGAAATTGTTAAAGTGGAAACATAAAATACCAATACGAATAGGGATGAGCACGAGACGAGCCAAAATTCGACTCGACTCGAGCTCAATACGAGTCGTGTCAAAGGTAATTTTCTTGAGTTGAGTTCCGAGCCAAGTCGCTGCTTTCAAGATCGAGTTTCGAGTCGAGCTGAGTTTGGTAATGGCTCGCTCGCTCGTTCAGTTCGTTTTAACTCGTTTTGAAATAATGGTCTGATTAGAATGAAAAGCGAAAGCCATGAGAAATGTAAGCAGTAATGTGGAATACTTTTACTGTTGCTCACGACAGGGGTTCGTCTCGTCTCGTAATTTTAGTGCATCTCGTGGGGCAATTTTAGTGTATCTCGTCTCGTCTAGATAACGAGAAGACAAGAGTTTTTTTATTATTACGAGACAGCCTCAAATGTCGTAATCACCAATATAAGTATATACTGTATTTCTTAAAATCAAGGCTGAGACCTGCACGGCTGAATTCTTGAGCCGAAGCAGAAGACCAACTCGGGTAGTGACATCAATCGGTTCGTCTCGTATCAACTGAGCGAACAGCTCGAGTCAGCTTCGTTGGGATGAGGCGTCGGCTCGGCCCAATTGAGCCGATGGGTCGAGCTTTCTCGGTTGGGATGGGTCACCTACTCGGCTCATGTGAACTTGTTCGAGCCAGCTAAGTTGAAACTAATCCATCGGCACGTTTCCACTCAGCTCAACTAAACCGATGGCTCAAATAGGCTCGGTTGGGTGAGCTGTTGGATCGGCTCACTTCTCGGTTCGGTTCGATAGTGAATGAGCTGTAAGCCGAGCCGTTGAGAAGCCTAAACTCGGTCCCAGCTGTTTCGCACATGTTTGGCTAAAGCATATAACTTTTAACAAATTTGGCTCGAGCCCGAATACTTGCCCCTTCGGAACTCAAACCCAGAACGTGACCGATGTCCTTGCCTCCTGAAGACTTCTCGACAACCGAGATAGACAGTCAATTAGCTTTTACAATTCAGATACAAACCGCATATCTTTTAAAGATTATACACGGTGTTGATATTATAATAATAGTAAAAGTAATAGTAATAATAATAATATTAAAAGTTTCAAAACTTGCCCTGAAATTTGGCAAAACTTACTTAAATTAGAGATTTCGGGGAAAGGGTTCCGTACCTTCAAGACACCTCTGCAACTAACAACATTTTAAACCAGAACGTTCCATTGAAGTTTCATGTAGGAAATATTCTACTGTTTGTTTTAAGAAAAATAACTATAATAAATATAACTGAATATCACGCAATAGTAAGGCATATGATAAAATAATTTTTAGGATATGGAGAGGAAAATTTAAAAGCTTTGCTACAAAATACCTACACAGAGCATAATTCAATGAGCTCTGAAATAGAATGTAACGAAATAGCCTATGAGATTCAGTACACAGAGCAATTGTTAGTTAAAGAATGAGCATACACTATTTCGAGAATCGAGACAAGGCGGGAAATGTTTACGATATTTTTCGTCTCGTCTTGATTCTCATCTCCAAAGAGAGACGATAATTTTGAGTTAGC
The DNA here is from genome assembly GCF_964235325.1 of Thermobia domestica. Taxonomy (NCBI): domain Eukaryota; kingdom Metazoa; phylum Arthropoda; class Insecta; order Zygentoma; family Lepismatidae; genus Thermobia; species Thermobia domestica. The sequence goes on from NC_137458.1 coordinate 57,255,714, forward strand.
ATTGACCTGTCTCGAATGTAAATTGTTAATTCTCATGTTATTTTATTTATTTTAGAAACAAGATGAGAAATTCCTCTTCTCGTGAGCAACATTAAACCAAACCGAAATATTCTTTCGAAATGTCACGTTTCTGCTTGTAATGGTATGAGCTGAGCGATAATTAGATTCTAGCTTTTAATCTTCTACAAGATAATGATACTTATTATTAGTTTATTATTATTACTATTATTATTCCTGAAGATTTGATAGTTCAAGTATTGAAACATCCGAGTATTCAAATTTCTGAATATAATAAAACGTATGTTATCGCTGATCAATTGCCATCAAAATCCTAAAGTAAAAAAAAAATTACAACGTGCATTCCCAGAAGCACCTCGACCACTGAACAGCGATCGCTACGCGTCAAACGATTCGTTTTTAGTCTGGTTACGTTAGGTTTCTTTGTCTCTGCTTGCAAACTTGTATGTTATATTTCTTCGATTCAAAATGTCTTTCGTCTTTCTTTTATGATGTCGGCAAAGTTTACATTAATAACTTGAGTTGTTCCTAAACCGTTGGTTCACAATTTAGTTTCTTCTCCACACGAAATTACAAATATGACAGATTGAATTCTTATAGTCTCCATTTCTTTCAAAGCAGTCGCCATTACCTGGTCAAAGACTTATTTCCGCCACGATTCATATTAACCAAAATAATTTCATTTTTCGGAAGCAGAACTTTCACTTTCCGGATTTCGGAAAATTATGGAATTCAGTTAAACTCCCTAATTCAGAAGAATTCCGGAACTCGGGAAAAGTCGTAATTCAGAAAATTCCAGAATTGAGAAAAACTCCCGATTTTGAAAAAATCCAGATTTTTTCGAATTCCGGAATGTTAACGAAATCAGAAATTTCTAAATTCCGGAATTATTCCAAAATCGGAATTTTCCGAATTCCGGAATTTTTCCGGTTTTATTTTCGGGAGTCAGAAAAGTAATAATTCCGGAATTGGCTATCCTTAGTTTATACACAACCTTTCAGAACACTGACCTAGTAGCTGTCTACAAACAAACAAGTAATGCTAATCATTTTGTATCATGCAATACGTCATGTATTAAAATCCGACAGCAGTTAAAGTATCTAACCAGAAATTGCATGTATCTAGCTATTAGAAGCTGAGGTATGAAGAATTGTATTGTGTCTTATACAACCCTGCAAACCACTGAATATCTAAACGGCTTTTGTTAAATCCAAGTTGTAGTACTCACATTTACATCCATTTGTGTCTATATGGTCGTGTTACTATATGATAGCGTTAGTAAGTCTTTGTCTGCTCTCCCGTAAAGTTGTGATACGATCTACTACAGAATAAAGAACAAATTATCAATTTAACCAAGTTGTTGTATTACTACACATCAGCTTCCGCCTCTGTCAACTCTAGTCGCTCTCGTTGACTAGACATGTTTGCTTTTTTATAACCCATTCTTCGTTTACTGAACTAAACAGTAACTATTCTGAAATATACTACTGCGCAAGCCTCGTAGATAAGTATTTCTGATGCCAATAGTTTCCGTTTTGTCCATGGAATGTTCTTTTTCTTATTCCCAGCATGACCCTTTTAGTACATTATAAGAAGAGCATGTAGGTCTAAATACCTCATGTATTACATAGAATAAAGGTTTAACTCTTTCAGCAAAGAAGAAACATGTGATCATAGTATACAACCAACAGAAGTGATCGCTGGCAATATAGTGGTCGTAATCCCTAACGACACAGAGAGTGAACTATGCCCTTCCTGCTGGTCTAGTGGCTAGCACGTGCGCCTTTGGTGTATGGTGTCCCGGGTTCGATTCCCGGCGGGAGAGAATCTATGATTCTTAACTGTTCTCGATGTTTCTGTGTTCGTGTTCCTGTCGTTATAAGTTATTAGAAAAAGCAAGTTAAACGAGTGGAGCAAGTAAAATTAGCAATAAGTAAGTTACTGAAACACGTTCGGTGAATCAGTTTAAAAAAAAGTGGACAAGGCACTGGCTTTTCGCGCCATCCATGCGAGTTCGAATCTATCTCGGCTTGATTCTTTATCCATTTGAGAGAAAGTATTGTTGCAGGTAGTCACTCTTTTCGTATTTTTCGCCGTCGTTCACAGTTAAAGTAACTGGCTATTGTTATTCTTTCTACGAATGATTGATCTTCTCTTTGACTTCATGTCAAACATGCTCACGTAATGAAAAGACGCTGTCGATAATAATAATAATAATAATAATAATAATAATAATAATAATAATAATAATAATAATAATAATAATAATAATATGATATATTAGTAGCTATTTGGTGTGTGTATTTTTACAATATAATTTTATATTATTATGTAGATATAAGTAAGGCTGGCTGGCGTCCGCCCCCCTTATTTTTTCGATGCGCCTTATTGGTCCACGTTGTCCAACGTTGGTCCCATCCCACTATCACCTCCTGTTCTCTCGATATAAGTTATCGACTTTTTGCCTAAAGAGGGCTCTGCCGTGGCCCCATGACTACCCATGACAATGACTCTTCGTTCATTTTCATTGAAATCGCTTATTTCTCTGAGTACTATGAGTGCATAGTGTCCAACGTTGCTCTCATCACTATACAATTTCCCGTTCTCTCGATATAAATTGCTAATATTTTGTTTGTAAGGGAGATATGGCGTTACAATCATTACATTTGAAGAAGAATTAGGAAGATATTGCCTTGCCACAAACAACACTTATTATTATTATTATTATTATTATTATTATTATTATTATTATTATTATTATTATTATTATTATTGTTGTTGTTGTTGTTGTTGTTGTTGTTTTACTTACCACTATTGTTGCCTACCTTCATTTGTATTACAATGTGTTACTAAAATGATCAAATAATACTCCTCGCCATTCACGCTCCCGAACTCAAAATACCTGAGTCCCGGGTTCGATTCAAGGCGGGAGCTCATGTGGTTCGGATTCCACGTTAATCAGTAGGTCCACGTCTCATATAACCTTGCTGCTGAACGAGGCGTTAAACTCAAAATCAACTCAACTCAACTCGAAATACATGATTTACAGTTCTCTGTGTTAGAGGAAAGCACATTTATTATATTATTCTTTCAAATACCACGTTTAACAAGTTACTTCACTTTCAATATCTAATTTCATATCATCACTAACAATCATCTTGTTCCGATACGAAAATAACCCCCTCCTGCAAAAAAAAAAAAAAGCCTGACCGAAGCGAAAGGGCGTGACCTTCTTTAGGCGATTAATCGGGTCCAATATTTCAATAAAAGAGGATAAGTCCCTGCACACAAATATTTCAGCAAAAGAAGAAAAGTTATTCAAACTTTCTGAATACCTATTTATGGGCGAGATTTGGTTCCCTTGGAACTTCTTAAGAGTTTGAAGGGACGCCATTTTGAACATTTTCATCTGATTATTCTGGTTGACGAACTCATCAGGATATTTCAACAATTAATGTTTTGCCAAGTTTCGTCTCAATCCTCTGAAAATTAGGGTGGTTATAGCATTCACAAATAGCGTTATATATATATATGCACAGATAGATAGATAAATAGACACACAGAGAAAGAGAGAAAAAGTGTTTTGCTCCCTTCTCGAACCTGTGGTCCGTCAGAGCTAAACCGGGCCTCTTTGCAAAACGTATTGACCAGCCTAGCCTAAACACAAGGCTCTTACTTGCTAACGTAGAAATGTGGTCGGGAGGGGTAAGGCATGTAGAAATTGTATTTTTAGTAACCATGAGTACGGTCCATTTCCATGTTTTTCTTTTTACTTTTTGCAGCTACTTCGGAACGTTCAACTTTTATTCTTCACTAATCGCAAATGGCGTTTACATTCAAAATAAGAGAAATTTTGGTGGCATTTGTTCGGATATTCTTCTCTTTCGAAATGAAGAAAAGAATAATATGCACTATTCGTATTCACAGCTTCTGCCGCTTGCAATGTCTTATTCAGATTAAACTTTTCTTTTTGCCCCTCAGTAAACATTTGATTAATTTAATTCTCATAGTCTCCACGGTTGGAGCGCAGGAATGCCAGACTCTAAAAGTAGGTGTATATTTACTTTTCTGACATATAATACAAATTACATATGTTACTATTGGTTGTGTGGTCATATATGGGTTATTAATAATCTGGTAAAATGAAGATTCCTCATGTGCTCCCAGTATCTTCATCTTGACTTAAGACAAGGGGATATAGAGATATTTTTTTAATTTTGGTAACTGTGGAAGCGTGTATTACTTGAGTTAAACTGTTTCTAGAGGCATCTAGTACTTACGTTGAAGGATTTTGAGTATGAATCAGAATTGTGATTGGGTATGGAGAGCAAGAAATTATCTTGTGATCTTGTGCTTGTAGTATGAATGTGTCTTAAATATAAAACTCCACGGGCTAGGTAAGATGGTGCTCACCTAGTAAGTATTTTGTACAATAGGATAACATTATGTAAATTTCTTCTTTCAACTAACGTCAGGCATGGCAGATTTAAAAAAAAATGTGAGATGTTCCCTGTAAGTAAATTGAAAATAAATCTAATGCACGCATTTTGCACTCTTTGAAAGCGTTTTGATTTATTTTCTGTAAGATCAGAATAGACTGAGTCGCAATAGTCAAGATGTGGAAACACCTGTAGCTCGAGAAGTTTGATATTGGTAAAAATTTCTTAATCGATTTAACGTATGTAGGGCACCAAATGCTGTCTTACAAAATCCATTTATTTGAGCTGACCAGGAAAGATTTTGATTATTATGACTTCGAAGTTGTTGACATTTGTAGAGAATTGAATCACAATTTTATATTTTATATTTGGGAGCTGATAGATATTAATAGAAGAGAGAATTATTGAGGAGCAAACTAAGATGCACTGCGATTTTGTTGTATTTAATTTTAACCCGTGAGCCGTAGACCAGACACTGACTTTGTTTAACTCGGTATTTATTTTTTCAGTCTCATTATTAATATCTTGTTGAGGAAAGAAACATATAACTGAAAACCATCAGCTTAAATATTGTATTTACAATGTTAGAGAATTTTAGGGAGATCATTAATGTAAAGGGCAAAGAGAAAGGGACCTAGTACGCTACCCTGTGGCACTCCATTGTTGATACAATGCCATGTCGATATGTGATCCTGATTGATCACTACTTTTTGTTTACGTTCGTGAAGATAAGGATGAAACCATTTAACCACTGATTCAGAAAAATTTATAAACATATCTTGTACACTATTTTATTCATGATTAAATACAATTTTATCCGTTTATGTATCAATTACGTTACACCACTTTGACAAAAAAAAATATATTAAATTCATCTGGCTTATTAACTGCGCTCTTGGCTATGTTTCTCCCAACACCTAATACTTTAGCCATTTCCAAAGAACTATTCCATTATTTTCAAATTCAAGTATTTCATAGGCAAAGCGCCGTTTTACCTTCCTTACTTCTTGAATAAAACGGTTTCTTAATATTCTATAGTTTTCGAATTTTGTATTGAGATTTATTGTGCTATCACTAGAAGGATCACTATTTTTAACATGTCTCCTGTATGCTCTATAAGCTTTATCTCTCCGCGCCATTAACGAACGTAATTCATAGGTTAACCAAGGTGATGGAGGTCGCGAAACACCTTTCTTAACTACAGGGGCGTGTCTATCATATAAATTTATTATTAAACAATTTAGAGTATTTACCTGCTCGTCAACTAGAGGGAGGTAGTTTATTGAGTGTCGCGGCAAGTAGGCAGCGTCCATGTTCAGTTCTACTTCATTCATGTACCTAAGTCTCTGTATTATGTGAATTTAGATATATATTGCGGTACTCATAATTTGTAGGAAATATATAACATATCATGTTACGAGATGGCGGGTGTGTGGATTTAACCGTGGCTAATTGCATGTTCTTCCTTGGATACCAGTATCACATCTATCCAATATTCTGAGCTCCTTATGTGATGGGTTGGGCCAAGAGGACGGATAGCAAGGTTAAGGCCCGAGATCGTATCCTGATATTTCAAGACTTCGTCTTTCGTTGTTAAAATATTCAAGTGTGTATCACCCAGTACTGGTAATTGGGTAAATGTTTTGCAATATTGTCAAAAATTTATGAAAGATGTACAGGGGAGACGATACACAACACTCAAAGCTATGTCTGGTGATCTACAGTGACTTCGAGTATAATATATTCTGACCTAATGTTATATACACCAGGTGACTCAGACAGAAGTTTGACCTGGAAGTTGTCTCATAAGTATATTACTACACTACCGCCGTATTTACCCTTTCTATTATTTGTAAAGACATGGAAACTTGATAAATGAACGATACTGTGTGAGAGGAAATCCTGTAGCCATGACTCAGAAATAAGTAATGTATGCACATGTTTAAAAGAGGATACACTGCTTTCAATTTCCACGAAATTTGAAAGAAGGCTTTGCGTTTTGATGTGAATAGCGTTGAATTTCCCTTCGGCAAATTCTGGTCTCTGGTCATGGGAGATAGTTTTCAAAGGGAAGGGAGGGAGGTCATTGTCACTTTCTCTGAGGATGGAAGTGTCAAGCCATCTCAAACAGTTAGAAATCAAGGTTACCATATTTAAGTCTGCGAATGTGTTATTCATTGTCCTATCCTGAGAAGATAATCAGATGCAATGTAATATAATATACCTGAAATGTTTACAGGAATCTCTTCCTGATACATACGTACAAGTAATCGGTAGTTCTACTTACCAGAATGTTCATCAAAAACAAAAACAAGATGAAATACAGACATGGCAGCAAAATAATAGCATGAACACACACAAACACAGAACAAAGCGTCTCCTGCCGACAGTGGATACATAAACAACACAACTACACACACTAGATATCCGACACATTAGTAGAATGTTGTAGGCACTGCACAAGAAAACTATATGTAACTTAGACATCCCTAGCTTTAATATGAGGTGGAGTACAAATACAAATTGAAATAGTTATTGATAGATATGTTAAATACACTGAACTATAAAAATAATTGACGAAACTAGAAAGAAATAAAAAAGTTGAATAGAAACATATTGCAAGAAAGGATTCATAATTATTTACAGAAACGTACTACCAGGATTGCACCTATATGTTGTACATCAGAGCAAGGCTACTAATATAATGCTTAATATTTCCATGTTTCACTACAATTTGTCCATCGTAAGTCCAAGTGTTCTTAATCCAAGCCCAGCTGATGCTGCATTATTAAGAGAGTTACGTAATTACAATCTTTACAGTATATTCGCATTTTAACAGTAATTTAAACTATTATCTTATAAAACATATAATAGGAGTTGTTAGTGTCTAAACAATCATAATCGAATAAAATATTAAAATATCTTAAATTCTATACTAGTAGAATCTAAACAAGTGACTTCTTGAAGTTCAACAACATGTTCATTATAGTGGATCAATGGGTGTTCTCGGTGCTATACTAAACACTGTTTTAATAGTGCGACCTTATCAGGTAGTGTCGAATGTTTAAATTATGCTAAATAATAAAGGAAGTAATCATGGAATACTATTTTGATACTTACTGGAAAAAGTAGTTTTCGACCCTTACCGCAATTCACAGCTAAGTTCTACTTCTCGAACTGCAACACTACAATCCAGAAATTAAACGTACAATTTGGTAACAAAACATTATGGCATTCTGCGCAAGTTTCTTCTCAAAATCTATTTCCTTAAATGGAAATTAATATGTAAATAAAATGTGAAACATAACACGAAAATAATAAAACAATATAACTATTTTACAACAAGTTCTTTATTTTAAAATACTTTACACATTCAAATAAACATTTCATAAAATTGAGCACTTCTAGTAAGACCAAACAGTAAATTCCATCTTGTGTGCTCATTGTAAAACGAATCAAATAATTTCATCTATTTGTTACTTTTTTCGATATCAGAAGATACAAACAAATGAACAGTGTAGCTGAAACATGTCTTTATCTTATACTACAATATTTATAATTTGTAACGTTTCGTTGCGGAGCGGTTAAGAGAATAATCTAAGATGTGAACTGACTTCCGGGTGGTGATCCACCTTAACCCTTCACAATATGTGTATATGGTTATTGTAAAATATTAAAACGTCGTGAAGAAATTAAACTTGCCTGCTTTGTATGACATCTGACTGCTTAGCAGATCATAATCTTAGTTACACGGAGGTAGATCGTCAATCGGAATATTATGAACTTTTCATGCGTTGTTTTATTTAAAAGGACCGGATATGAATGTGTCATTAGGACATCTTAATCAAACTTAGTGCATTTGATAAACATAACGAAGATATGTTAACCCACAAAAAAATAAGTATCATGCACAACATAGTAAGTACCTTGGGCCCTGAAGAGAACGAGCTATAAAACATGAATTTCCAATAAACGGTATTGATGAATTAGCTATTTCACTGCGAGTCTATGATTGTCGTTATATTAACAGGATTAGTGGAACCCAGGGTCTTAGTTAGTTGTCCATGACACTTTTTTATCATGAGTATATCATTATCATGTTTATCGATTGGAATAGGTTTGATTCGGATGTCCAGATGACACGTTCAATCAGTCCCTTCTCCATTTGTTATTAGTTACGCCAGCGACGATGAACAAATGTCTTACTCAGGAGAAGAGAAGGGATTGCTGAATTTGCGGCAAATTATAATTTGTATTAACAGGTCGACTGCCAAGGCATTATCGTGCAGATTGCCCCCAAGGCCACATTTGTTTTCCTTTATATTAGCAGTTTCGTTTGACTCCACAATTGCAAAAATGCAGCCTTTGGTGTGATAAGCAGGTTGGTGACGTAGTTATGCCCGGGTACTATCTTTGGTACTCATGTCACCCAAGATAAAAAATTGCTGTTTTCTCATGCTTACGAAATGTGGTAATCGGGAATAAGTGCATCTTTAACTTGCCTATCCAGCCAAACAACGAATCCCCTGGCAGGAAAAAGGGGGAATTTATTCTCCCCATCTGCAAATAAAAGTAGGGTCCAGTCGGATTACCAGACATGGACCCAACTGAAGATGTATGGTACTTGATGAACCGAAAATTAGCAAAGATAAAGATTGATTCTGTGTTGGAGCTCGAGCGAGACATTGCTGAAATGTAAGAAAGCTCCAGGATCGAAAATAACATTTCCATGAATTCGGTAAGGTCAATGACAGAACGTATAAAGAGAAACTAAATTATGAAGAAACAAGACAAATCAATGGAAACCTGTATTTTAAAAGATTATATAGTGGTATAAAATCGCTACTTTCAAGAGCTGACTTGAACATAAGATAATTTTCATCTACGCCAATGTGGTTTTGCCCTAGCCATAATTTTCTCATATGAATTCTACATTTTTGTTTAAAATAAATGTGTGGCTTCAACTACGAATATAAAGGTTTCTTCATTAGGCGACTGTAGTTGTTATAAATCTTTGATATAACGTCTACAGCTACCGGAAAATATTCACTAAGAGCATACTTTGATTTCCAGTTTTGCCTTGAAAATAAGCGGAAGCAGCAGGAAATTGGTAGGTGAAAAATGATAACTTGATTTCAGTATTAACAAATTTAGCAGCTGTGCCCGATACGCTCTTAAATCAAATTAGTTGTCAATGTAAAATACTTCTTCGTAGTGATTCTTCCAGAAGATGTGTGTGTCGGAAAGTTGAACCGTCCTGTACACTTCTGCAAAAGGTACGTTGGAATGACCCTATCAATACTCAAGAAGTTATTTCTGATAAACCAGAAAAAGTTGTCAACGATGTAGACGATGATTTATGAACTACACTTGTTACTCCATGAAATTATGAACTATTATCTTAAATCAATTACAAAGCACCCTGCGTTATTGTGAATGCACTTATTCATGATAGGTACATCTTACTCCATGTGATTTAGACAAATGTACTTCAATTTACAATTTAGTATCTCCAAATTAGTTTGACACATTTTTATTTACAAAAAAAGGAAAGAAAATAAAAAGAAAAAATGAAGAAAGAAAGAAAAATAAAATATTTTTACTATATAAAACTTCTTTTCAGAAATTACCTTATTTAATATTTAATTTAAAATAACACATTCTACTTCGTGTAACTAGCCAACTAGAAGATAAAAATCTCTATATTACTTCAAGTTCAGCAAATCAGAGAAAGTAACAAATGCTTGTGCTGCTATCTTTAAAAGCCAATTTTGAATGTAAATCCGACGTGGGATCGATTGATACTATTAGGATGCTTTAAGGTTTAGTATGAAATGCCAATACTGAGAAATTCAGCTGTAATTGAATTATTCCTATACGAACCCTATATTTTAATTATGTTTAATGGAGTGTAATTGCATTCTTAAAGTAACTAGAGCATATGTTAGAAAAGCTGAAGTAAATGTTTTAGAAAATATTTAAACCTAACGTATTCTGTTTATTTTACAGACAAACAGGAACTTTGTGACGAAAAAGGGAATGAATGCCTCAAGAAATTTCAAGGTAACTGGTACTTATTTCCATGAATTCCTTTGCAGTATGTGCTTTACATATTCGAGAAGTTCCCTGCATAATTTTTTATCCAATAAGGAAGTTATCCTTTGTCTGTTATCAACAGAATCCAACGCCTATATATCAAATTAGTCAGAAGTAGAATAATCCAATTACTTACATTGGTCACATACCATAACATAAAACTGTATACCTACCAAACTTCCTGATGATGTTTAATATTTCACCACATAAATAATATACAAATAAAGCAAGATTAAACGTTGTCAAGTAATGGAACAATAAATTCATTTTGTAGTTGAGTTGATTTTGAGTTTAACGTCCCGTTCTGCAGCGAGGCTATATGAGACGTGGACCTACTGATTAACGTGAAATCCGAACCACATGAGCTCCCTCCGGGAATCGAACCCGGGTCTCCCACGCCAAAAATTCATTTTGTAATACCCGTGATAATACCATTATAACTTTCATGATCGTATTTTCATAAAAGTACCCAATACTCTCATTTAATGATACTAAAAAATATATATGCATGCAAATTTGGTAGGAAAAAGAAAAATCTGAGATTTTTCATCAATTAAAATTAAAGAAAAATTTTGATGTTATATGATTCAATCAGAACATTATTTTAGAAGATAATATAAGGCAGTTTTAAATAATCAGTAAACAATGCATTCATTTCAGAAGAAGTATATTTTACATCTATCAAAATCTGGTAAAACTTCATGTCTATTATTGAATACAATTGTGTAAATTTGTATCAAACTAAGCTCAATTGCAAAATATAATCGTTTAACGTTTATGAAGTTCCAGAGAGGAAATTTGTTTTATTGCACAATTCAAAATTGTATTTTTATGTATTACTTTTTAATGCAGGTTTAAAATTTCAGTTCTTTCTGTTAAATATTTAATTATAGTCGTATATACGGTATACTTGTACGGTACACATATATTTTCTGTAGTTCTAAATTACATTAGGCAGCATGTAGAACTAAGCCCATAAGAGAATCTGGATTTATGTCTGTGTAACCAAGGCGATGCACAAGTAATGTTTCTCAAATACAAATGGACGCATTCTTGGCATCAAAATTTAACTACTTACGTTTTGTTCTTTTCTTATATATATATATATATATATATATATATATATATATATATATATATATATACTAGCAGCATACACCCCGCTTCGCTGCGGTCACCCTGGAACGCAATAAACTTTGTTACTTAGATAATTTTTACTTTTTCGCTTTCAAGTGATATGATAAAAACCATAGAAGATTGGATTAAATGTTAACATTATATCGCCTGTCATTTATGTTAACCCGCCGAGTGACACGGTCATGTGGGTTGCATATAAATACGTTTATGTTTACCTATGATGAACTAACAAAGGATTTGTACGTTATGGACACTTGAATGGTCAATTATCTCAAGACACTGGTAATTAAAAATTAAAGTGATATGATAAAAACCATCTAGGGTCCAAATCCTAATAACCCCCCAAAAATAAAAGAAATTGGTTCAGCCGTATTAGCGTGATGAGGTAACAAAGGATTTGTGCGTTCTCTTTATATATATATATATATATATATATATATATATATATATATATATATATATATATATTATATTCGTATCAGACATGTCTAAAAATAATCATAACGAGATTATATTACGATTTCTATATTATTCATATCTTCTTCAACATTTTCTTACATCTTCACATTTCTGTTCTAACAAAAGTGCTTCTAACCATTGCTTTGTTGCTTAATTTAGATATATATTGATAATAAAGAATTTTCGGCAAATAGAGCAGGATTTTCCTAAAAAGTTGTAACTGAAATAGATACATCGCACTAACTACTTATCGTTAATACAGCAATACTTTTATATATAGAAAAGTATATTGCTACATATAAAATGTAAATTATTGCACATACAGCTTAATTCACCTTCAGGTTCTGCTCTGTTAATTATTTTACGTTTTGTTTCAGTTTGTATATTACTTCAGGTTAGTATTGTTTAATGCATTTTACTTCAGTCGAATTCTATTTATGCCATTTATAGAAAGACAAAAATCTATTCTTTGAAAGTTATGGTACCATTTATAGATTTCCATTTCATCAATTATTGTGAATTGACGTACATATAAAAACGAAAAGTTCTGAGTCAAATTCAAGTCCCAAAATTTAATCAAGGAGAAATCGATAGGTACAGAAAAATGTTAAATATCTATAAATTTACTTTCGGTGTAAATAAATTCATAAACTATATCAGTTTGCTGTTGTTCACAAAACTCTTTTGGCATGTTTAGAGTTGTATATTCTTTTGTCAGAAAGGTATATCCGTTGCATGCATTAATTACTGCAGTCAGTAATAATTTCTATCTATTTGTAATTTCAGATCAGCTACATCCAATTAATTCAGTAGTGCACAAGGACAAGGGACTTAGATGTAATTGTCCTCGTGCTTGTATTCAACAAACTATGGATATTACTTATAGTGTATCGTAAGTTATAGGGTTTTGTTAAAATATAAATCTATTATCTATTAAGTCTATAAAGATGAATATTTCATAAACTTTATTTTAGTATACAAATCAGCATAATTAGCATTCGTTTTACCACTTATAGATATACATTGAATATTTTACTACTTATAGATATACATTGAATAAGTATATAAAATATGCTTATTCGAAAAATTGACTATATGCACAGTTGTAAATGTTAGATATTATACTTACCAAGTAGCTAATACATAGACGTAAGTCTATGTATCAATCCATCATAGATAGATGGATTGATAAATATGACAGTCCGAGAAGGTAGAATGTAAATAATAAAAGAAGAAATTATACTCGATAAACAAAGGTTATTCTTGACTGGATAAAATGACACAAGAATTGGCCTATGGGCATCCCAATACAAAAGGATATATATCAAGAAAGCCTGTTCGGTAATTATTCAAGGTACAGGGTTGTTGAAAAGAAATAAAATTAACATCATCTAACATGACCTGCGAATATTTGACTGCTATGATGATGCAGCTGATAAAAATAATAGTTGTAACGTCTAACATTAAACTTTTAAAACCATTTTCAAGTCTTGTATTATAATTGTTATTAAATACGATGTAATTTATTATTGGATACTCTAAATTTACAATGCTTTGAGTCCAACACCTTTATCGATCATAAAAATATCTATTGAGAGTATATAAAGGTAATGTAACACTTTCAATAATAACTCCAGACGAGAACCTGTAGTACGTAATTTACGCAACTGGACTTAGATCTAATGTATATCGGGCATTACGTATAAATGAAAGGGATTCATTCTGCTAATGGAAATCGTCTAACGAATCTGTGAAAAACTTGTTCGAAATATTATTGAAGACAAATATTTAGTTGGCATCTATGCAGCTCAATAATTATGTTGTGAGAATATTAAATGACGAAAGTTATTTGTAGTTTTCTTGCTTTTGCGGTACATCGCTGACGGGCAAGAGCGTTTTTTTCTCCCTGTAGTAATATGTGAATGAATGTAAATGAACGAAAGACAAACAGCGAACTTTGTAGAATATTCACCCTATCACTAAAATAATAAACATGTTTTTCATGTTTTCCCAAACAATGTTTCTGTTCTATTATCTTTTTCATGAAAGTGAAAGAGTTTGAAGGAATGTTATTGTGATTCTTCCGAACAATACACTAAACTATTGCTTGCTGTATTAGAAATCATGTAACTGCAGATTGAATCTCTGTAACGTTTTTGTCGTCCCGCCGAATCACTTGTTCACTGATATCCATGTTTATATTCTGTCTACTTTGGATCCACCTTGTATACAGAGTATTTATGAAGATTATGTTGAGAGCGTGGCTGGAAATCGTGTGTTGTGAACACAGATGGGTGAAATATTCACTTGGGGCTAGTGTATGAGTGTCTTTCTTTAAGCTGATATGGACTACAATTCCATGGTTCCTCGTATTCGAAATATCAAGTCTCGAATTGTAGCTTCTCCACAGCACTAGCACCCTGCGGAACAATATAAATATTTTCATCCTTATTTTGATGTCATTAGTCAACTCTTACAGTTGGCGAAATTCATTAACAGCATGTATATATCAAAAATGCACTACAATGACAGAAAGTGGAAATTTGCATAAATAAAAAAAACTCACAGCGAAAGTAATAAGTATGATTCAAGTGTGCTATGGTACACATCCTGATGACTCACCAGTCTCCGTTAAATTAGTAGACAAGAAGATTGCGTTGCGTTCCATGTGTTATGAATATTTCACTATCCTATCACGTTAATACATTGCCCAGATCACCGAGTTGTGGCCAATTTAAAGCTGATGCTTGCTATAATTTGTGATACTTTACGGAAATTGTGATCGCATATACTTCACAAGTCTAAGAAATAAAATAGCTGAGAATATACTAAACATTTAATTCAACATAAATATCAATCAAATGTTGTAAGTAAGATTGGCAGATAATACAAAACTGATGTTGCAGTTTTCAGTAATACTATGGATACGACTTGTATAATTAAAGGGATGTAGTAATGTTAAATTGATGAATGTAGCAAAGGTAGTATTAGTCGTAGGTTGCAATTCATGTAATAACTTAGTAAGATATGCATTACAGTGCTCATCAACATCATTTCTACAGAGAGTCAGATCAAAGTTGAATGATACATACACTAAAGTTTCCTATAAAATCTTCAATATTTCTTTTGAAACCAATACTATCTGCTTGTACCTTCCTATTTTCTATCGTGTTATCTGAAATTCATTTTGCTTGAGCATTATATACAAATATCTGAAACACACTTTCATTGGAAGAAAGATTTATTATTTTTTTAAATTTGAATATATATTCTATTCTTCAGTAATATTCTATTTTTGGTATATTGTTTGAATCGCCACCCACCCTCTCAAGATACACATTGAAACATAAACAACGGCATGTAAAACGAGTTAGACCACCGAAGCAAAGAACACATGCCAGAAATATATATATATATATATATATATATATATATATATATATATATATATATATATATATATATATATTGTTTAATCGGGTAGTCTAAGGGGGTTGGTATGACGGACCAACATGCAAATAAGTAAACATTGTGTTTTACATACAATATTTCTGGGACAGCGATTTGCACTTACTATGTGGAATATTTCCTAAACACACAGGAAACCAGTAATTTATCTTTAATGAAAATAAGTTAATTTTGTGCAATTGTGATTTATAATGGTTAATTAGTAGACTTATGAATTTAGATGCAAAATTTTGGTAAAAGAGGGAAAGAAGTGTAAAAATATGTTAACAAGAATTGCAATATAGGTTCCAGTTTTAAATGTAAATATTCATATTAAAAGTACCAATCACATCAACAGTAAGCTAATCACATCATATTGAAGAACCGAAATGCATTTTCTTGTAATAAATAATGTGCCGGAAACAAGATGTGACACAATGTAGTTGAAGTCACAAGCCCGGGAAACCGTTTATAATAGGATATATTGTACATTTGGTTGAAACACACAATTCTTGAAAACTTTTAAAACAGGTAACATTTAGCATTTCAATGAAATTTACTAAAACGGAAAATTATTAAACCATATAACATTTTTTTTACATAACCTTAAACCATATTGCATTTAAGTGAGACTACGTCTGATGAGACCAAATAAATATTTATATGTAGGATAATATTCAATAGAAATGATTATCGATAGTTCTAATTGGTCAATGTTCAACCTTTCTAATGTCCCTACTCAATAACTACTGTTTAGCGGGACGGGTTGAAGAGAAAGTAATATGATATAAAGTACGTTCAACACTCCTTGTTTAAGTGCTATAGGGGCAAATTGCAATAACGTTATAAACATATTTCAAAAATTCCAAAATGAAATGAAATTGAGAAAGAATATTCAGAAAGTTCGTTGCATTGAAAGAAAGTAAAAAAACGAAAGCTCCAAAATATAGCTAGAAGTGTCTATTTAACGTATTAGTTTCAAGATAAGGTATTTCAGTCGTTTTAATAAAAATACAATCAGGAACACTACTGAAAATTATTAAGTCTATTATTAAACCTCTTCTTCCACGGAACAATACTATGTTTTATTATTTTATTTATTTATTTTTCTATTGATTACGAAACTTTATTGTGGATGAACTAATTGATATTTTCAATATAATTTTTAACATTTCATTTTTTATAGTGTTGGTAAGAGCGAAGTTGGACAATATGGAAAACTAATTGCAAATATAAAGTGTGCTAAGACTTTTCGTCGACTGAAAGTTGTTCGTGGAATGCTAGATATTGCAGGTAATAGATGTAAATATACTTACAACAAGTCTCATAGAATAAATAAGAAACTTATTTGCAAAAAGGAAAGATTTGCATTTTCCATTGATACGCGAAAATAAACTTTAACAATTTCTAATCTATTGGATGAATTTTCTATGATTTGCAATATAATTTGTTTAAACGAGAATGTTATTGTTATAAATCGCAATATAAAATTAGTCATTTTTATATTTAGGAAAAGTGAATATAATCACACATCTACCGCAAAGTTACCAATTGTAGATATTTTCACAACCTCCTTACACTATTAAAATTAATTAAAGCTATTTCATAACATGCTCGAGATGACATTAAAATACTAAATAAAATACATATAATGTACACAAATAATCAACATTTCAACATGACAGAGATTCACACTCGCCTTCCTTGTCGGATGCTTTAACAAATCATTAATCCGAACTTTATGTGAAGGGGAGAAATGTAACTTTCTCGCGACTGACTAAATTTTTTGAATGTTTTTTTTAACCCCACGTTCAGTGTTTCCCGTAATGACCACTGTTTTCTTCCCCACTCGCAGTGTAACATGCCATTTTCGTATACCCACCTTGTTATCCAAGCACAATCCTCAAAATCTTCTAATCTTCCCACACCAACCAACCATGTTCCTCGCATTTAATTTTATTAAGAATAAATTGTCATATGTTCCTTTCAGTGACTCAGAATGGGCAAGAGTAATTGAGAAAAACTTATTTCCCTTATGTAACAGAACAAATTGTCAAAGAAATCTTTCCATCTATTTAAAATACTGTCCAAGCTGCGTTCTTAACACGCAGTCAAAACTAATCTGCGTGGAGAAAATTAGATACGCACCGCAGAACCGTATATTCCAGGACCCAACCGAATAGAAGTAGAAACCGCTATTAAGAAATTAAAAAAAAAAAAAAAACAAATTTTCGTGTGCAGACGAAATTCCCGCTAAATTAATTTTAGCTGGAGGCGAAAAATTTGCAAGATACACAAACTCATTCTCCTTATCTGGAACAAGGAAGAATTGTCACAAGAACGGAAATAATCAATCATTCTTCCAGTCCACAAGAAAGGCAAAAAGACTGATTGTGTTAACTATCGAGGCTGTTCTCTTCTGTTAATATCCTATAAAATTCTTTCAAATATTCTATTAGCAACATTGACCGAATACGCAGAAGAAATTATTGGAGGTTATCAGTACGGATTTAGACGACATCGATCAACCATCGACCAAATATTTATCATTCGCCAAATACTCGAAAGGAATACCTCGGTACACCAAATATTTATTGATGTTAGAAAAGCATACGACTCGGTTAGGAGAGAAACATTATACAACGTTCTTCCAGAACTTGCATATTGAATACTGAGAAATCTAATTAGATTAATTAAGATATGTTTAACCCTTAGAATCCCGGAAAACAATACTGACGTTAAATACCGCTGAGGTCCGTTGGCCCCAGGACTAATATTCATTATTTAAATGTAATTTCCTTCTCTGTAAATGAGTATTCAAACAGTTAACAACAATATTTAGGTTTAATGCTGATCAGAGTGTAACAGTGGTTCAGTTATAGCTCTTTTAATGTTCTTATATTTTATATTATCATTATACATCTCGATAAGAATATTATTTTATTATTTCCAAAAATGTTTTTACAATCAATTTTGTTATTTCGCATACTTAAAATATAATATTTGAGTAAGATATTTAAAATATTTGTTTTCATTTTACCACTTTGCAATTCTTTCTTCATTTTTATCTAATTTTCTGTTCACAAATACATATAGTTTTTGGAAACCCACCAATTTCATTGCAATTCTTACTATATTATTTTGCACAAACATATCATTTTAACTTTTTATAACCCATAGCACATAAATTGTTCAACATGTTGATGCAATATCTTTAGACAATAACGTAACGTTTAATACAAAAAGCTTAAGCACATGTCACACACAACTTTCCACTGCAAATGTAGTTTTTGCACCTTGTGCAAGTTTATCTATTTTTCTGTCCTTTCCGCGGTCACATATAGTCCTTCGAGCTAGTTCACGATCATCATTGGCTGTATTTCTGGGAGTAGTTGGAATGTCGCAAATGCATTCATATTGAACATCTCCTCTTTCTCAAGTTCTATTTATTTATTTTTTTGAGTTGTTCTTGAAGGTAAGGAGTGAAGGAAAGTCTCTAATATATAAGCATTCAATGCTCGCTCATCTACGACAGCGCAGGATATGGTCATGTTCCATTTTCTTGAAATTCACTTGAAGCTAAACAATGAACCATTTGATCCATGGTATCCACTTCTCTTTTGCGTTATAATCTTCTGCGATTTGAGGTTTGGCAAGGTGAGAATGCATTGTACTAAAAACAGTTACAACTTTAGGTGGCTTAGGACAAGGAGATACTATTATTACATTGTCCTGAAATCCATACATGGTTGCGAATTTCTTTCTCTTCTTAGAAAACGTGAAATCTGATGGCAATTCTGGATTATTCCGCCGAATTGTACCAATTAATGTCAGGCGCATTGAAGGCAAATCCTGTGGAAATTCTACATATATTGGGGATACTGTTCTCAATTTCATCCGTGAGATCCATGACTACTTTTTTATTATCTCTTTCAATTTTGCTGAAATTTTCTGAGCTTTTCCGGATGTTTCTTTGCATCATTCAAACATAGTTTGTTGTTTGTTGTACAGTACAATTTTTAATACCATACTTTTCCGGTTTTGAAGGAATTTTATTCTGCGTTTCTCGACTGTATTATCAAATCGTATAGAAATTTGAAATATGTTAGGACTTATTATTTTAGAAAATATTGGATGCCCATGCTAGCGACTCCAAAAGTTACTGATATATTCCTATTTGAACTTATACACAAAGAAGTAACAATGTGCCTGCAAATTTCTTCAGATAAGTTCCATTCACTTCGTTCCACCGATCGCAGAGAACTATTCGTTCCTCTGTGTGTGTATATTTACATATCAATTGCAGCAGCGGGGGCCGAAAAAACAGTTCTAATGCAAATGATTTTGAGTCACATTCTTTAACTGTAAAGTGTGAGGATTAAAACTTTTCACAACAATGTTTCTGCTTGTCCTTCTACTTTGAATCGCTGTACGTAGATGAGCATGCCGAATTTCAGCACTTCCTGGGACATAGAATCTTTCTTCCCTACCTGATATACTTGTTTGACCCAATGTCTCCTGCTGATTATAAATTACATCTGAACCACTATCACTGCCACTTCCTTCACTGCTGACGCTAGTTACTATCCCAAAGAGGATTGCGCCCTCTGTAGGGGAAGATTTATGAGAATATTATTAAGCTGTGCAGGAAATAGTGGTTGGGATAATGGTGGATACAATAAACTTTATTGGACATACTTTAACAGTCATTATGGCCTATAACCATAAACGTGAGGAAAGGTAAAGACAGAAGCTTCAGTGCAGGAAACAATAACTGCAAATGATATGGATGACAGAGAATGAAATGATGTGCGAAACTCATCACAACACAGGTTC
This sequence comes from Thermobia domestica, assembly GCF_964235325.1. Lineage (NCBI taxonomy): Eukaryota > Metazoa > Arthropoda > Insecta > Zygentoma > Lepismatidae > Thermobia > Thermobia domestica. The sequence goes on from NC_137458.1 coordinate 57,276,146, forward strand.
TGATAGTGGATCAAATGCAGGTTATTTTCTCACCTAGGACCTACTATAAGCATCAATGAAAACAGAGGATCCCCTGCTAGTACAGTACTTGTTACTGTGCATAAGATGGCCATATACGAGGTAGGTGAACATCTATAGAGTATGGTTCGTAACAGACAGTGTCAGGATACTCTGAATGCAGAATGTAACGGCATACACTAAATAGTAATGAGGGCGGAGGGGAAAGAGCTCGAAGGAGCTGCAGCGGAGGAGATACTGCGGGCGTGATGTTTGATAGTTTACTGGAGAATTGGGTCATTGTCGCACAGACGCTGTTTGATATATTTGATTTGGAGTGTTTCTAAATGGCACAAGATGTGTTGAAACGTAAGTCTGTTATAGAGATCTAGAGTAGGACTAGGTAATTTGATATGAAAAGTGATTCGCAAGGGATGACGTTCCAGGATAAGTAATTTCTCGTAGCATGAGGTCGGAGAAAATATCCAAACTGTAAATCCGTACGGGACGATAGGGCGGAGGGAAACTCTATATGTGTTGAGAATTGTATGAGAATAGAGTTCCTAGGTAGTTCCAGCAAAACGTTTCAGAAGATTGAGACGCTCTCTTGGAGATATCATTTAGATGTGCTATCCAAGTTAGATAGTGATCGAAGGTTACTCCTAGTTATTTGTCACTGAGAGTAGGTTTTAAGGATTCATCTTGCAGAGAATGGTTCGAGAGAGTTGGGTTGCGGTGTACGCAGGAACGATACTTCGAAACAAGAAATACAAAAGATAGATTTCCTGGGTTTATTTTCAGTCTCCAGTGGGGGTGGCAATTAGCATATCATCCTATAGAGCCAGAACCTAACCACACACAACACACTAAACATCTTTCACCATTTTGATTATGTTTAAAATATTGATGACTTTCATATATATTTTTGTTACTTGGTGGTACATTATTCTATCTTCCCTGAATCGGACCCATCTCTCTTAATGGAATATCCGGGATCTGCTCTTCCTGTTGGGATTCCCTTACGCCGCCATTGTACGATTCAGAATCATCCTTTTTTTGATAGAGCAAACTACAAGTATAAAATAATAACATTCCTAAATTTAGTAGGTAATATGTTTGGAGATATTCACCCCCAAAGTTAATTTTCCTATGGTTTGGACAATTCTAGCTCTGAACTTATACACTTTTGACCACGGGTCCATATGAACTTTTTTTCTTATTTTGATGTGATGCACCATGTGTTTTAGTTTGTCGGTGTATCTCATGAACAATATACAGATGGTGATCAGAAAAACGGAAACACCTGAACGAAATTGCAACTTACCATATTAATAAAGTGTCGAGCCACTTTTCGCCTTCAGAACAGCCTTGATGCGACGTGGGATGGAGGCATAGAGGTCGTGAATGGTAGCAAGTGGAATTTTACACCATTCCTCGTGCAGGGCATCGGCCAGTTCTGCGAGAGAGGATTGAGGTGGAAGTCGTCGCCGAAGTCTTGTTTTCAAGACGGACCACAGGTGTTCAATTATGTTCAGATCTGGGGATTGGGCGGACCTGGGGAGATGTTGAACTTCATCCCGATGTTCCTCAAACCACGCTGCAACAACGCCAGCTGCGTAAATGGCTGAATTATCATCCTGGAAGATGATGTCATTGTCCGGGAACAACATCCGGACCATAGGATGCAAGTTGTCTCCTAAAATTGCGACATTACCGTTGGCAGTGATTCGTCCGCAAAGTGTGACCACATGACCCAATGAAAACCATGATATGGCGGCCCACAGCATCACCGAGCCGCCACCATGTTTCACAGTTGGGCGGAGACACTGCAGATAATAAGCTACTTTGGGCGTTCTCCACACATAAACACGGCCCGTGGTTGGGAATAGGGTGAAGGATTACTCACCCGACCATATAACACGTTTCCAGGCCTCAACGGTCCAAATTGCATGGTCGAGGCACCATTTGCGGCGTGCAAAACCGTTATGGTCCCTGATGAATGGTTTCACCCGTTCAACACGACCCCGTAAGTTCATGTCATGTAATTCGCGGCGGACTGTGATTGTCGAAACAGGGTGGGGGAATTGCTGATTGAGTTCCTCCGTCACTTGCTCCGCAGTGACACGACGGTTCTGCGTGACAATGCGCTTTAATACACGGCGTGACCTGTCACTCATGATTTTCTTCCGCCCAATGTTCCACTTCCCCGATATGGTTTGCCCGTGTGTTGTGTAGGTCGTCACCACCTTCGACACTGTTCCACGCGACACATCTAACACAGTAGCCACTGCCGTCTTACTCACTCCACATAACCGCGCACCAGCAATTTGCCTTCTTTTAAAATCTGAGACGTCTCTCATTTTACACTACCTCCTTCTGCTGCAGCCACTGGACACTGCTGTTCCACTACGCTTGACGTAGTATGAAGATCGACCTAACACACCACCACCAGCGGTCTGGAGCTGCGGGAGCCATGACACCACTGCCAATCCATACATCTGACGTGTTGCCAACTACAGGTGTTTCCATTTTTCTGATCACCATCTGTATATATATGCTAATAATTTGAGTAACACTACTTGAGTTTATATTCAATATACCTTAATTGATTAAGGTAGGCACAAGAACAGACAACACAATTCTAATTACTTGGGAAAATACCTTGACTACTACGTCCAGCTTTAAAGACAATATTATTCCTTATACTGTATACGCCTATCATTATAATACACCTCCGAAGATGGTTGATGCTATTCATATAATTCTTAAGTCCATTCATATAATTCTTACACGTGTCATGGTTATAGGATACATAAATTCTTTAGGAAATTGGCTAATTTATTTTGTTTTAATATTATGGAATTCTTATTGAAATCATCCTCTGTTGTAAGGTCTCAATCATTACTTCACATCCTATGAACTGTGGAAGGATGAAAAGAATAGAAAAGAAACACTATACCCGAAAAAACTAGAATATTAGATTGTGTGAGACAGAAGATATTTATCTCAAGTATGATGAGCTAAGTGCAAGACCAGCAATACCACCTGAAATGATTGTTCTAAAACCACAATTACCTTGAGAAGGAGAGTCTTTATTTCATTCTCTGTAGTCGTAACTCTAGTTCGGCCAATAGCCAACCAGACTTCTTATGAAGGAAAGGTTCGTATTGGGTGTAAAGGGAAATATGTCTTCCATAGATATAGAAGAGGGATAATGCATTCATGTTAGGGGTCAGAAACGAGTTGGATAGAAACAACTCAACTAAAATAATTATACCTTCCAGATTAGCGGAATCGGCGGAGGAGAATAGGATTTCTCTCCTCTATGTTTTGTGCGATATTCGTATACAACAACCCGTCTAAATTCGCTGGTTTTTGAATGCGCCTTATAATATATGTAGCGGTTGGGAAGTTGAAACAGGAAGCAAAGGATATGTCTATTTCACGTCTTATTTCTATTGGTTTGGTTTGTTTCTGGAATCTAAGAGTGTTTGTTATGAGTAAATAATTCCTTATGTAATTTTATCAAAATGGAAATTCAGGGAATTCTAGTGATATTAAAAATGATATTAGATTAATAAACATACACATACTCAAAAAGTACAGCTAATTACAAGTGATAATATTTAAAGTATAGTATATAGATATTTCTTGACACGATGGTCAAGGCATGTTACAGAAAGAAAGAAGACCTAATCGAACATGAAGACACATACCTCGATATGAAATCCTTCTTAGTTAAAGGTATTGAATAATTGAGCTGGAAATATGTTGTTAATTGCATCTTCGCTGAACTTAAGTGCACAGTCTTAGTAAGAGGGCATAAATAATGATGCTCCACATACCATACCGGCATCTACACAAACAAGTTCACATATACCGTAACTACCACTTTTTCATTAATAAATCAGTTTTCGTCACATAGGATTGGTTCTTTGTGCTTTCGTTAACGAAACAATGTAGTGATGAAGAGTTATTTTTTTTTTTAAGAAAAATAAAGGAAAATAAGAAAACTAATCTAAAAATATGTTTTGTTATGAAACCTTGTCTATCAAATAATTACGCGAAGAATATTCCAAGGAAAATGAAACGAAAAACCATACATCATACTGCAAAGGTATTAAAAAGCATTCACAAATATTTCTGGGAAGTGAAAATATCAAACTTCGTATTTCTGCCATTAGCATACAATTCATGCTTCTTGCATAGTTCCAATATGCAAACTCATTCATTGTCTTTATTTGAAAGTACTTTTAAAAAGTCATTGAATGGCTATTAAACACTCCATGTGTGAATCTGAGCTTGGAGCACTTTCGTTAGCGATATTAGAACACATTCCCTTTTTAGTTGCGTTCGTGGTGAAGCGGGTTTAGTAATTCTGTTTAAAGTCTAGAATCAAAAGGCGGCAGTTTGAACCTTCCTGTGGGTTGTTTTCTTTTTAAAAAATGCACGGATACATTTTTAAATATAAAATCCTGCTTTGAAGTGCTTGAGCAAATACAATCAAATGAACTGTCACGTTTCAAAGTTCAGTCACATTTATTCACCATGTCCTTCATTTATATACGAGGACACTAAAATGAGGAACTTTGAGAGTTGCATAATGAGATCACGTTTCTGAGTTGAATACCTGAAACCATGCATCCAAAATAAAACTTATTCATGTTCCTCACCTATTCTTATATACGTGCATATAAGGAAATGGAAGTATTTTATTTTCTGTTCTAATAAACACAGCATCGTCATATTTTTTTACTCAATAATGTCTCACAATCATGCATATCCATATGGTTTTTATAATATGGCACTTCTTTGTTCTTAGCACTAGGTTTCAAGTAGCTTTGAACTACAGTTATTGCACTATAGTCATTGGATGAAACATTTTTATAAAAACCTAAAGTTCACTACCGAGACGTTTTAAATTTAAAATAACATTGTAAATATGTTTTACTCAAATGGTTCGCATTCTTATGCCTGTCGGAGATTTCTTTGGTGTTCTTGCCTCACCTAAGACAGTGACTTGGAATGCCCTCTGTTTGTGATGTGTGGGATTTCGCTTAGATCTCGGACGTGAAAGAGAGGTCTGATGTTTGTTCTTAATTTCCTTTTGTTGAGGTGTACTCACTGCTAGAAGGAAAGGGGAGAAAAAGTTGTTGATAGTCAAAGGAAGATGTTTCAAGTATTTGTATGGTTGTCAAATTTGAATCTCGAAGAGAGTAATGATAACACTGATTCTGGGAATTCGAAGCAACTACAACCATACTTATATCACTTATATCACCTTTCTCAAGATTCCAAATGCTGTATTTTTCCCATCAATGTTTAGAAAATTATTCTGCAAATTTGGTCTGCATCCTTGCGATCTCGCTGTTACGATATATTTTAGAAGTCTGTATCACTGGTTTCTTACTTCGTCACTATAATCCTGATTGACATTCAAAGAGATTCTTTTTATTTTATTACTATTTCCAACACTGGTTTCTCTCGTTGCATCATGTGAAACCTTGCACACTTTTAATTTCGGTTTACAAGGGCGTGGTCTTCCTGGACTGTGAGTTTTCATTACAGAGTCAGGTAGTAGCATAAGGCACTCGTATCTTCTACTAAATTCTTCATAGGTACAGCCGAGTCAAACTATGTTTCACGTTAATTTCTCATTTCATGAAAATGAAGATTGTCTCGTCTGAATGTGTTTTCTAGATATCAACAGATCGTATATAACAGTGAAATTCGTTTACTTTCATTTTAATCGTTTGTGCTGTACGACATTTTCAATTTTTTTCAATTAGTATATTCACAGTAAGAGATAGTTCTTTTATCTCGCTCATGATTGCATCATTGAATGCTTTTACTTGAGCATCACCTATTTTAGTTTAACAATTTCAGACTGTAGATTGATAGGGGATCAGGGTTTTGTTCAACACTGCCGATAGTTACTAAAGTAAGAATGTTTCCAAATACAAAATAGCACACATTATCACCAGAAGAACTTTTCACACGGAAGGTTATGCTTAAGCTACATATCGTCGGTCGCCATTGTTCCACTTAGTTGCCCATCTAGTTTCACTTGTAGCACATGCAAGCGAATCACAAACACGTCTTAACTCGTTAGACGTTTCAGAATTTTGACTCAACTCTCAGAATAATGCCATGTTCCTAAGGGCATACTTCAATATGAATTACATCCTAATAGACAACGTGGTTAACATATTTTTTTTAAAAAAACGACAAAGAACCTCTTTTGTTGTTATTTCGAAATTTAATCAGGATGATTTATGCTTCTGGTATAATTTTGTTGAATTCAATGAGAGCTGTCAATTATGATATTGACTTTTTAAAGTTAAGTGATAATAATATTGTACAATTAATATAACATACCTCGTTACAAAGAAGACATAACCATGTAAATAAACCAATTTTAAGAAATAAAATCCCTCTAAATTACTGAAATTTGGTTCATACAAGTAATTGTAATACATTTTTTCCCGTTTGATTTATATGCTTCTTAATATATGATAATGAATATATTATTACGCACTGAAAAACTTTCCCGTATCCTTAAATCTTCTTATAATAATTTTAACACACTAGTAACTTTCGTAATATCTTAAATAGTTCACTTTCATGTATTTCTGAAATTGTTGAAATATATTTTCTGTTATTTCTACCTTTAAATCAAATTTATTGATAATTTTATTCTTGTAATTTCAGTTTCCGTTGGAGGTGTTTTTGGGCTATTTATTGGAGCAAGCTTCATGAGCTTAGTTGAAGTGATTTATTTCTTAATCCTAAAGCCTATATTCCTGGTGTGCAAATAAATTTCTGATGTAAAGGAGATATTTGTTGGAGCAAGCTTCCGAGCTTAATTGAAGTGATTTTTTTCTTAATTCCAACGCCTGTACTCCTGGTTTGCAAATAAATCTCGGATGTAAAGGAGATATTTATTAGAGCAAGCTTCATGAGCTTAATTGATTTAATTTATTTCTTAATTTTAAAGCCAATGCTCCTGGTCTCCAAATTTTCCTCAGATAAAAAAGATATATTTATTGGAGAAAGTTTTATGGCCTTAGCTGAAGTGATTTATTTCTTAATTCTAAAGCATATACTCCTAGTCTGCAATTTATCTTCAGATGAAAAGTAGATATTTATTGGAGCAAGGTACATGAGCTTAGTTGATGTGATTTATTTCTTAATTATAAAGCGTATACTCCTGGCCTTGCAAATGAACTTCAGTTGAAGAGGAGCTGTTTAATTTCTGTTAATTTAAGATTACTCAGACTGAGTTTTACATTATTAATTAACGATCTAGCAAAGTAAATCATATTTCAAAAATTAGGTAAATATTCCCGAATGAAATATGAATGATAATATCATAAGAGAATGATCCACTGACGTGATTGAATTGAGGAATTAACGCAGAAGTACGCAGAAGTGAAATAAAAAGAAGACAAAGTAATTGAAGCAAGAATGAAATATAAATCTAGATAAAAGCGTTTGTAGTTGTAATCACCATATGAATCATTAGTGAAAAGACTTAACCAAATTTCATGATTGAATAAGAAATTATGAATGCCCATGTTGATTATTTCTTTCATGATTGTATTGTACCTTAAGCATCACCCTGCACTTGGAGAGCTACATAATTTAAACGGTTTGCCAAACATTGTTAGGGTCACCAAGTCTAGGGTGCTTAGGTAGGCAAGTCATGTAGCTAGGATCAAAGAAAGCATAATCGCTTTCAAAATCTTGATTGTAAGACCAATTCGAAAACAACCACTATGAAGATCCAGGCGCAGATGGAAGGACAATTTTAAGATGGATCTTGCAGATCAAAGGAATACAAACTAAAAACTAAATGCGGTTGGCTAAGGATAGAAGTCAGTGGACAGGTTTTGTGAATGCGACGTTGAAACTCCGACTTCCATAGGCCAGGAGTTAGTTAGTTTGTAAGTAAATTTCACTTTCTAATCCCGCAACAGTACTATATGGTGAATATAATCAAGTAACATAGAGTTGCACTCTGAATTGGACAAGTATTTTGTTGAATCACTTGCACAGAAATCGGAAATCAGTAGTTTGTGTGCATAAAAGAGTTGAACATTTTCTTAATTGTGAAATCAATTAATATGTCACTTTGTTAATGCAGGGTCGTACCATAGATATACTACACATAATTTAAAGAATTAAAACTTTATAATAGGTGTTGCAGTTAGACTTAATTTCCTAGGTATAGATAAGAAATGTAATACATCTATACTTATATGCATATAAGTGTATGTGTCCGTCTCTCTGTCTGTATATGTATATGCGTGCGTCATCATTATTTTTGCGTGGATAGAGGGTGAAGTAGAGCTACATAATTTGGTACAATCTTCACCTAATCTTCTTCTTTACAGAGCTATTTCTTTTTCTCAATTTCCGCCCAAGTGGATCAGATTTGAGTTTTAAAAATATATTCACGTTTCTTGCGACGTTTAAAAATGCGTTATTTATTTGTATCCCAACTACATGATTATTGTGCGAGCTTACATAACAATACAGAATAAAACTGAAAATGATGTAAGACATTTTAATCTCGATTTTAATAAATCTTCTCAATTAATAGTCGACAACGACAGGAGTTTACTCTTTTTACCAAGCAACTAAAGTCCCGGCTTCGTGACACCGTGCATTGCCGCCCTGGAAAATGCCGTTTACATGTAAGTAGAAGTGCTGCATTATAGAGTGTATCTGTTTCTCTAACCTGCCTTACTTTCAGTTCAGAATTCTGAGGTACTTCCACAACAATTTTATAGAAAAAATGAAATCTTTGAGTTTTACGTCCCATGGTTATGCCGGTTAGGCTAAAGGAGACGGTGATTATGAGAAATGAATGAAATGGTGGAATGAAGAAAGTGGGAGGAAACGGCAGAACCCCGAGAAAACCCACGCACACTGTGTTTGTCCAACAACAATTTTATAGAGTAAGTACTTCAAATGATATGCTCGTAGCCAAACTACCTGTACAAAAATTGTTGCGTGAGTACCTTAGGATTCAGGAACATGGATTTTTGGATAGGACACATGTTAGTTCGTCAGCTAAGTCTTGCCCGACTATAGTAGGTCCCATACGTTTGGAGTTATTGACCTTTAAAGTTCATTTGTTCAGGTTTTCTGCAGCCTATAACACCTAAAGTAAGAATTTGTGCATCCAGGTTGGTCTACACCTTTAGTCTTATCTTGGTGTCAGGAATCACCTCCCAAACGTTGTCGGTGTTGCTTTGAAACATTTTGTATATATTCTGGAAGGAATTTTCTATATATGTTCTATAATGCAGCTACTACAATTTCAGAAAAGCCTTTCAAGTAGACTTCATTTAGATACGAAATGAGCATCAGCAATTGCCATTTTTTAATTACTTGTAAAACATTTTTGTATTTCTGTCTGTAAATAGCAATTTCTGTTTCTTTATGCGATTTCTTTTTTTTTTATTCATTTCGTTTAGTACTCCATTATTACGAGTAGTCCTGTGTTTCCTCCCATATAACTCCGATCCCTTAAGCCATTCCTAATATTTCCCTATATCTTACTAACAACCTAAATAGTAATCAAGTTGTGCGACGAAGAGACAACTGCGTAGTATTTTACAAAAATCGAATACTTTGGTTCATTTCAAGTAAAGGTTCCAATTGCATGTTGACACAAATTCATATTAAGATTAATTCATTTAATCATCCATCACTACGTCCAAAAGAAAAGTAAATGATTTATTTATTTATAAATTTTTCTGGTCATTCCCAATATCTATAGCCTTAAGATCCTGACATATGAAGGATGACATCCGTTGTTGAGCACACTATTAAGTAAAGGAGGAAGGAAGAAACGAACAGGAAGGAAGGATACTCCCTGGCACTTTTATAGTAGGCATTTACTTGGTACGCATTTGAAAAAACAAAGAAAATTTTTTCCAGTATATCTGGCATGAAAAAGCTGTGACACATTCTCGAGCAAGTGTCTAAACCAGAAGTTCACTCCTGGGCCGTTCAGACCAAAGGTGAAAGGATTAGTAACTACAATACGCAGGACCTAAATATGTAAATTCAAACACATTTTAGTGCATTTAATGTATTTTAGTGCTTACATGTTTTAATATATAACCGAACAAAGAATGGCAATTGGAAAAAAATACTTGCTAAAATGGCTACACAAGTGATTTACGTGTCTGTAACATTGAAATAAATCAAACAATTTCAATTTACTTATTCTTGTCGCAGATAATTCTTTTTTAAATTGCTCGAAACTTTTACTTAATCCATCATTTCTCTTGAAAAGTAATTTTGATTAGATTTTTAGATTCGACTTTAGCGTCCCTTTCGTCACCGAGGCATAAAGCACGTAACGCTGCAGTTTAAAGCAGTATCCCAAACATAAGAGCATATCCGGAAATCTAACTCGGATGCCCACAGCTGAGGAAACTTACGATATCCATACAGACACAATGGGAGATATTGTAAATGAAAGTTTAAACTTTTACTTTGTACGTGTATCTATATAATAATTATTAAGATTTCTAGTATTTAACAACTTTAATTTGCATAGTTTTTTTACACATATTAAATCGAAATTAACACAGAGTAATTTAACTCTCGAATTACCAACGGAATGTACTTTGTGCCCACTACAGCATACTTTTTGTGATCACTTTCTAACTGTTTCGTTAAAATTGAAAGGAAATATGTTATTGTTCTGCATGTTTAGGTAAAGCGTATACCTTACGGTGGTTCAAGTTGGACGTTAGTGAGTCTCATAATATTTGATTTTTTTTAAGTTGGTACCCACGAAGTACCCGTGCAGGAGGAGATGTGACTCAAATCTGGTAGTGTTATTCTTGCACGACCATGAAATAAGTAGTTATATCAAGCCTTTTCTGAATTTGGTGGTTAATCTTTCGCACTGTACTGTTTATTTTGGGCACTGTACTGTCACTTTTGGTGGTACTGTTTATTTTGAGATTTTCACGTTAGTGTGTCTAATCAATTTGCTAATTTAAGTTGATGGGCACGAAGTATCCCCTGTTAGTAGAAGATGTAACTGACTTTTAGAAATATGACTCCTAGATGACAGTATAATAAATGGCTGTAAGTGTTATTCTGTGTATAGTTCACTTCAGTCTCTGTAAATTTATCTCAGTGTCTAATTTGTTTTTGCTAGATATTTTAAATCTTAACAGGTGTGCACAAAATCACCCCCCTTGGAAGTTGCGGAAGTCCACGTAACAAACATATTTTGGAAGTGTCAGGGTTAAGTAATGCACGTATTTTGTTGAGCAGATGTGTTATATATTCTTATATATCTACAATATACATGATTCAATTTAATTGAAAATTAAAAATAATAGGCGTGTCTTTTCCGTGAGGGTATTCAAGTTTTAAGAATTTTCTATTGTTATTAAACATCAAGTGAAAAATGATAATGTAAAAATGTTTATTTCTTAACTTCTTGTGAATTATACGATATATAAATCTAAGAAAAATAAATCCCGGCCGCTAGTTTAACAATGAACTACAACTTATTTTGCATCTATCTTTATCATTGCATAATATCACTACAAATTTTTGAATGTATTTGAAACATATTGAAGAAACATTTCAAATGCATGGAGAAAAGTAGCAAGTAAGCTTTGTTTATGAAAATTATGGAAAAATTTCGTGCAAATCACAAATGAAAAATTATTGCATAAATTTAGGGACATCGGAATATGTACTACCATGAAATACTTGGATCACTTTACGAAAGCTTCTTTCTAAGTAACTAATAAAACTTTGTGACCAGAGTATGTACTAACGGAGGAAGATAATATATAGGTAGCTTTTCTGAAAGAGTCATCTGTATTTCTAACAGGATCACAGAGCAAAAGACTATCGATGATGTTCAATTCCAAAGAAATCTAAGAGTAGGGATGGAAACATATAATCGGTAGGTTCAAGTGACAACATATTTACTTTTGTTTCGAAATTTAATCACGATTATATTTATCTAGCTCCTGTTATCCTTTATCTGTCAAAACGGCGAATCTTAATTGCAATGAACAACGAAGTTATTATGATAGTTACTTGATGATACATTAGCAAATATACAGAAGAATATATTTTTATCTCCTGAAAACTTAAGAAATATTACACACATTATTATGTGAGCCCACCAACAACTTCTTTATGTAAGCAGCTTCACGCAGCTTGGACTTAGTACATATATTTACACACTCATGTGCAAAACTTAAGAATAATGTTATTTGCATGATTTATTGTACTTAGAGAATGGTGAATCAGCCCTGTATTATTGGAATGTGGAATTGCAAATGAATATAGTCCGAACACACTGGAAGAGAATGCACAGATGGCCAATAGAGACGAAAACACATGGGCATCGGAAAATTCAGAAATAGTCCAATGTGGTTTTTGAGGGTTAATCCGTAAGATACATGACATCAATAGTGTGTGTGGTCGCCCTGCACTGCAACATATGCACCGAAGCGTGACTGCATACTGCCAAGCATATAATCAAGACTGGGGCATGTTTTGCCATTCCTGTACAAGTGCCTCACGATTCTCAGGAATGGATCTAGGAGCCATTTGAAGACGTGCGACTCGCCTGCCAAACATGTCCCTCGCATACTCGATGGAGTTCAAGTCCGGTGAGCAACTGGTCCAATCGAATCTCCTGATATCCTTATGCTCAAGGTACTCATTCACTATGGCAGCGCGATGGGCACGTGCGTTATCATCCATTAGAATGAAATCAGGATCCACTGAGCCCCGAAGCAACGAAGGGGATGGTCCAAGATGTCATCCCGATACATTGCGCCAGTGACGATTCACCGTGGGAAGATATGCAAATGTGTACGTGACCCCTGGATGATCCGACCCCATACCATAATCTCGCCGCCCCTGTGGTAGTCTACAGCAGTCATATTACCTGTTAGGAACCGTGTACCTTATTCTCTTCAGATGAACGCACGTCGAGAATCACTAGTGAGACTGGACCTGGATTCATCTGTGAACAGGAAATACGTCCATCGTTCCAGGGTCCATGCGTGATGTTCTCTGGACCAATTAAACCGCGCTCTTCTTTGCTGTGCGGTCAATGGAACACACCTTGTTGGTCTTTGGCATACAAGTGTCCCTCAGCTAACCGTCAGTACACTGTAAATCTTGACACTGACGTTCCTGTAGCAGCTGCAAGGTCCCTAGAGAGATCTGGGGCGGTACTCTGTCAGTTGCACCTGACAGACTTAAGTAACGGTCTTCCTGGTCAGTGGTTCACCTCTGTCGAACCTCCGAGAAACGTTTCCAACCCTTTGGAATCGTCGTCAGATACTTGAGATTACACTTTGTGGGAAACCCAATTCACGAGACGCGTAAATCTGATTCTGAGTAAACCTGGTTCCCTCTCGAGTCGCCCCATGATTCTTCCACGCATAACATCATCAATGTATTCTCTTTTCGCCACTCTACTACACGTACACTGGCATTATGTCAAGTAATGCAGCTTTGACTCACAAGCGTCTAACATCTTGAACATAAGTGCTTGCGTGTTGATACAGCGCTAATCACCAACCACCGTTTAATGGGTGTATACAGCATCACCAAGCGGCAACATTGGGAGTTACACGTGTCAGGGAGCCAGGGATGTGCAATAGGATAAATTATATGCATTTACCATACTCTCGAAAACTTTTGTCTATGTATTTTCACGTTATTCTTAAGTTTTGCACATAAGTGTATTATGAATAAAATTTATAAATGCTTAAACTTTTAAATGAATTTATGTTTATCAATCTGTTAAAATCAATTTGCATTAATAATTTAAAATGTACTCTAGAGTATTGTAAACACACTGTGTAATATCGTGGTTAAAATCAAGTACAAAATTAGGTACTTAATGGTTACACTTATATGTTTTTCTATGTATTTAAACATTAGATGTTTTCGACCTACTATGAAATAAATTTAGTATTCGCATATAGATTTTATTGATTCTACCAAAAACATTATTTCGTGTCCTCGTCAGTAATAAGTGTTAAGATGTTTATCTTTTGTATGATTGTTTACCCTTACTTTATGAATATGTGGCTGATTACGATACAGATAGTAGTTCATAAAACATAATTTTCCGTTACTGTGTAGCATTTTGATACATTTGTTTGTGGTAAATTGAATTAAATGATTCGAATAACGCAGAAAGCTAATGCTGCAATTACAATTATCTCCCAATAATTACCTCAACAACTCTATCATGAATATATTCTTGGCAAAGCTAATAAGTGAGTCTGCACAATTGAGTAGTTGGGAAATTGTATGTAGCGTATACCAGTGTCTAACTTAGTGTTATTTTTGCAGAGATTCCAATATATACTCCTCCATCGTTCTACAGTCTATACTACTAATTATAGTCCTAGTATATGGTAATCATGATATAAACAATTCAGAGAAAGCAATTAAATCAATCACTATTTGAAAAGCACAATTTAGTCTAAATAATGAAGAATTTTATATCTCTTATAATGCCGTTGTTTAGAGCACTACTAGTTAGGGATTGTCTCTTTGTTGTTGATTTAGAACTGGAAAAGATAAGGGATTATCCATTTTCTGGTAAAAGAGACACCACGAGAAATCTGAAGAAAAACACACTTCCGTGATACGGAATTTTCTACAATACCACCTATTCAACAGATCTCTCTACCTGACTTCCGCTACGTATCCTCTAAGAAATCAATTTTTTTTTCAAATACTGATAAGAAGTAATTTACAGATGTACATCTTAGACTGCGTGCCCCACGTGCTATATTTTATCTTCCTGAACTATGTTCTTACTTTCGAATTATTACTATTTTTCCATCTCGTATATCTTTGTTAGTACAAGTAAAATAGTTAAATGCATTATCTACTAAAAGAGAGATCCACTATCAAATTTTATTAAACCAACTTATCAATTTAGTAACCGAAGAGCTGGACATTATAATTTTTTAAAATTCGATATGAACAAAACTACATTAGGCACTTAAGCAAAATAGATTTGCCTATGATACAAGACATGGTTTGTCCCGTCAAGAAGACGGGACGACGGTTTGAGCGAGATTCTTTTAAACGCAAGACAATTGTGGACAGAAGATGAGTGGACAGCATAATTCACTTAAGTTTAGGACCTCAAACAGTATTTTAGGATTAATGATTCATAGTAATAAACTATAAATTGCTAGAGGGAATGGCCATCTTCACGAATTCCTGGATGTATCATACTGGCGACACAATTTGTCTAATATGGCAACTCCAAATTTAGTGTTGTTGTATGAAGTAATAAATACTGTTCTTTTTTCTTCACCACTGTCTTCATCTATGGCATTTGTGTTATATACTGTTGAGATAATAAAAACAGTTTAGCTCTTTTTAGGAACATAGGAATCCAATCAGCAGTTAGTTTGGAATCTAAAGAGAGTTGAATACGCTTCTCTGTCTCTGTCAGCTAAAAACACATGCCGGAATTTGTGGTTTGTTTCTCCTTAGTGTTCCAATATATGCAAGAGATGTTTCTTCGAAGAGCTCTTTTGCACCAGCAAGAGACGAATACCAATTGTCGCCCGTTATATCACGATTGGTCCCAGCTACAGGATCTACAAGGCGTTTTATAACAATATTTGAAACATTACTCACTTTGAATGGTCCATAAGGCTGAACAACAATAAAGGACTTCGAGATTTGACGTGTAATAGTTACATGCTAATGTCAAAGCGAATACTGTGATCCCATATTTGGCTAGCTTTCTAGACATGTATTGCCGAAATGGGCATCTATCCCTGAAAGAGACAAGCTGCTCGCCTACGGTAAGGAAATCTGAAGTTTTGTATTTTTCTTGACAATTACGCACAAACTTACGAAAAATATCCCTAAATGGTGTAAGTTTGTTAATACGTCTTCGGTTCTGCTTGTCTCTTACGTCATCAAAGCGTAAACATCGCATTAGAAACGTGAAAAGGTTTTCAAAAATCGTTACATAACAGACATCTACTCCAATCCCTGCAGTTATGTTCCGCACACTCTTAGTATTTCTTCTACAACCATGTAGTGACCCACGTAAGTACAAAATACCAATGAGTGCTCTTATTTCTAATTCATCAGTTGGATTTGCATCTCTGCCACGCGAATAATTTCGGCTTATTTTATCTATGTAAATTTTAGTGCTGTAGACTATTTTCTGTATTACCTCAGTGTCCAGAAAGCATTCAATCTCTTTTATATGAGTATTTGTATTTTTACCTTCACTTCGAGGATCAGGCCTATACAGTGTTGGTATGATGTTATGACGCTGTTTTCGTGTATTTCTTGGTTGCACTAGATCGATATAGCATGTGGTAATTTTCCATAGCAGGTGTGTGTGTCCTTTCCAATATAAAATTTTCCGTGAAACCTGTCTTCCTGGATTACCTCGTTGCTTCCTTCATCTTCTATTTCTTCCAAATCGTCACTACCACTTTCTTCAGAGTCATATTGTGTCTTTTAACAACATCTTCCTCTATTTCGTCGTTACTTTCAGTTTCTGTTAGAGACTGTCGTATCTGTTCTCGTTCTTCCTCTGACATTTCAAAGTAACATATATCACATAAATTTTAAAGAAGAATATGAAATAATACGTTCAAACCAAGAACTGTTAAAACGTTAGGCAGAAAACAAATTGGCACGTCAGTACTCGCACGGATTACAATAGTGGTTCATGCGAAAATAGCAGCTCATATAACATCAGTGTGTTGACTTTGGGTGCTAACGCTCGACTAATGGTGTTCCAGAAATAGTGGAGGATGGTAAACGACCGCTCAAGGTCACAAGTGATGTCAACCCTCAAATACCAGAAAACTGAAACCCACTGGACTACGATAGTAATCTGCGCGAGCACTCTAGTTTTAACTAGTGAATAAATATATGCAAGTAGATACCAAGTATAATTAAAAAATAAAAGTTCTAATGTGTTTGTTTGACACCTTTAATGGACTGGTCACGATAGGCAAGAAACGTTATAATTTCAAGAGGTAAGTAAAAAGAAAACCAGCACATAATTTTAGCATATAAATTTACACAACTAGACCAAAAGACGCCAAATGAGACAAGAATACTTTCTCAAGTATCGAGACTAGATGCGAAAATAGAATTTCATTTCTTGCCTTGTGGAGACACTAGTTCTGTTTTACAATAGCTTTTGTTTTTAAAAGAAATTTTACTTCAGATAGGTTGGCTGATAAAAGGCGGTTTAAAACCCTGTAATCGATTTTCATTCATCTTAAATGTAGGATGAATTGGTTTGTTTATCGTACGCCTTGTTCACGAATTCTGATACCGCCACTAAGTGAAGGATTACGTCCTCTCCGAGATTGGACAATATTGAATCAGTTCTGTAGAATGGAAACTATATTATCCTTGTTACTTTTTTCTTATCGTTATTATCAGAAGAATCAATAAGGGTCAAATATGGTAATCTGAAGTGGAAAACTTCAAAGGAAGGGTGAAGTCTTGCTAAACGATGACATATTTGCTACGCAAGATTTTAAAATAATTACGAATAATGCAAAAGAAGTCGATTTATATCATTACATCAACACACTAAACAATCATATATTAAGGAAAAAAGTTAGTAACTTTGAACACTAAGTCTACGCAACTGTCCCTTAAACAAAAGTGGCATATATCACGAAATAATTATTTAATGACGCAGTGAATCAGAGCCTATTTGGTTTTAAGTAGTATGAAACTCAAGTTATGATATCATTATATTGGACCTATGAGCTTCAAGATCATTTGAAGACATTGGGGCAAAAACCCGTTAAGTCCAAAATGTGAAAGTGTAAAGGAGATAGCTTCATAAAGGTTTCTCCTCACGCTATTCTCTTCAAACTTTTCACCTATATCCTAAACCGAAAACAAACCGAAAAATAGGTTAAGGGAGGCAAAAGGCCACTTTTCAAAATCCCCCATGACTAAAAGGGAAAATTAAAGAAACTAAACTATGCCGATGCAAGAATGGCTCCAAAGTAGGATATATAGGTTTTATCGTTTTTGCGAGATAAGGGTATTAGAGGGCAATGGCCCCTTTAAAATGACAAAGAACTCTACGATCCTTATGGAAATTGCATTTGGTGGAATTGCTTGAATCTGTGATATGTAGATATGGTGTTCCTAATCAGAGAAGGGTCTGAATGGAGCACTCGAGTTACCGAACGACATGTATCAGCTATGAAAGGGTGTGAAACTGTATACATATGCAAATGTATAGCTGCTGAGGGCAACATGGATAAGCATCAGATCCGGAAGAAATATGGCCGACCATTGGGTTGAACAACACAGAGCTAAAGAATCACTTCATGGTAACAGAAATTAACGTCGAATGTTTAGTAGTAGATGCATAATAAGATCTGCTATATAGTGGGAAATGTGAATATCATGGCCGTCATATTGAAAAGGAATATCTTGAATTTGGATTCGCAATGTAAAAAGAAAGAGGATTATGTAGCATATTAAATAGCTGAAAGTTTACCAGGTGTTCATTAGCGTTAATCATTCTTCAGTAACTCTATTGTGAGTTGAGAAGTGACATAGAAAAAAGCACACATAGAAACTCTGTGAGTCTCACTAGTATGACGCAAACACTAGAGCTTCGACAACTCTGGTTTGTATATAGACCAAAGGAATAGGGTATTTACAAGCAGACTATTTGAGAGTAAGGAAAAGATCGTCAAAGATTATCAATTTCGTGCAAAGATGGCTGATATCCCTAGTCGAATATGAAGGTACTTGTTAGAAAATCAGCAAATAAGTCAAGGATGATTTTCCTAGGAAGAATTTGGCCAAATGTGCACGAGAATGTCATCTTACTACTGGTTGATTCGTTGTCTTGTAACGAAGATGATAAACTGATACATTACACTGTTCTGGATAATATTGAGTTTCACCAGAAATTGATACCCCTCAGGCCCGTATCCAGGGGGCATAAGGGGCCGAGCCCCACCTAATTATTTTTACTGATTCCTTTAAAGTTTTATCGTAGGCTTGCAAATGAACTATAATATGGTTTGATCTCCACCCCATTCACTTTCGGGCACACTACGGGCTCGCCCCCTAAATGCTTTGGACGTATTCAACCTCTCAACGTTGGATTCTTTAGCACCTACAAACAGTACGTGAGATTTATCACGAATGCTGCGTTACATATTGATGGGTTTCATGTATGGCATCGTGACAACTTCATCCGTCTCCAAGCGTTTACATACTTTCAGTTTAGTGCTCCCCGGTCACCTGTTTCAAACATGCCTTCTACATGGCTGAATATATTGAAGAGCATCCAGGAAAATTCCAGACCTCAATGTCCTTTTGCTTTTCTTATGAAACATCATCGAATTGTCAGCAGCATTAGGCAATTGTCTCTGTTTTATCAAGCCTGAACACTGGAACAGCTCGTCTGCTTTGATAACAATCTTACAGATACTCTTGGCATCAACTGCTCTTAATAGATTGGTATGCGCTTTTATCAGTATATTTGCCAATGTGATGATATGTAAAGGACCACATCGTAATTGTACTTGTGATAACCAGCTCTCATTTGTTTTGGGTGTTTTAATGTGACGACGACAATCCATCCTCAATACTGTACTATTACCACTCTCTCTACTCTGTTTTTTTAAATGCACATCCCTTGCCAACATGTTGCTGATGGTTTAGAGCACATACGATTTTCCACACGCTCATTAGAATATACTCGTACTTGTCGGTTTTTGCACATTGATATTTCTGGTCATTTGTCTTGTATCTTGCCAGAGCACCAAACGTCAAACATGTTATTTCGACGTTTGTGCAAATTTCCCCTCACAACTTTTTTTCATGTTACTTCTCAACTCAATATAGAGTTACTACAGAATAGTTAACACCAATGAACTCCTGCTAAAATTTAAATGATATTAGATATGCCCCATAATCTACTTTTTCTTTTGCATTGCGAATCCAAATTTAAAATCGCCACTGTCAATATGATATCCATGATGTTCATGTACCCCAACATATAGCAGATCTTATGTATTTACTAAAAAACATTTTACCTTCATTTCTTTGGCCATTCTCGTGCGGAACGAGTAATCCCTTAGCTTTCTGTGTTGTTGACTCTCATGCTTCTCCATGTTATCCTCAGCTGCTATAAGTGTAAATATGCACATAGTTTCAAACCCTCCTTCATATATGATACATGTCGTTCGGCAACTCGTGTACCCCATTCAGAACTTTCCGTGGTGAGAAAAATCTCAAGGGGGACAACCACAAATCGCTGACCCTTTGGGCACTACATTGTCACTTTCTGAAAACAGCCGAAGATACCGACATTCTGGATTTCGGCAAAAATGCATAAAACCTTGATATGTTGCAGATATTGTGATCTTGGAAAAAATCTTAATGGACATAACCACCAATCACTGATCATTTGGAAACTACACTGCCACATTTTTCAAAGCAGCCGAAAACAGTGATATTCTGCATTTTGATGAAAATAACTGAAATTGTGATATGTTGTAGATGTGATCCTGAGAGAAATCACAACTACCAATCACTGACAGTTTGACCATTACAGGATCACTTTTTTTAAAACAAGAACTGAAGGTAACGGTATTGTGTATTTATATGGAATTGTTTGAAACCGTAATATGTGGTAGATATTGTGAACCTGAGAAAAGTCTCAAGAGGCAGAATCACACATCACTGACCGTTTGGACACTATATGGCTATTTTTTAAAACGAGCAGGACGTAACGGTATTGTGGATTTCGGTGTAATTGAGAGAAACTGTGATATGTTGTACTGCATGGTCCGGTAGTGGGCGTATCTCTAATTCGTATTTTCTGACGTTTTAGGTTTCACCAACAGTTATTTGGTATCATTGTTTGGCATTGTCTGGTAATATTGCTTGGCATGGATCACCAGGATGGAGTACCAGCGCACTTCGCAATTCACGTGCGCTATTAAATGAATCAGACGTTTTATGGCTGCTGGATTGGAAGAGGTGGTGCATCTTCACCAGCTCCCTTTGCCTAGCCTCCAAGAAGTCCCGATCTAATGATATAAGACAATGCTCTCTGGAGTTATATAAAGCAACAAGTAAGAAACACTCGATATCACACAACGGAGAAATTACGAGCAGCTGTGGAACACACCTTCACCCTCGTGACTCCGGAGTACTTCCGCAGAAAATCTGGGAGAGCTTGGCGCAGAATTCAGCAGTGTTTTGATATGGATGCTGACCATACTAATGGTTATGACTTAAAACACTTAAAACTTCAAGGTAACTGCATACAAGCATTCTGCCATAACTAACACTATTCTGTTGAAAACTAAAAGGGGTACGCCAACTTCCGAGCCATACTTTTTAAAACAGCAGAAGGTAGGGATACTCTGCAATTTTGGTATAATTGTATGAACGGTCTATCCCACAACCCTAAAACGGGATGCGAAGAGAAGCGGACAACATCTTTTGAATATAGACAACATTCAAGTGTTCATCTTCCGGGACAAAGGAGAAACCCGGAAAGCCGTAGACAATTTTTCTCAGGATCAAGACAACTTCAACATATCACAGTTTCATTAGTTTAAATCAAAATCAAAAATACCGTTATACCCCAATGTTTTAAAAAAAAAATCTGGACCTGTAGTGAACAAACGGTTGTGTGCATTTAGATATTTTATCATGATGAGACGATATTCAACATATCTTAGTTTTAATCAATCTTACAGAAATCCAGAAAATCGTTAAGCTAGCTTTTTTCAAGAAAGTAACCCTGCAGTGACCAAACAATTAGTGATTTGAGGTTGTGACTATTAAGACTTTATCGCAGGATAACAATATCTACAACATACGTAATACGGTTTCTGTCATTTTCACCGAAATCCAGACCATCACTATCTTCGGCTGCTTTCAAAAAAGTGGCCTCGTATTTGCCAAACAGTTAGTGACAGATTATTTGTCCATTAAGACCTTTTCACAAGGTCACAAAATCTACAACTTATCATGGTTTCAAGAAATTCCACCGAAATCCAGGATAACGTTACATTCTGCTCACGAGCGCCCGCAGGATTTTTTCCAAGAAGGGGTAAGACACACAGATATCTATCTATCTATCATCTATCTATCTATCTATCAATCTATATATATATATACCATTCTCACACAATCACATCAATAGACGTATGCACGTAATCCTTCATGTCAAACTGATCGTATTTTAGTTAGCACACATCTCTTCTTTAGTTAGCATATATCTTCATTAAAAAGTCAACAGATTAGATATTAGGATAGCATTGACAGGAAAAAGATACAACACAATTGATCTAGTTAGCATACATTTCATTCACTGGTATTTCTTGAAGGGAAATTCTAGCCGACGAGGACCCTCCTTAGCGAATCTTGTAATTGCTTGCCCTATGAACACATTCTTGTTTACAAACACATGTTTTCGGTGGACACAATATACATAGTTTACTAAATCTTTCCTCTTCCATTCTAGACCATAAAGAAGTTTTTAATCTCATTAAAGTACTAAATGAACGTTCTACTGTGCAAGTATTCGCTTTAAGCGTATGAAATATGAAGGGTCCAGGGGAGAAACTGATAAGTCCAAAAATCGATATTTTTGGTTTTTGATACAATGTTGTTGTATGAAAACGAACGTTTCTGTTGATTTAATGACGAGGGAAACACTATGATAAGTCCAAAAATATTTACGAGTAAAGAAGACCCATCTTGAAGAAGAATATGTTAAGTCCACGACCTTCTGGGGAAAACGCTGTTAAGTCCAGGTTATTGTTGTGTTGTACAACTGGCAGCGCTATTGGCCATCTAAGAAATTACTTGTTCACAGTCTCCGTTCAGAAACGTGCTGTAGTTAACGTGAAGTTTACAATAAAACGTGGGTTTCTTTAGTTGTTGTGAACGGTGGTAATGATCAAAAAGCACGGATGATTCCCTGAGTGAAGAAGAACCTGTTCCACCTTCAACATCTAAGAAAAAACCTTCACATGGAAAAATTCTAGATGTAATGCAAAACTCAGACGACAGAGCCATAAGACCGGCCAAGAGTACACCTCAAATGACGTTTTGAGCAGGTTAATGATGTAGGAAAACAAGAAATCATTAGACGAATGAACGAAATTGTGTCAAATGATGAAATTAATATATGCCTGTCAGGCTTAATTGTAATAGTACCTGGGCAGAGACGTAGGCCTAGGAAAAACGACAGTGAATCGTCTTATTATGATGCATCATATTCATACCGAGTGCGGGTGGTACAAGAAGGATAGACAGAGGAAGATAGACAAGAAGGATAGACATACACTCTTTGTAAAGCTGCTCAGTAATAGAGCGTTCACCTCTGGTGCTTGGGGTCCCGGTTTCGATCCCAGCCCCTACCAATTGAACTTTGTGGTGGACAAACACCGTGTGCGTGGGTTTTCTCGAGGTTCTCCCGTTTCCTCCCACTTTCTTCATTCCACTATTTCATTCATCATTCATCATCACCGTCTCCTTTAGCCTAACCGGCATAACCGTGCGACGTAAAACTCAAAGATTTTTTCTTTGTAAAGCTGCATTCGCTTCACTTCATGGTACTGGTCGCGGAAAAGTTGATGATCTTACGAAACATTAGAAAAATACTGGTAATTCTCCAAGAGACAACCGAGGGAAACACAACAACCGTCCTCACGCTGCAAGAGAGGAAATGAAGAACAACATGGGAAATAACATAGCTAGCCTGAAGGGGAGAGAATGTCATTACAGCCTTACAGCAGAATCTATTTACCACCTGAATTGAACATACGTAAACTTTTTGAACTATTTCGTTCCAAATTTCCAAATACTATTCCTGCGTTGAACGAAACATAGAGAACTGTTTTTAATACGGAATATAACATTAGTTTTGGTTATCCCAGAGCCGATATGTGTTCACCGTGTGATGCGATTCAGGCAAAGAAAAGAAACTTTGAAACTGAGTTGGCCTATGCTAAAACTGATTCAGAGAAACTGGTTTTGGAGAACAAGATCAAGAGAGGTGAATATAACAGGCAAATGCACTTACTGCAAGCGGAGCAGTGGTACAAATTAAAGCGCGCAGCAATGTGAAACAGCAAAGTAGTTAAGAAAAGAGAAGAAATTGTTTATGACTACGCTAAGAACTTTCAGCTTCCTAACATTTGGACTACCGATATATACTACAAAAGACAATTGTCAGTCTATCTCTTCAACATACACATCCTTTCAACTGGAAAGAGTGTTGGCCGTAATGGCAGTGATGAAGTTTGTTCTGCATCACTTCTTTTCTAACGTGTTAGACACTGCAGTTGAAGAACTAGAAGTATTTAGTGATTCTTGCTCACGACAGACCAAGAATAATTTTATATTCAAATTCTACCACCATTTGGTTCATAAATAACGTAAACTAAAATCTGTTACAGTGTGTTTTCCAGTAAGGGCCACTTGTATAATGAGTGTGACAAGAACTCCGGCTTAATTAAGGAGAAAAGTTGTGCAGATTTACCTGAAGATTTTTCAGAAAGTATACAAAGTTCTCGACTTAGGCCATCTCCCTTTGATGTTATTGTAGCTGATCAAGGTATGATTCGCGACTGGACATCTCGTCTAAACACAATATACAGGAAACAGCTAGGATGTGCAACTCGGCCTATCAAGGTATTCAACGTGCAAGAAGGTAATCCTGCTGTAATGTTCTACCGCAAGTTTTACAGTGGTTATTGGCTCCAAAACCCAATGATGCCCAAAAAGAAGAAGGGGGCCATGGAACTAGGCGATCAACCATTGAATGGAGGAGAGTTTCGTCTTCCAGAACTGACCTATGATGGTAAGTTTTAACGTATTACACGTTACAGAATAACTAACGTAACCTATTCTAACGTAAACTAGCCTACAACTATTTAACTTAGCTTGTAAACAGTGCTTTCAATCGGGTCGATTCCGACTCGAGCCGGGCCAGCTACTTTCGTTCCACTGGTTGGGGCAGCTCGGGTCATGAGTAGATTCAGCTAGGGTCGTGTTAAGGGTCGGTCCAGTCAGCTCGGGTCAGGTTAGGTTAAACATGTTTGTTTTGGGTCGGTTCAAGTTGACCCAAAATCCGACCGGAACCTTACCCGAAACAAAATTTTTCGATCCAACCTGACACGTGACCCGATCCGTGCTGACTCGACTGAACCGTAACACGACCCCAGCTGACTATCCATGACCCGAGCTGACCAACCAGTGAACTGAAAAGAGATGACCCGACTTGGATCAGAATCCACCCGATTGACAACACTACTTCTTCATACTGTCTCTAACCTATCTTGTTTTCACCTCAACTAATTTTCAAAGCATATCTCATCTAGGCCTATCATTGTTTCGGGTTCCTAGAGATATCTCAAGAAAAATAAGCAGATCTGCAGTCACTGAAAGACTATTGCTCTTTAAAGGCAGTGGAGTACTACAAAAACCTTCCAAAGGCACAGTAAATCAAGAAACCACCATTGAAGAAACTTCATAATATGTACAAGAGTTACAAAGATGTGTTTTTATTATATTTCTTACAGCTATCTTGTAAATAAATTAATCATCAGTATCAAGACAGTACTGATTGTTTGGGGAAATCTTTGATACGTCCGGTAAATAGAGCATAGTACTTATTTATTGTTAAAAATGTATTACTACTATATTATTTCTCATACTTTATAATATCTAATCACAATAAGATATAACTAAAATGAATGTTAACAATAAGCATTGCATTGTAATGACATTTTGAAAAATATATAACTTCAAACTTTAAATTTGTTCTACTGTAAAATTTGCAAAATGTGACTTATCATATTGTTCCCCTGAACCCTTCATATTTATGTTACACTCCCAATAGCGACAGCCGAGGCTTCGATAGCCGTATATAGTTGGTGATAGCAAATGAAATTACATCTTTAAGTTTTACGTCCCACGATCATGCCGGCTAGACTAAGGGAGACAGTGACGATCAGAAATGAATGAAATGGTGGATTGAAGAACGTGGAAGAAAACGGAAAACTCCAATAAAACCTACGAAAATAGTATTTGTCCAAAACAAAGTTGACTTGGCGCGAACTGGGATCTAACCGAGGACCCCATTTACCAGATGCGAAAGTTGGTGAAAGCAGTTGGTAAAAACTCAGCGATGATCATTAAACATGTCCAAAATAACTTCAATGTGTTCTTGTACCTTGGAAAGATCAATTGCCTGTCTCTGTAGATCATTTGTAGTTGGCTCTAAAATAGCACTGTATTTGACTATGATGCACATTGATATTATAAATGTACCTGATGACACCGAAGAATGTAAGTACGTAATGAGCATTATTTGCGCGCTTCTGAATCCACCAGGGGACAGCTGTTTTAGGCAATTCACTATTTCTGAGATTTTGCCAAAAATATTTTTATGCTTTTGTTCTTTGCCGACCGCCATATTTCACAGAAGAGAGACACATTAGGAACAAGATTTTCTCTCTCAGACCTTTCACGAAAAAAATTATTATATTTTGCATAGTTGCAACTGAATTTCGAATGTGTTTAACTGCATTAGTGCCGTTAATAACCAAATTTAATTTAACTTCATTATAGTCATTAATTACCAAATTTAATTTATGACTAGTACAGTGAAGAAATAACGTCTTAGGATATTGTTTATGTACTATTCTGTTCACACCACCTTCCACTCCTACCATTGTGGCGAATTCGTAAAAATGCAGTCCACATAATATCGACATATCAAGGTTACATATTGACAAAAAGGATAAAACTTCAGTTATAATTGCCTTTGCATTAAGTTCCTACAGAGCCAGAAAACCAAGGAATTCTTCTATTTTTAGCTGATTTAGAGTTGAGTCTAAATATCTAATTCCTACTGACAACTGCTCTATACCAGAAATGTCCACACTTTATCATCAATTACTCAGAAAGATTTTCTATATTTGCTTCCTTCCCTAAAACATTTTAAAATTCCTATTCACAAACTGAAATCATTTCATTTTGAATTTCTTGTGAAGTATATTTCACAATGCCGATAGTCCTTCAATGTTTCCTTTGAACACAGTGGACCTCATGCAGAGTCGTTCTGGCGAGTGATTATTGCCATATTAAAGAGCACGAATAACATATGTTTCCTACAGTAGTCAGGCCTTTAGTATGACGCTAACTATACGTCTAAACGACTCTGCATAAAGCGGAATGTCTCCAGCCTTGAGTCTAACGCGCCGGAGTTTGATTTATCCCCTCAAAGAGATATATCATGTGTTGTGCAGAAAAAGATGGAAAATAATATACGAACTAGCTTTTTTTTCTGTTACTTTCAACTTGCTTGATTCTGGAATTCGTAAAACGCTATTCTCATGTTTTTGCGTCTTAGAAAAAAAGTCTTATGTCAATTCTGAACACTACACCACTAACATACATTTAAGGTGGAACACCAGGTGTTATGGATGCTATGCTAAATGTTGTTTGTATAGTGTGGCGTTGCCAGATAGTGTCCAGTGTTTACTTATGCCACACAATAAAGGAACTTATCATGATATTCTGCTTGAGTACTTACTGGAGAAATTAATTTTAGACCCTTACCGGAATTCACAACTAAGTTTCGCTTCTCGAACTGGAACACTAGAATCCAAGAATTAAACGTACCAATTAATTTTCTTCTCAAAATCTATTTCCTTAAATTAAAATTAATATTTAAATAACATGTGAAACATAAGACGAGAAACGGTCAAACAATATATCTGTTTCATAACAAGACTGTTATTTTAATATATTTAATATATAATACAAAGGAACATTTCTTAAAAATGAGCACTTCTAGTAAGATTTAACAGCAAATGCCATCTTGTGTGCTCATTGTAAAATGAATCTAATATTTTCTTTTATTTGTTACCTTTTTCGATATCATAAGACCCAACCGAATAAATCAGTGTCCTGTATTGCAGAAATATAAATCTATCTTATAGTACAATAATTATAATATGTAACGTTTCATTGCGCGTTAGTTAAGGAAATAAGCTAAAATATGTACAGAATTCCGGGTGGTGATCCACCTGAAAAAAAGAAGCATCGACGTCTTCCGAAAGCAATTAAACTTCAACTTTAGTCAGCAGAAGGGGCTATAAAACTTATCCTTTTTCTTAAATCTGGGGAGGGGCAATTGCCCTCTTTTGTCTCCCTCTGTGGACTCTCATGCTCCTGTTGTTTTCAAAAATGTGGCCCTGTAGTGCCCAAACAGTCAGTGACTGTCGGTTGTGCGTATTGAGACTTTTTCTCAATAACACAACTACAACATACCACAGTTTGTAATTTTCATCGAAATCCAGTATATCACTATCTTCGGCAGCTTTCAAAAAAGTGGTGAGAAAGTCTTTCATTGTTTTTCATATATGCGTTTAAAATATTGCTTTGTGGTGAGAAAATTTCAGTGAGCAACGAACCTTTTCAGTGTTTCTTCCTGACTTATTAATATACACAGTCTATATTTTACAGTTAGTTGTAACTTAATTCAATGTTTTCTTTAACAGTTAATGAAAATATTGCAGTAGATTAGAGCAGATCAGAGGAGACCAGGTGTTCAAGCGTCAGATCGTCGCAAACCACTTCGCTTAACCAGTTCGTTATCTGAGTGTTCCCACAGTCAAATTAACGCAATGTCTCGTGCGTTGTGGCCAGTGGACTAAAATTTACATAAATTCTTTTCCATATTCTATTTGTATGTATCTACAGGTGATTTAACCTCAGTGCTTTTAAGAATGAACTACCAACTTTGGCGAATGCACCAACGCAGTTCGTATCTCGAACCTCTTGGTTCGGGGAGTGTTACTCCACGTTTCGAGGTAGCAACCACGCACGTCGCTTACGGCTTAAAGTATAATATTGTGCTAAGGGGGCATATGCTATTAGCCGGTGAAGGACGTTTTTTTACGGCTAGCCCCATTCAATAAGTCCCAGGTTCATATACTTATTGCGCTAAAAAGTTACAAACGGATTATACCTATTCAGTGTTAAGTGTTGTGATTGCTTCTCTTCTTTATTTTTCTTTTTAATAGTATTCTAATAAATAAGTCATTTAACCATTTAGTGCCACTTAACCCAGTGTGTTTTCGTTGTGGGTGTGGGTTATGTGTGTATGCGTTATGGTCTGGATGACCGTCTGATTGTCCGTGAGGTTTTCGGGACGAGAAATTCAAACCTTTCGGCGCCGAATTCTGATCTCATCATTGAGACTGTCGAGCAATTTGGGAACAATTGTGTAATCCCTTCTTGGAGATGTCCTTCAACATCCTACCCAGGTAAGTCCAGGTTTCTGGATAATACTCATTGGCAGGACCTCAGAGGACAATAGAGGACAGACTACGATCAGGCGATTGCAAATAAATGGTACACGAACAGTGGCCCGACACTCTCGGCGATTACTATTCTCCTTCATGTTGAAAACTTAAGGGAAAAGACAAAACTACGTCACTTGATACAAATTTACAATTTACTTCCTTTAGAAATGTAAACCTGAATTTACACACATGTTGGACTTGTGAAATATTGAGGCTATAAATTGAATTATCGCTCATAATGTTTTAGATAGAAGAATACGGAAAACATTCTGGTAGAGATAAATAATGGTATATTGGATTTCGGCTTTCACTCACAAGTTTTATTTAAAACTTTACTGTAATATTTTAACAAAAGTGATCCGACGAAAAATATTTTCCCTTAATTTCATGATACATGATTAGGAATACTTCACGAACTATTCGTAGCCAATGGACAGGTTCGGGAGAAACTTAGGATCCAGCTTCAACCAAAAGGTCGACCTATGGCTTCTCAAAGGATTCAGACGCAGCCAAAGGGTCGATGTATGATTTCTCAAATGACCACATACAGCCAAGAGGTCGACCTATGGTTTGTCTCAGGATCCATACGTAACCAAGAAGTCGGTGTATGGTTTCTCTCACGGTCCAAGTGCAGCCATGAGAGTGGTAGATGATCTCAAGGCGCACACTTAGCCAAGAGATTGTGGAAGGGAGTGCTCACAAGTAAGTGGTCTAAATGGATGAATCGAGTTGCGGGATGAGACATAGTGCGCCTGGTAGAGGATATGAAAGTATGTGTATGTGCAATGTTATAGTGGCTGAGCGCCATAAGAAAAAGAGGAGGAGAGGATCAAAGTTGGTGGGAGAAGGGTTGTGCTATGGTATAGAAATACACCAAATAAACAGTTTAATCGTAACAATAGTGAAAACAGACAATGCAAATAGTGGTAGTTTCATATATTGGCATAAGGAGAATGGACAGAGTAAATCATGGCCCTCCGCCGCCACCCTGAAATCAGCCATTTTGAAATTGTGTTGTTTTAAAAATAGAAACTAGTTATGCTGCACATGTGTTGAGATAGTGTTTCGATCGGGAATGCAATGCTGCTGTCCGTTTTGTCATATCACTAACACCTGATGAATTATGTCCTGTTTTCCCTTTGGATACCATCGCAACATGTTACAAATGTCCACCCTGTGCGCAAAAAAGAAAAAAAGCAGAATCTGTTCTTCCAGAACGGA
This sequence comes from Thermobia domestica, assembly GCF_964235325.1. NCBI lineage: Eukaryota > Metazoa > Arthropoda > Insecta > Zygentoma > Lepismatidae > Thermobia > Thermobia domestica. The sequence goes on from NC_137458.1 coordinate 57,306,787, forward strand.
ACAGTTCTCTTCGGCATTATTTGAAGCCAATTGGAACTGTCATAAATAATAATGCAATAATTAGGCATCAGAAGTAGAAAACCTAAAAATTGCCTTAAAATGACCTACAAAAAGACCAAAAAATATCTTAAAAAGGACCAAAAACTAGGAAAAGGACGTAAAATAAGAATCAATTCAATTAGAATTACATATTTAATTAATATAATGCTCAAGAAATACAAGCTTCTGTTAGGTTAATGGTCTTTCGTTCTTCCAGAAACTGTAGTACGAACTAATATAAGAAAAGTCATCCTCCCTTGCTGGAGGACATCGTTACGCTTTCTTATCTGACTTGTGCTTGTTGAAGATCTGGTCTTATCATTCCAATCGTTGATGAATATCTTATCATTGGAATTTTCTTTACTAAAGAAAAGAGGTTTAAGAGGTGATGGTGATTCGAGTTAATGGCTAATAAATTCCGTGTCGAAAGACGAAATAAAAAAAAAGACGTTAAGACCTACGGAAATCTTAAAAGAAAACAAATAAACGAAAAACAACGCCAAAAAAGGCAAAAAGGGACAAATAAAATCCACCATTTCTTGGCCTACAATGACCCAAAATGAACATATGTTATGTTAACCCTCATCTTCAGGCAATCTAAAATGGGGATTTTTCCTCAACTTACGGGCCCTAGTAATAATATACAACTGGGATATAAAATTTCACTATTTTATTGGCCCGTACATTATGTTTAACGTAGGTCTACATGTGTTTTTGTGATAATCCAAACTTTCAACATACGAGTATCAGTTTCGTAAATAAGTATAAAAATGATCCTACATTTTCAACATAAATACAGAGAACGATCACTAAAGTATATGATTGACTTCTTGAGAACATTCTTGCCCTAATTGATATATCACAGGACTACTTTCCGTTTGAAAAAAATATCAGAGATTTCAAACTAGCTAATTTCAAGATGGCGGCGGAGATTCGTGGTCTATTCTGGCCATTCTTCTTTTGCTAGTATGTTGAACTACCACCGTTAGCACTGTCTATCGTTCACTAATTTTAAGATTATACTATTTATTTGATGCATTTCTATAACATAGCATAGCCCTTCTCCCATTCTTATGGCACTCAGCCGCTACACATATTTTCATGTCCTGTATCAGTCGCGCTATGTCTTATTTCACAACTCGATTCATCCATTTGGAACCCTTACTTGTCAGGGCCCAGACGCAGCCAAGAAAGACACTCGGGACACAGATACGGCCTAGAGAAGGACAAGAGTGATCAATCTGGTGAGACAGACCGTCAAAAGCACTGCAGCGACTTTTATGTCAAATTAAAACATAAAAATTATGTGCTTTTTAAAACACTTGCTATATACTAAGTAATCACAGGCGTTCTCGTCCCTCTTTCTCCTATTTAAACACATATGACCCCGGACATCCAAGGTTATTCTTTCCACTATCTTAAATATAACAAAAATCACCGGTTTTCGGGTACACAAAATTTCAGTTTATTTTCTTAACATTCGAGACGACACTGAGGCTTCCGAGACTAAACTTGGTCTTGTCTCGGTATTTTTTGGAAGATCAAGTTTCTGCCCGAGATCCTAACGTATTGAAAATCGATATTGAACATGAAAGCTTGAAATTTGGCAGAAGTGTTGGATTTGTATTAAAAGTTAAGAAAATCCATGGAGATTTTCGCCTCCGAGAAAGACACTTAGGGCACAGTGGACTTTTTTGCAGCCATGAAAACTTACAATCTGATGAAAAATGGAAAATTTATGAGAAAGAAAAGAATAAATCCGAAAATTTGAATTTCCTGCTACAAGAGAGAAATTATGAGGAGATAGAAAATCAAATGTCCTTACGTCAGTTGATTCAGGGTATTTCCAGGAGCCACAGAAACATGAAATTTGACAGAAATGTAGGAAAAATGAAATCGTTCAGTTTAACTGTAAATGATTAGGTTAAGGAAAACGGATGATGAAGGCAAGTGAATAATGACGCAAAGTTGGTGGAATGAAAATGTAGGAGGAAACGAGTGTACCCCTAGAAAACTCACGGACACGATGTGGTCCACTACAAACTTACTTAGGCAGGGATCGAACCAGGAACTCGATAAACCTCAGATAAGCGTTCTATCACTGAGCCACCGTGCGCCCTTCACAGAAATGTAGGATTGGTGACAAATAAAGGGAAAAATCTGGAAAAAAATGATAACTTCTTCATTAAAGAAGGATTATTAGGAGGCAAGAAAATTACATTATAGTTACATTAGTCTATACAAAATCTATTCTGTGGGAGGAAATGTTTCAAATCTAAAAAAATCCCTCTATAGGCTGTAGAATTAAGGAGCATGTTCAAACTTTCATATCATTCCTAGTAACATACAGTGATTCAAAATCTGTAAGGTACTTCCCATAGATATCGGAAGTTTATATTTGCAAAAAAATCTCAGATCTGTGGCACAAATAGAGGAAAAAGCTAAAAAAAAATTGGAAATTTTCCCTTCAAAGGAGAAACTTTGTGACAGAATAAAACCTACATATAGTTACGTCTTTTGATTGAAAACTTGTAGGCTACATTCAGTATACATTTCAACATGAAAATTGGCATAAATATAGGATTGGTTAATAGAAATAAGGCGAAAATTCGAAAACTTGAATTTCACCCTCAGTGAAAGAACATTAGGGAGCAAGCGCAAAATTACTTTATTTAAAACCAATAGGTTATTTCCCATTGACATAAAACTTTAAATTTGGCTCAGATATATAATTCTTTTTACAAGAACAAGCAAAAATCAAACAATTTAAAATTTCCTTCTGCAAAGAGAAATTTCACGGGGTGTGTTCAAAAGTATGTATCGTTAATTCACGTATGACAATGATTCAAATATTATGGCTTACTTCCTGTAAACATTGAAACTTGGCATAGCTGTACGATTTGTATCAGAAACGAAGGAGAAAAATACAAAATCTTGAAATTTCTTAATCTAGTTTAATGGAGTAAGTTTAGAGTCAGTTTAGAGAAAGTTTGGTATGTGTTCGGGAACATACTTCGAAATGATGAAGAAATAAACCACGATACTCGTAGAATGAAACAGCTATCTCGAAAAATGTACTATTTTCATTGGAACTATATTCTCATATTGCTGATGCTTGCAAGATCTTCTCGTACCTTATATTTGTTAAATTCTTAGTCAACATAGGATATATGTGTATTCTCAATTTGTTGCTTACTGATAACTATCAGTTGTGAGAAAAATGCAGTTTGTTTCGCATCACATAACTATATTTCAAAATATTTACTGATAGCTTCTCTACATTTATAAATCTCTAATTCTTTCGTCTTGAGTCTACAAATCACCGATTTCGAAAAGCAACAACTCTATATCTTCGAGCTCCTTCGTGGCTAAGCTGTTAGCGTACGCGCCTTTGGCGTGGGAGACCCGGGTTCGATTCCCGGTGGGAGCTCATGTGGTTCGGATTCCATGTTAATCAGTAGGTCCACGTCTCATATAGCCTCGCTGCTGAACGGGACGTAAAACTCAAAATCAACTCAACTCATCTCTATATCTTCATAAAGAAGTTTCCCCCGTGGATTTTACCTTCCATCTCTATTTGCGTTATCTTTGGAAGAGAGAAATGAATAGGCTTTGTCAAACTCGACAAACTGTCCTGTAGACGTTCCTAGTTATATATAGATAATTCTTTTCTAAAAACAAAAACTTGAATCTGCAGAACAACAACATTAAAAACTTCTGCAGATAATTCCATACTTCTTTCGCTAGTTTTGCTGCAATGGTATTGCCTATATAAGAACTTTCAGAGTGTGTAGGAATTTGAATACTTTATTTTAGACATCTTACTCTTTTCAGTCTTTTACATGAGAACATATGCAGACATGTCAAATATATATTTGAACATTTTGATTCAGATATATGTTATCACGGTATATAAACACAATACTATTGTTGGAAGTACATCGTTTGTAAATTTCCATTGTCACTTGGCGATTGTTGTTCTATTCGGAAAGTTGTATGGTTTTTGTAAGTACACGTTTTCGTGCAAAAGTCGGATCGGTGTTTCAGGAATACGAAGATGACTTTACAACATTCTGAACCGTCTTCTCGTGCAACAAAGTCTCACGTGCAAGTTGTACTTGGTTCACCGTATTTGAATCCAGCAAAAGATCTGCCGTTAATTGAAAACTTTCCGGAGAAGCCAATACAAATATAAAAAGTCTACATCAATTCGAAATGAATCTCGTGGAACAACAAAGAATAGTATATATCATATAGTTATTTATCAATTGGATTCACTGAGAGCAGTAACGGTTTCCCGCAGTGTGTTATTCTTTTCCGGCCCAGTGGTTTCAATGTGGAATCACATCTGTTACTTTTTCACCATTCAGCCTACTTGTTTTAAAGGGAAACCCCTTTCAGTACGAACTTTGCGAGCCATGTAGGAAGAGAAGTTTAAATTGCTTCCAAGATTTTCGTTGGCGCTGAAACTGTATCGCAAACTGACCTTCAGAGTTTGTTGTTTGTAGCGGCTTTCTTGCGCGATCGGAAAAATTGAACTGTTTTACCTCTTTCGGGATACAGTTTTTAAGAGGAAAGGTAATATATGAATATTGTACTCCATGTTATTGATACTGTAAGTGATTCCGTCGAATTATCTATTCAAAATATGTTACATTTTCTTCATAATATATATGGTTTCAGATTGAAGCCATCGAGCAAGAATGACATGTTACAGCACACGTTGTTCCCCGTTAATTTAAACATTTTTATTAGAATCCATACATTTCCTTGGAATATGTATGTCTTTCTTATATGAATTATTTTTCCCGAGTGACGCAAACTGTATATAGTGTAAGGAAATTTGATGTCGTTTCTGACTGAGAATTGGGACGTGGAGACAGGGATCATTTTGTGGCACCTGCTTGATATCACTAGTGTAATGCATTTCTGATTTATAAAGAAGAGTGTGAAAATCCATTCTCCTTGAAGCAGTTATTACTTGCTGTATTTCTGGGATGTTTGAAGCGCCAAACTTCTGGTATAGTGACCGGAAGCAGTGTCTCAGTAAACATAAGTCAAATGTTCCACTTGAAACAAGATTTAGAAAACTTCGCATATGCCAGTAAGAGAAACGTCTCGCAGATATGCATTCTGTAGCACTGCCGAGGAACAAAACCAATATGCAATATCTGCAATATCGGACTCTATACAACAAAATTCACCATAAACACTGCTTTTATTAGTACCACTATAAGAAAATTTAATGGTAGAATTGACCTGGTAGTTGCAAGATGAACCACAACATTAGGGAAATCTGTGAATGTTGCCGCAATACATACGTTATTGTAATATTACTGCATTTCTATTAGTATAATCAATAATTTAGAAATATGTTTAATTTAGTATAATAAAACTGTAATTGCAGTTATTACCCAGTGGTTTCAGAGTGAAGCCACGACATTTGACAACAGCGTAACTATTGCTTGAAAATTTTATTATAATAATCTTTCTTTTAGTATCATAATAAACATAGGTTTCATAAAAAGGTATTCTTTCTCTTCATAAATTCCTTATTTGAGCCTAAAAGTATTATACTGTATGTAGAAAAATGTTTCTCAACGGCTCTATGTTTCATGCTGAATTAAATCGACATTTTCAATCATGCCATTAGGATCATCTAGATTACCCAATTGAATATTTTCAACAGAAGGGGGACGAATTGTTAAAGACCTACAAAGTTATATTACAAGTGGCTCACACAGAGAATGAAAATGCCACGGAAGCACGCTATTTGTGCAATTATAGTTTTAAGGAAGGAAAATACAGATATTATTGAAGAGCAACTCATTAATCCCTTTGTTATGGACATGGCTGAGCACATGCTAAACAGTAAATCATTGAAACTTATAGCTGATGTATGACTTTCAAATAGCACAACATCTCTTAAGGAAAGAACAGAACAGCAGAAAATGTGAAAAGTGAACTGATATCGCGGCTGCAATGCTCCAAGTTTGCTTTGCAATTACGTAGACTGGAACATTGAAATTTAGAATTCTATCATAAATAGATGGTTCGCCTAGTATCAAAATCTGCCACATTCATTTCGCATAGTTTCGAGTAATCTCGCAAAACGTACAGTGAAGCTCCATATACACGCAAAGTCCCATATATGAACTAGTTTTATTTTAGTATAAAATATTAAGCTTTTAAACAAAATAAAGTTTCCATTAAATTCCTTTAGATCAAACATATAACAAGCGGTATATAACTCAATTTCGGCAAAAAATGGATTTAGTGACATTTGATACTAGGCATCTCAATATAAAGAAAATTGGCACTACGGTTTGAACTACTAAAAAACTCAATTCGTAAATATAAAGAAAAATCCACAATTATTGCAACTTCCAAAATGATTCCAATAAATTCGAAAATCAAAGAAAACGAAATTGCAGAATTTGGAGAAGTATTAATATATGTTAAAAATAATAGATACAAATGGGGCCAAATAAAAAATGTGTACATTACCAGAAATGTGACACAAAGATCTAGAAACTAGAGCAACGAGTAAATCGATAACTCGATATCGGACATATTCCAGAGATTCGAACAACCGACTCCGAATAAAAGAGGAAAGTAATCTCTCAAAGTTTATAAAAAGTTTATTTTACAATGGTTAAAAGAATCAAAAATTATTTTTTAAAAAACTATTGTTAACTAAAAGTAAGAATTATAAACTTTATATGTTACTGTAAGAATACAAATATACAGGATGTTCATTTATTATATACCCAAAATTCACTGGTGAAATCCTCACACCTCACAAATTGAAAAAGTCCATATGGACATCGGGCGAAAACCGCGTCATTTCAAGGTTATGCGATGGCGAAAACGAGAAAAGTGTAACTTTGTGGCTACCTAGCTCGAAAAGTATGACATATTAAAGGCGGTTAATGAAATATCACAGAAATTAGTACAGTCCGCGGCATAAAAATTGTTACAAAAATTCTAAGTCCAAATTAATAACAAACTCTTGCCCAGTTATCTTATGCATTCCCGCAATACATGTATCAATCAATTAGTTGCTTCTAGTATTTATTGCAACTCCTCCCCGTCCACCACCCCTCCTTGTATGAAGCAGTGTGTGTGACGTAGCACACTCTTTCTATTCAGCTGAAAAAGAAACAGGAATCAAGTTTACAACGTTATAGCTTTAAAACAGTCTTTTCCATTCGTTTGTTCTCAAATATTTTTAAGAGCCTAAATTAAAGAGAAAGTCACACAATCTTCCCAGAGATTCAAAAATATCTTTAGTTTCATTCTTTTCTTTCTTTAAAGAGTTCAAGCTAGTAAGATGCTCCCTAAGAAATTTATGGAAATTGCCAAGAGCTCTAAAATATCTACGGACAGGAACGAGTTTTATTCAATGATTCATTTAATTTCTTTTCAGTAAGTGCAAGCAAATGTTTCAGGGGCGTCATTTGGGCAGGACAGGAGGGTGTAATTCCCCCTCTCTTTTGCTTCATAAATACGTATTTTTTGATCAAATGTATAGTAATACACTAATAAAAAGTGAAAATCTTATGTCGTCGGAGAATCTTTTCCTTCCCGCCCCCCTACCGAATAAAGTCTAAAAGACTCTGGTTTTAACAACAAACCAATAGAGTTACGATAGCACTTTGCTAAAGAGCTTACATTTGGTTTCAAGAGTCGAGGGTTTGATCTCAAGCCATATGACTTCCTGGGTGATATTGAGAGAGGGAGAGAGAGAGATTCAAGTATGGAGACAGAGAGGGATGATTTGTATACACAGATTTAGAATTGGGGAAAAATGATCGGACAGCATTCGTATTATGACGAATATTCTGATTTTGTGAAAAATAAGAAGGGAAGTTTTCGAACTGCGAGGATCACATTAGGCAGTTGTCGAATTAATGTGGAGAACTCTTTTTTCAGATGATTACGAAAGGAGAGAAAGATCTTCAGAAAATCGAAAGATCTTTTAAAAAATCTGATTTTGGCGACGGGTTTCGAACCACGAACCTTGTGGTTATCGAACCATGACTTTATCCATTCTGCTACGGAGAATTCTATTACTGGTTCACATGCGTTTCCCTTAGCTGCGTTGAAAGCTACCTTAAGGGGATATTCCAAAAGTTGACTCGGTGCGTGCGCCGTTCAGATAGGACGTAAACCTAGTTACAATGTGCAAAATGAATTTCCTCTTCTTCAGGACACTTTTTAAAGCTTTAAAATTTGTTATTATTGTTTTAATTAAGTTGCATTTGATAGAACCATCTGATAAAGTAGTGCCAAACCCTGTTCATCATTGTCTGTTAGGTGAATGGTTAATGTATGTTACTCCTACGTAGATGGTCCGAGCTTCCAATCAAGACCATTCTTATTGATTATTTTATTTGAGCTACGCTCATACGGTATATTCCACAAATTCAATTTTGAGGTAATGTAGTCACAGCTAGTTTAATTCGAAATAATTTTCCAATATTGTAATTGTTACTAAATTTACATGGCACTCCTCACTGTTTGGTGTCCTGCATAAATGCAAAATTGTTTTAAAAGTATATTTTACTTTCAAGTTTTATTGTTTCTTGTAATTGTCCTTCAACTTTATTTTATAATTATTTTCTATTTCTTAATTATAACATATTTTCTATTTCTATTGTATTCTATGTTACACGTTTATTATTTATATTTTATGTCTTACCTTTGAAGAGTAGCTTTTGACAATTCAGAGCAGCAGGGACATACACAGAATGCAGGCCTTTGCAATCAAGAGCTTTTGCCCCCACGAAATCACTACTTTTTTTGTAAATTATATCTAATTTTGGAGATGATGATAGCAGGGGCGGATTCAGTGGAGTGCGTTCGGTCGATCACATCCCCCAGAATAGGGAACTTTTTATACTTTGTATTTTAAAAATAACACATATCCTAAGTATATTTCATCATTGTATTATAAACTTAAATTTAAACCTAAAGTAGATAGGCCTTACTTTTGTAAGAAAGTTAATTCTGCAGAAGAGCTACTTCTCCTTTTCTAAATTTGTTTTTTTCTTTTCTTTTCTTGCTTTCTTTTCTTTTCTTTTTTTCTTTGCAATCCGCTCTTACCTTGATTTGACTTCGAACGACCGCCCATCCCAAACGATCATCCTGGATCCGCCCCTGGATGATAGACGTTTTAGTAAAATATGCCCTCAATCGCTGAAATAAATTTCTGTCTACGGCCCTGCAAAACAGTGACGATTTTAGGGAGTGATCAGTTAGTAATGCTTCCCTGGAGCAACGACACTTCCCCAGAAGTCATATCTCCGATAATTCAGAATGTGATTTGTGCATTATCACTTTTCACTCTCAGTGTCTTGGAACGCACCAAAAAGGAACTGTTCTGAAGTATTTACTGGTTCTTCCTAAGACCCCTTTTCAATATGGCCAACCTTGGACATATACACATCTGAAATATCACTTTTTATGTCAGTGATCTCGGAAACTATCCATTTGACACAAATATAGGATATTTTCGATTCTTTATTCCTGTCACACTCCCACTGTCAACTCGAAGCCAACCAAGGCTTATTTTGGACTTACGCAGCATCCACAGTGTCACTTTTCATCTTTGCATATGAATTCGACACTAATTTCGTTCGTATTTGACTACTTTTACATGTCACCTTCACCTCGTGGTAGGGATTTTTTCAATATCTCGCCTCCACAACTATGGAGAAATTTCAACCAACTAAGTATAATTATAAATTATCATCTGAAACACAACAGCACGGCGACATAAATTATCATCTTTTTCGCAAAGGAATTGGTAAAGTACTGTTTCAATATCAATGTATTGGCTGTTTTTTGCTGTGCATGCTGAAGATTGCCAAAGGGCTAAACTTTATCTGCACTATTGTGCAATGAATATAGGTTTTAGTGGTTTAATTTACTGAATACTCGCTTAGATGTTGCTCTCGTCACAGAAAAAGTGATATACAGTTATAAAAGAAAAATGAAATGAAATATCTAATTTTTACGTCCCACGGTATACCGACTATGCTAACGGCGAGAGTAATGGTGAGAAATAAATGAAATTGTTTAAGGAAAAAAGTGGGAGGAAACGGGAGAAACCCGAGGACACTCATGCACACGGTGTTTGTCCATAATAAAATTCATTCGGCTTGAGCTGGGATCGAACCAAGGACCCCATGCACCATAGGTAAAGTTATAAAAGAACAGGCGTCTAAACAAATACGGAACACTACTATCAATGAGAGTTATATAAATTTAGATTTTTACTTATTTCATTCTAAGTTATAATTTCAATCAGTCTTGTTCTTCAGTACTGTTCGAAAACTTAAAGTTGTTGCTGCAAGGACATGATAAATCTTTTCAGTAGACTTCGCAGTGTATAGCTCCTTCACAACTTCCTTTTCATCTAAGGCTTAATAATAGTTACACTTTAGACATTGAGGAAAAAGTGTGAAATTAATTAAAACCCTTCAAAGTGGAGTTACGAATCTTCAATGGACCCCATTTTGCTGTTGGTATCGCTCAACGCACTCCCGTCACTGTTCAGGGTGCACAATGGAGTTTTTCCCTTTTAGGAATACTTTCTAAGACAGTACTAGTTTGTTTTTTTTTTTACAGCTGTTTCAATTGAGTTGTATTTGCTAGAACTGTCGGTTAAAGGAAACAAAAGATACTGTACTCAAACACAAATCATCTCTCTAGAAGCTCTAATGGAAAACGAAACGAATCGTCGTAAACATGTTACATTCTTGAAGAGGAAAGCAGCAAAACATTCATTGCACAAACGTATAATGGTATCATTTGCTTGCTAATTTAAAACTTATAGAATTTGATGGGTTGTTAGGTGAGGGGTTAGTGAACAGGAATTTTGTACTGGTGGTCCAGGGTTCGAATCTCGTCTGTTCTTCTTACGTTTTTGTTCTTTAAGCTACACTGAGATTGTTCATTCCAATTCTTTAAGCTTGAATTAAATCTAATACCAGTTAGTAAATTAAAAGTAGCTAACATTATTTTCAAATACGAGACGTTATTACATGCTTGTCACTAGCTCACAATACTCAACTTTGATATAAACTCTTGCAGGCTTCATTTAACTCATTTCTTGACGTGTTTTGTTACAAAACTCATGAATCGTGGCGAACAAAATTGCTTTACCAGATAATTGTGACTGCTTTGAAACCAAATGACAAGTATGAGAATTAAACGTATCATATCTGTAGTTTGGTGTGGAGAAGAAACCAAATAGCGAACGAAAGGTTTAACAACAACCACGTTATTAATATAAACTATGGCAAAGACTATTGACTTATATGATTAAAAAATATCGAAAGAAATTTTGAAAGAACGAAAAATACTAACTTAGAATTTTGTAACTGGAGGCAAGGAAATCTAATTTAAACATACTAAAACAAACCATTTAGCGCATATAGAGCGTGGATCTGTGCTCAAGGCGCTAGCTAATAATCTGGAGGTTCTCAAGTCGGAACCATGTGTGAATGTTTTGTTTAAATTTAGAATTTTTCGTGATCATTAGTCGGCGATGAAACACGTTTAATTGTCTTAAGGTATTTGAATATTTTGATCTTTCAATATGTTAATGATCAAGTCTTTAATAATAATAATAATAATAATAATAATATTAATAATAATAATAATAATAGTTATTATTATTATTATTATTAGCAAAGAAATTCAATAACACGTTAATATATATAATTATTTCTCGATAACGACTCGAACTTAAGACGTCCTCGAATGTAAGTCGCACCCCGATTTCGCTGGGCTAAATTAAAGAAAAATAGTAATATGTTATGGTTTTACTATTACTAAAGCACTTTTTGATATTGGTCATTTTCGATGATTTTATGTCTCCCTCCCCCTCTCCATGTTGGGGGCACGGTATGACAAAAATTATCCCAGGCCCGAATGTCATGTACGTTGAAATTTTGATCGAAATCTGTTGTATGGTTCAAGAGTTGTTCTATTTATTTTTATATATTAATCTCCCCTTCTCTTATCCTCTCCTATGTTCTACCGTCAAAGTGAAAATATTAAAACAAAAGTTTCTAGGCCCGAACGTCGTCTATGTTTAAAACTAGATCGAGATCGGTCAGGTGGTTCAAGAGTTGTTAAGTTTTATTCAGTTTCATAGATATCTCCCCTCCCCTCCTCCGTCCCTACGTTCTACAATCAAAGGGACATGATAAAAACCACCCCAGGTCCGAACCTCATCTATGTTGATAATTTGATTAAGATCAGTTCGGTGGTTTAAGCGTGATGAAGTCACCAACACAGCATTTTTATTTTTATTTTTTTACATAGTCCCCCTTTCCCCTCCCCTACATTGTGGCGTCAAGGCAAACAATGAAAACCCCAGGTCCGAACCTTATCTATATTGAATGTTTGATTGATTGGGACCAGTCGGATTGTTCAAGAGTTATTAAGTTTTATTCATTTTCATATATTTACCCTCCCCTCCTCTTCCGCAAGTTCTAATATCAAAATGAAATAACAAAAAGCTTCCCAGATTCGAATTTCATCTATGTTCAAAATATGATTGAGAGCGATCGGGTAGTTCAAGAGTTATTCACCACCGAACATTGTCACTTTTATTTTTATATTTATAGCTGTTATGTATGTTCCCCCTCCTCCCATCCTCTACGTTATTCCGTCAAAGTGAAATGGAAAAATCCATCCCTCGCGTTAATCGAGACGCGGACATATAGCATCATTGCTGACGTCCCCATTAATCCCCCTACTCATACCCATGGTGGAAAGACTGCAAGGTGGATGCAATGCAGTGCTACATTCTTGTCGCTCTGGCGCATGACGTCATCTTGGTCTCAGACGTGGCCAGCGAGAGTCAGATGAATTTTTAACAAGCGCTTCTCGCTGGTATCTTACACGCAAACTTCTCTTCTATTTATAGTGATCTTCAACGAAGTAAAAATCTTAGTACAAACAATAATTATATAAACGTAATGTAATCAATGCTTAAGCTAAGTGAATTCAAAGGAAGATATTTACAATAGCAAAAGAAACAGCAATATCAGTTCATATTAAACAACTTTGAAGCTCGAACAAGCCAATATTACTCACTACATTTTCTGCTTTTTCTTTCTTTTCTTTTCTTTTCTTTCTTTCTTTTCTTTTTTAAACATCTGAAGTAATACACTCGAGTATGTATAAGCCTGAATAATCTATAACACAGTGTGTCGTTAATGCATTTCATTATTATATATTTATGTATGTTCAAGTATATTTTCGTAACGCATTGATCGGTGTTGATTTGCTATTATTATTACTTTGCTTGAAAGAGAATTCTTTACTGATGACCCCATATAAATTTTGAGAATATCTCAAGGGAGAATTCAGTGTTTTCGTAAACAGAAATGTACGTACGTATATTTTCCTTATGCTTGGACAGTTTTTTTAAGAGGTTGCTCCCATGTAAGTTTCGTCAGAATCTCAGGGGAGGTTAAAAACTTTATTGAGCAGGGAAGTAGGGGTGGGGTGGGGATTCTGCGCCACTTCATCATTTCCAATAACAATCTAGCACACCATCAATAATAATAGCGCACCCCTAATAACAATAGCGCATCCCCCTACCTCCAAATAACTTCTAAACTACTCCTAATAATTTCTACCGCACTCCCTATTTCCCAAATAACTTCTATCACCATATCAAATAACTTCTATCTTACACATAATAACTTCTAATGCATTCAATTACTAAATCTAGTTACAAAAAAGTCACTAAATCTAGTTACAAAAAATCACCAAATCTAGTTACAAAAAATCATTAAATCAAGTTACAAAAGCAAAAAAAATCACTAAATCTAGTTATAAAAATCACTAAATTTAGTAAAATAAAATTACAAAACACTTTTATGATTTTACCATAAAAGTTAACTAAATTCTACATAATTACATAATAGTTACAAATTAGTATATTGATAGTTACAAGTTCGGATATTGATAATGGAATCTTCTGCTAACCTCGTTCTCAATAGGAAACAATGACTTCTTAAACTCTGTCCACTGATCATAATTCAAGCTGAATAGACAACCGTTAATATCAAAAACAACTTGAACTTCGGTTTGCACATTTTTCACAATTACATTGAAATTATTCGTAAGTATAAATTTCTTTTGAGGATCCATTCTTTCCACTCCATTTTTTACTTCTGACGACATATTTTTTATCATTTTTGGATTCACATACAGAACTCAACAGTTGGATAATTATCTTTTAAACCAGTGTATTTGATTTTTATTCCATCTTTAACGATCTCATCAATCATTTTATCTGTTAAGTGTTTTGTAAATCTAGGTGGAAGAAATACCTTAAACTCTTCACATTCAACTAAAACACTCTTTCCAAACTTAGTTTTAATCTTTTCCATTTTCACAATCTTATATTCTGTATTTAATTCTAATTCTCTTAATCCAATAACCTGTTTTTGTTCAAGACTTCCAAGTTTATTTAAAAGTTCAATGTGACTCGCCATCGTATTTATTATATTAAAACTTTTTAAAAATCAGTTTCTAATAGCCTCGAATTTCATTAAGTAAGTCATTGATTCTGTTAACAATATCTCTTCCATTTTCATCTGTTAATTCACCATTCATGAGCTTAATTACATTAAGCTCATCTTTAAACAGTCCAATTCGATTCACCATATTTTTATAATATTATTTCTTTGAAGCTATATTAAACCGTGTAGATAAACCAGTGATAACAGCAGAAGCCGAAGCAAATGCAGTTGTAATAATTGAATACACTGTAACAGGAATAAATACATTGATGAACCCTGTATAAGCTGATAATAGAATTGATAACGTAATAAGAGTAATATAAACACATTTTATTCTCTTAAACTTCCTTTTGTTTTTCATTAATAACTTCTCAAGATTTAATATAGTATCTTCAATCAACGCAATTAAATTCTCACGTGGAATGTTATCTGGAATAGTCATTTTATTAAATAAGTTTTTATGATATCATAAAAACACTTACAAACTAAACAAATCTAATAAACATATTATATAATTGATTTATATCTTCTCAATTATTTTTTCTTTCTCAACATCATACTCTAAATTTTTCTTACCAATCATAACAACATAACAAATTGTTTTATCTGGTACATCGCTTTCAAAATTAACAGTCAGTTTCAAATTAGTTCTATCACTTACAGTTACTGATTTATGTTTGCTAGTATTAATTACGAACATCGGCCTATTTTTTAAAAATTCCTTAGGATAATAAAACAAGTCAGTATTTCCAATTGTAGCTCGCTTATATACCGTATACATTTCATAAACTTTCAAATACTTATGTTTTGCAAAATCTAAGTTTAAAGATTCTAATCGGAAAGATTCATTTCTAGAATTACGAAAATGGATATTCTGAACTTTACAATGATCAAAATAGCTTGAATCTCTTTCTTGATTATCATTCCTATTTGTTTGGAAAAAGGCAATCACAAAATTAGACATATCAAATTCACTTGAGTTAAATTGTGTTGTTAAATCGAATTCTAAATATTTACCACTAACTGATTTCTGTAAACATTGATACGTGTTGAATGAAATAGGAATTTTACCTTTTTTTAACATATTTGATCTTAACAAGGTGGCATAGTTAGGTTCATAATTAACAATAGGCATTCTTAACTCCATATTTGTAATCTTAATTTTACCTGGATGCGGTAAAATTGATCAGGTAGAAAGAAACTTATGGTTACAGTTTAAGGTGTAATTCGATATTCTGCAAGTATTTATTTATTTATTTATTTGTTGTGAAGCAAAAGAATGAAGTAGAATTTTACAAGCGTAAAACTGTTAGATTTGACTGTTAATAAAAACTATGAATAGGATTACAGCTCAAAATGACTTAAATTCTCTTCAATTGTAGTCCATAATTAGCTATGGTCAAGGAAATAGATTTCAGCTGTTTTGTGTGTGATCAGCACTTTGACTTCTATCATTCCTATTTCTTGAACTAAATTACACTAACTTTGTTTTTTTTTCTTTTATATATAAAATTCTCATTTATAGTCCTTAACTAAACAGAGATTATTGTTCAAACTAAAAATATCGAAAACAATATGACAAATATTGGGACTAATTTTATAATAGAACTAAGCAATGGTTTGTAATAAAATAAAATGCAATGCAATGCAGGTTAAAGTGAAAATATACAGCTTGAATTTCATTCTCGATGGAATGTGAAATATGCTAGGAAATTTAAACTTTCAATAACGCACACAAGTTTGATTCCCATGGTTATAATAGTGTCGTTACAAACTCACTAGCGATAGTGGCTCCTTGAAAGAATTCCTGCTTCCTTAAAGAATTAAGGAAAAATTCCCGAAAGAATTATCTTTTTATATAAACCAACGAATGTAAAGCCGGATCTTTGATAAAAAGGTATTTTCTCCTTTGCTTATATTTCAGGGAGACCATATAACTTCAACTTTTTTGCAAATGTAGCGATTGATCAAATTAAATAATGCTAAAAATAACCTTCTTGTCCAAGCTGTAACAAGAATTGCTTTTGGCATGGGTTCAAACTATTACAAAGGAAATTTTTCTATTTTTTTAAAATTTTTCATAACACTTTTTTCAATAAAATATAATGGAAAAAGTACGCAAAAAGGCGATTTGATTAATCTTGGGGAGATAAGTAGTAGTGGTAGTAGTAGTACAGAAGCGAAGATATATATATCACTTTACATGAAATCATGAAAATAAAAATAAATCACTTCCAACTCTATTCAAAAGTTAAGTATATTGGCACGTGTAGAAACCGAGTTGTTTGCTACGCGACGTTATGCCATCAGACAAACTACTGGCTATCGACCAGGTAAGTCTTAAGGGACACCATCAAGAGAGAAAGAAAGAAAGAAAGAAAGAAAAAGAAAGTAATGCTTTTCTCATGGGGAGAACAAAATAGAATAGTCTATCTGCCCCTAGACATTAGGTGTTTGAAACCAATGCTGTTATGAATTTTCTAATTTCCTTAGGAGACTAAAGGGAAACGTTAATTCTCATATATTGAAAGAAAAATATATCACACAGATAACGAAATAAAATAGCATATTTATCTACGCCTTGGCGTTAAGTGCTTTAAAATTGTTTAGAATATTTTCCTAAATTTCATAATTAAGAAAAAAATGAGAATTATTAATTCTCGTAGAAAACGAAAGAAAAATATAATTATATTTATTAAACAAGAATAAAAAATAAAATATATTTAAAATATATTAAAATAAAATATGAGTAAACTAAGTAAAACATTTACTCCGAATAGTCTCTGCAAGTAATTTGTAGAAAATTGACAGAATTAATGAACATAAACTATTAGATTTCAATTAAAAGTGTAGCAAGTGATAGCTCTAAACCCAAGTAGAATATTTTCTCTGCTTCATTCAAATAATAAACATTTTACAAAAATAATGATCTGTGGCTGTATCCTAAATATTTTAGTAAATAAATAAATAAAATACATGTGTATAATTTAATCACCGCAACTGGATAGCTGATTGCGTTTGTGAAGATAATGAATATTACTTCAAACAGTTACAAAGCTGAGGGCCGCATTGGCCCAGTGGAAGCCGGTGGGTTTACCTAAGCACCCTGAGGTGTCAGAATGTACTGGTGTCAACGGCTCGAGCGGCTCGGTTCACGACTGAGCCACCAACGAGCCGAACCTTGAAGTGAGCCGAGCCCACACCTCAACCTACCGAGCCAGTTCGAGATTTATAAAAGTGATTAGATGCTAATACAATATGAAGTATATGTTCTATAAGCTTTTCCCACAATTCTACTGCTTCAGGCTGATATCGGTCAATACCGAGGAAGTTATTTATTTGTCCCTGATTTGAAAAGTGTTCCGCGAAGACATCTTTAAACAAGTCCCTTTTTTATGGAATATAGTGAAATTAATCAACTCAAGCACTACAATTCGACTCAACTAACATTTGTGTGTACGTGCGGCCGTTTGCCTGTTCCACAACTATCTTTTATTCTTTTGGTTTCATTTTAATGAAAATTGGCTTATTTTTTCAACTAATAATCCCATGTTTGGGATTTAACTCTATCAAGAATAAGGGGTGAAAGCTAAACCACTCACTCTTTGCACACATACATATAAAACAATTTTGTGTTATAGGCAAAACTACTTCAACAGGCAAATCATAGGCTTTTTTTACTTTAGGCCATCCGCATCATTCGAATTGGTTGCGGGTAAAACTGGCAATGAATAAGCGAGTAAGAGGGACCAAGTTCCAATGAACTTCGTTATTGAAATATTATAATAAAATATTTTTAAAAATAATTTTCACGATATTGAGTCAATTTCGATTCAATATGGCGTATATTTTCTTTGGGGCTTCTCGATCATCAATATTAAACGAAATCAAATGCGGTCAATAGAAAAATGAAATTAATTTGTTATTGGGAAAGAGTAATGATCCTAGATACGAATTTCATTACCTGGATCCGGTATGACCGAACAAACCTGGAGACGATGGAAATGAAAATGTTTACGACACAATTAAAGAAGCCCTAACCGTTTCTGTTGATCTAGTGGGTAGCATGTGAGCCTGTGGTTCGTGTAGTCTCCGATTCGATTTTCGTTAGAAGATTATTAAAACTTTACGTTAAGAAACATTAGTTTCGTTGATGATGAATCTCCTTTATCCTAAAGGACTTTTTCGTGGAATGTGAAACTAATTTTTCATTAATGTTCGTTTCTTTTTAAAATGGAATTATAACAACATGATTCTGCTTTCTCTTCTCACTAAATTTATATTTGCCTTTTTTATGTATGCGTCTGTGTGTGTCAAAACATTGCACTGGAATATAACTGCAAGGTCTGTAAGTGTATAAGCGCTTGAGAATAACAGAAAAGATATTTATTTGATTTTAAGGGATTGTCAAAATTCAATAAAGCGAGCTAGTAAAATTTTTCGTGTAGAATGTGCGGGGTGCGGAACGGGGGTAACTGCTACAAGATCCTAATTAAATTGTCAAAGCAAGTAAGTAATTTAACTGTTTACAATAAATTTTGAACATACGTAGTTAACACGTGGATTGACTGGGATAGCTTTTATCATTCGCTGTTTTTCTGCTGGGAGGAAAGGGGCTTAAATATTTCCCAAATAACATTCTCGTACACTTACTCTTCTCGTGTGGAGAATGGAAATTATAAGTAGCTGGTTGATAATTTTTAAAATGATGTGAACAGTGAAAACATGCTTTGAAAATCCAGACGAAAACAACTATGTGTCTAATTATTTTCACATATTTCTTTCTAAACCCTGGGTTTGCAGTTATACTCAGTCAATAATTTTGTATTAATTGTTGATTTTATTTCATGAGTTTGAGAATATATTTAACTACTTTGCCAGGCTTATATTAGGGACCCATAGGCCCAATTTTTAGAAGCTAAAGATCTGAAATTTAAATTTAAGTGACGATGCTTCAGCAAGAGATCAACTTTTATATCCAGCATTGTGATTCTCATTGTTAGCTTTCTTAAGTACATAGTGTCACGGATAACACCAATCACTTTCTCATAATCCTATGAGGTCTAATTCTGATGTGTTGATGGTTAGAAGTTTAACTTAACTTGCAGCACCGAGACAACATAAGACATGGGCATACAGTCTAACGTCTTATCCCAGACCAGATAAACTCACACTGGAAATCGAACCCCGGTCTTCCGCACCGAACACTAAGACAGAGTGTACTTCCACTTTTGCATTTATCGTTGCATAATCATAAAATGTTACATTTTTTCTGGGTCTGAGACGAACTTTTCCAGGTATAATACAAGGTTGAAGGACACATAAGGCCTTTAATGATAACAACGATAGTTTATTAACCATATTTTGGTTAAATACAGGACATGGTTTTTTCCTACATATTTAAAGATCTAATAGACTGACGCGGATAGCTCATATTCACGGACAGACCAATATTTCATTGACATAATGTGTCAGAACTTAGTAAACGAAGCTAAGTGCCTTCTCTTCACAGGTAAAACAAAAGAAGACACGCATTTCAAACAACTTTCAGGCAATATTGCTTTGACTTTCTTTGCTATAGCGTTTAGTGATGAATCTTTTAATAAGTAGTTGCTTACTAATGAAGGAAATTTCATTGGGTCAACAGCAGGGTGGATTGATTTAAATCAGTCTGATTTAAATCACGATTTTAATCAAGATTTAAAACACTTGAGTTTTGGAATAAAATTCGTTGGTTTAAATCAAAATCCGGAATAAATTAATTTAAAGTGACAATAAGTAAAATCCCGTTTGTGTTCTGTTATTTCGATTATGGAAGATAATAATAAAATACAATGTGATTCAAATTATGTAAGCACAATATAAAAACGAGTATCATGCAGAGGTTTATTAGAGAAAATCCCGTTTTGAACGGGTAACGGGTGACTTATGCTTTCTTCTCTTTGTATGATAGGGTTTTTAAATCGTTAATACTATTCCAACCAGAAATCATCATAGAAATTTAAGACGAAAGTTCTTTTTGTGTCCACGTCCATTTGTTTGTTTTCAGGTAATAAGGTCGTATTTAGGGTAGGTCGATCCCCTCTACGAAAAACTAAAAAAATAATAGATTTTAAAACTTCAGGCGAAATTTACGCACTAAATACATAGAAGTTATTCGGCATCGTAATACGGCAAATTTTGGATGCGGTAAAATATCGAATAATAATTTTGATAAAGTGACTACTTTCAAATATATAAGATCAATATTAACAGACGAAACCGATATTCACGAAGAAATTAAATGTCGACTAAAAGCAGGGAATTCCTGTTATTATTTAGTTCAAAATCTCTTGTCGTCGCAAATTCTGTCGAGAAATTTGAAGCTTAAAATATATAAAACGATAATCATGCCTGTTGTTCTGTATGGTTGTGAAACATGGTTGCTTCCTAAAAGGGAAAAGCATATACAGAAAATATTTGAGAATAAGATCCTCAGACGAATATTCGGACCAAAGAGGAACGGGAATAGGGAATGGTGGAAACTTCATAACGAGGAACTACATAATTTACACGGTTTACCAATCATTGGTAGGTTCATTAAGTCTAGGAAACTAAGGTTGGCAGGTCATGTAGCCAGGATGGAAAAAAGTAGGAACGCTTTGAAAGTCTTAACTGGAAGACCAATCGGAAAACGACCATTAGGAAGACCTAGGCGCAGATGGGGGAAAAATTTTAGATGGATTTCCCAGATATAGGAATACAAATTAGAAACTGGATCCAGTTGCCTAAGGATAGAAGTCAGGAAAAGCTTTTGTGAACGCGGAATTGATCCCCGGTTTCCATACGTCATAGAGTTAGTTAATTTTAGGCGAAATTTATGGACTTTATAATTATTTCGTGTGGCTAGCGATTTTTTTTTTAAAATATGCCCCTGCCAAACATCAGTAACTTTCGTGCAAAGAAAAGTTTCATATTGATAAACGTTGCTGTAAGTTTTTTCCTTAATGCTTGAAACACATTGTTTGGGATTGAAATAGGTAAAAGATTGAGGAATAATTCAAAATTAAATCCCAATACTTCAACCTAAATGACATAATTAACATTTAATACTAATTCTTTATGTCTTTTCTGCAGTTCCCGACTTGTATTATACGAGGAGAAAGTTTTGATTTAAATAAAAATATCGATTTAAATAAAAAAGGAACAAAAATGATATTTAAAAAAATATGATTTTTATCACCCTGGACAAGTCTCACACCCAAAAACAAATAAAGATCCACGCTCGTCATATTATTTTGTCAAAAATTGAAAAAGAGTATAGTTAGAATTATATTTATATTTGCGGGTAGTAACTTGCTTCTTTACTAAAATAAAATTAATAATACCCACAATGAACATGCATCTATAAATAAGTCAACACATAATATTAATCTGATCCTTAACACACGCCTTCACATTCATACATCCTTGGAGTATTTCGTTTCTGATTTTAGTGTCAGCAAAAATGCCTAGAACTAAAGGCGCTTTGGAGTTAACTGCCGCTCAAAAAGGCGAGATTATTGGCCGTGCTGCTAATGGTGAGAAGTGGCTGGATCGTCATGGGAAGCAGGGAAACAGAGAATGGGCTAAGTCAAAACCCAGAAGTGGAAGACCGCGCGCAACATCAAAGACCCAAAATAAAGCTCTCGTTGAAGAAGTACAGAACCATCCTTTGCGTCATCTGTCTGTGTTGATAGACAAAACTCTTGAACTAGAATGTTCACACAAGACAGTAAGGCAACGGTTTACTGCGGCTGGATTCCATCACGCACAACTAGCTATGATAACTATTTTGAGAGATTATCACAAGGAAAGGCGTTTAGAATTGGCTAAGAAGAACGGGAGTCTTCCACAAGCCTATTGGGATCTCGTCATCTGGTCTGATGAGAAGGTATTCCTCTGTGATCTGGAAGGGAAACTGATATTATACATTCCACGCGGGACACGATATCTTCCACAACATATCATTCGCACCAAACATTCAAGACGAGTTTCAGCACATTTTTGGATTACAAAAACCACAGAAGTTATCGTAAAATGTAATCTTGAAATTGGCTTAATCTCCCCCAACTCTCATGCATAACAGCATAAACAATAGGCCTAACTACAGCCCGAAAGAAAACATACCTACTATTTCATGAAAATTGGAAACTTTGGAGAAAAAAAATATTGTTAAACAGTTTCACGAAATGAAATTAACTCACCTTTTTTTTCCCTCCAACTTCAACTCCAAACAATCACTTTATGCCTATAAATTCAAACAAAACATATTATGTTTCACGAAACTCTAATTTGCAAAAAAATATTTCCCGTCACATGAGAAGACGAAACAAATTTTCTCCTTTATTATTGACAAATTATATTTGCAAACAGCGGAGATAAATCGGAACCTACAAAATAATATTTGGTATTTTGTAAAGGATCATGATTGGGGGGGGGGGCAGCGACTGGTCATTCTTGACTGATTTTACCGCTAAAAGTGTGGCTTCCTCATAAACTCTAAATTACATTCGCACCATATTCTTTAAAAATTAAATACTTTTTAGAGAAGTTATACTGGATCTTTTTAAAACGGCAAGGTAAAGAAATTCAACGTCTAATTCTTGATAGCCGGCGTACTAAAATCACACTGGTGTTTTTTAATGCTCTGTAGCCCTTCATATTACAACGACTTATCAAAATGATAGTCGTAAACCTGGTTCGTTTGCTAAAATAAAAATTCGAAGTGGTAGTATTTCTTCTTCATGTAAAAATTAGCTTCGATATGTAAATACCATTAATCTCACCTTTTTAATAAATATGACAACGTCTATAAATGGTGTTAAACTGGTTTATTATTTGATATAACTTAAATATCCTTTTCTTTAAACTGTTAAGTACACAAACTCACTGACTAGGTAACCTTAAAACATGTCCATATCAACAACTATCCCATAAGAATCACTTACATATCTTAAAAACATTCTTCTTTTTTTAAGTAGAAATTAACATTCTATTAAGTATAGTGCACATGTATGAGTACTTTCTGCCCAAGGTACAGGTAAATATTACTCAAGCCAAAGTATTTTGTTATATAAAAATGTCGCTCGACAAAGGGACTGAATATAAAAGTCATGAGTAGGCTTGGCTTTTATCTTCAAGAACCACTGGTCCGTTTTTCATTAGTGTTCTTTACATTGCTCATGTCCATCATATTTTAATCGCACCTTGTATATCTATTCATTATATTTCACATATACATATATATATAAATACATTCATAACAATTCTTTCATTTCATCAATATTTATCTTTAATTACATTAATTATATTTATTTTATTATTATCCACTATATTATTAATATATTTCCTTATTAAAATATCGTCGCTTATTTAATTAATCGTCGACGGGTGCGATTTCGAAAAATGTAAAGGACAAACGTGGGTCACAAATAATATTAATCTTTACGGGCGCATTAAATAACAAATAAGTCGGATGTTGCATTTAAAGGTATACATAGTAGCACTAAGATGTTATAATAAAGAAGAATTTCTTTCAAGGTAGTCGTTGGATAATTGATTTTATAGAATAGAGCTTCCTTTTAACATAATCTTTGACAATTAAGTTTTCAACACAAATCAATCTAATATAAATAATCTTTGCTTTTAATTAATTATAAATCGAATTATAATTCCTCATATTAACAAGAAAGAATAAAAAATCATTTGAAAATTAATTTTCCAGTCTACTTAAAACTCTATTTAAGCATTTCAAGTATTTTTAAGAATCGTTTTCATTATTGATATTAACACATAAACTTAAAATGAAAATGTACAAGAATCTACAACTAACATGAATTTAACCTAATTTCAGTAACGGTAATCATGTTACATTCGAACTTGCATACGGTTCTAATAAAGTACACTGTACTGCGCTATCATGATTAGGTTCTACATTGTGTTGTACATGTCTTTCATCGTGATTCTGACTTTGGTATGAAGTCCCATCTCTTGATCTCCAATTACGTCTATCCACGTAGTTCGCTGCATTTCTGGAATTTCGCTCAGTACTTCGATTATTTTTATATCTACTTTGACTATATGGTCTAACATACGAATTGCTACTATTAATTAGGTTAGGCGGATTCTCTACATAACCTTGCCTATTGTGCGCATTTTGATTGCTAGAGTTTACTCGGCTTAGGTTAGGTCCGGTATTATTCACACTCCGAATATTTAAATTCCGAACAGGCACCAAATGATCTGAATTATTCTTACTTTTACCCATTCCTGATTGTGGATTCATGGCATGGTATTGAGTTTCGTAGCATTGGACAAGCATCAATAAATGGCTGAAACTCATACACTGTGTGGAAAATAAGATCTGTTGCAGTTTAAATGGAAGCAAATTTCGAATCGATGCTATTATTCTCGATTCCGATTGCAAAGGATTAACGACCTTTAATTCGTTGTAGACATTTACAACAAACTCTACAACAGATTTGTGCAATCGAGGATTGAAGTGTTGATTTCTAAGGGTGGCATCTCTATTTGCCAGCAAAAAGTCATTTTCATAATTTGCGATCAATGCCGCTTTGAATTCCTCATAGGTACTAATGTGATCACGTATTGCCTTAAACCATAAGGAACAAGGTGGGAGTAATACATGGGGTATTAATTTCATATATTGTGATCGATCGATAGACATTATATTGCATTCGTCTTGGAATTTCTCTAAGAAAGAAGTAGCATTCTCATTACACTTACCACTGAATTTGCTCATAGCTCGAATTTCACTCATTTTAACACTTAATTTTACCTTCTTTTTCTCATTCCTTGTTCTTGTTGAGTGATAGTTCCTATCCGTGACGGACTGTGTCGTGACACCATCTATGTTTCGCTCGTCAGTACTCTTCGGACAACTTTCTTCTAGTATAATATCTTCATCAGACCCCGGCGAAGGCGAGTTCATCTCTGGTGAGTGGGGAAACTCAAAGCGATCACTACCCGGGTTATTACGGTAAATGTTGTCTTTAGCTTGTAACGTTCTAATCTCTTCCTGAATAGTAGCTAACAACTGTGTATTTACACGTATGTTATTAGAGTTGTTGCTGACCTGGATCTTTTGCTGTTTAATGGAAGATTCTATTACTTCTAAATCTTTTTTTACAGCACAGATTTCTTGATTTTGGTGATTGTGCTTTTCTTGACAATCATCGGATATCCTTTTTAACTTTTCCTCGAACTGTGAGGATATGTCGTTCACCACCTGGACAATTATCTGTTTCGTTTCATCTGATTTCTGTTCTATCCGTCTACTTAATTCTTCATATTGCTTATTAGATTCGTCGAACTTTTGGTCCATTCGTCTACTTAATTCTTCATTTTGCTTGTTAGCTTGGTCAAACTTCTGTTCCATTTCGTCAAACTTCTGTTCCATTCGTCTGCTTAATTCTTCATTTTGCTTGTTAGCTTCGTCAAACTTCAGTTCTAACTTATGTTCCATGGTCTTGTTAGCTTCGTCAAACTTCAGTTCTATCTTCTGTTCCATGGTCTTGTTAGCTTCGTCAAACTTCTGTTCCATGGTCTTGTTAGCTTCGTTAAACTTCTGTTCCATGGTCTTGTTAGCTTCGTCAAACTTCTGTTCCATTCGTCTACTTAATTCTTCATTTTGCTTGTTTATCTCGGTAGACATCTGCCTGAATTGTCGCTGTAAAGCTAACAAGAGTCGATCCTCTGATGACAAACCTGGTGTTACACTAGTTTCACCTTGGTCACTAGTATTTGATTCCTGCTGCATTGCTTCGTTGTCCATTTTTCTTATGATTACCTTACCACTTCGCAATATGGTTAAGTTCTTATTCATTAACTGTAGTATAAAAGTAAATTCAACCTTACTCTTCTTCTTCGGGAACTGAATTTACAAAGTCCCGGGTGAGGTAAACCAAATTTTTACAACGACTTATCAAAATGATAGTCGTAAACCTGGTTCGTTTGCTAAAATAAAAATTCGAAGTGGTAGTATTTCTTCTTCATGTAAAAATTAGCTTCGATATGTAAATACCATTAATCTCACCTTTTTAATAAATATGACAACGTCTATAAATGGTGTTAAACTGGTTTATTATTTGATATAACTTAAATATCCTTTTCTTTAAACTGTTAAGTACACAAACTCACTGACTAGGTAACCTTAAAACATGTCCATATCAACAACTATCCCATAAGAATCACTTACATATCTTAAAAACATTCTTCTTTTTTTAAGTAGAAATTAACATTCTATTAAGTATAGTGCACATGTATGAGTACTTTCTGCCCAAGGTACAGGTAAATATTACTCAAGCCAAAGTATTTTGTTATAATATATATATATATATATATATATATATATATATATATATATATATATATATGATTATAATTCAGATTTTACTGCAAATGCTTCTCTCACACCTTTGACGCACTTGAGGGGTTAGCACTGGGGAAAAGTTGCCGGGATAATCCTACGTAGAAATCCGGTTGCTGCGCCAAACAATCCTGAAGCGTAAAGATGAGTCTTCAGCAAATTAAAAAAGAAAGTCTCCAAAGTATAATGCAAAAGTTGGAGAGCGCCTTTATAACTGACATGTACGCACAAGTTCTGCGAACCTGGGACTTCACTAGTTGGGGACTAGCCGTAAGAAAACGTAGTTCGCCGGCTAATAGCTTATGCCCCTTAACACATAATCATACTTAACTCCCGACGCAACGTGCGTGGGGGCTGCACACAATACAGGAAGGAAACTCCCTTAGCACCAAAACTCAAGGTACGCGTCGCAATGGTCGACCGAAGGGGGTTGGCAGTACATTCCAAAAACCACTCAGTCAAATCACCTGTGTGCACATGCAAACAAAATACGAAAAATAATTTATGTTAATTTTAGTCAACTGCCCAGAATGCACGAAACACTGTGACAACTTGGGCGTGAAAAGTACAGATAAGGAACTGCATAAGCAACGTGGCTAGCGTCACTCTTGTCACTTGAATACCTGTTCTGGTCTTGTCTTATCTAATCTATTGCAATGTTTCATAAGCGATTAAAGAAAACACTTAATTAAGTTCCGAATAACTGCAGAATATATACTTAGCATAATAATAAGTCACGTAAAAACCACTGAGAAAGTCCGTGGCTCAGTGAAATTTTCTCACCAGAAACAATGTTTTAAATATATATATGAAAAACAATCAAAAACCTATTTGTCCGGTTGCGTGAAAAGGAAGCAATTCCACCGAAGAATTTGCTTCGGAGAATAAAGTAAAAATCGAAAAAATAATGACTGTCTTTACGAAATATACAGAGCGTCCCCCAAAGATACTTCTATAACCTGGTAGCGGTTAAGGATTTGACGTCCGTAAAGGGAACGACCTGTGAAGTGCACACGTATACATGTTGACGACTCCTGTCTGTTTAACGAGATTTGAGTAAGGTTACGTTTTTCACCAAAAATTTAAAATCAGTTAGTTGAGAACACTGTGATATGGTGTTAGAGCTACGTACATAAACGTCAAATGGTTTTTCACCTAAAAGGGCTAATTAAAATATTTAAAGTGATAAGATCCTCTTGAATGTTAGTAGTCGGTTTTCCTTATCTTCCGTTTCTTCACATGTTGATATCAAGCTATCTTCCTGTTTTATTTAAAGAAAAAGAACGAAAAATCGTTTTTCCGAAAAAGAAATAAAAATAAAATAAACTTAAGGGTCAAAATTGACGTTCATAGTAATTCCAACAAACAAGCATATTTCTACATATCAAGAAAAAGCTCGTGATTTCATTGACATGTATGAAGAAAAATCGGTACTCCTTAAGATCAAAGTGACGTCTGTTCGCCATGTGAAGATCCAGACTTTAATTCAATAATGCTCAATATAACAAATGAATCATTTTGAAACAAAGTTATTATTAGCTTATGCCTAGAATAATATTTGTTATTCTCTTCCTAAAATATTCTAAATATTGTAAGTATATAATATTGTAGGGTTACCAGACGATGTGGGTGTTATCTGCAAAAAAAAAAAAAATAATAATAATAATAATAAAGCGTTGAAAACTATATGGTGTTGATCCAAGTTTCTCAAAGGTCTGAATCAAGGAAGTTGACTCACTAGTCCAAACATTCTTGATAAAAAACGGTCATTACCTGAAGAATTGATCAAAACCATAGGTGGGAAAAATGTGTAATACTACACGTACTTACACAAAATATGCGACCGTCTCCTACGATGCAAAACTAGAAACGTGAAAAGGCCTGCAACCATAGGCACTTAGAAAAATGTTTCTATACATAACTGAAATATCAACACTTTAATATTCAGTAAAATACATGTATGTTTCCTGGAACATAACGTACGTCTTCCACCTAGAAAATAGATGTGTAAACACACAAAATACAAATGCTGTCGTAACATCGCAAAATGTCCCTGCAAGACAAAATGGATGAGACTTACTAAAAGAAAAACATTTGATACAAACAAGAATATATCCAACGACATTACAACTTTCTGGTCGGCCGGAAACATCCAAATTAAATTCCCCACAAAAGAGTTACGCAATTCCATAACAGTTAAACTTTCTTAGGCATCATCGCTACAAAATATTTAAACGGGTATTAATAACGCATTAAAATTGAAAGTCTTCGAGCATATGAAATAATTGACAAAGTAATTTTCATAAAACATTATGGCTTCATGCTGTTGGAAAGAAAGAAAATAAGTTAATTTTTGTGATCCATATTGATACCTGAGAGACGGCTGAAACCTCATAAATAATGGACCGTGTCAATTTTTGAAGAAAATCATCCATCATTGGTAGTATGGCTGAAACCTAAAGATTTGTATTCCAAAACCTTGGCCATGTTGATTTGTAAAATCCTCCATACTTCTTGTCATGGCTGGAACCTGAAGACTCGTATTAAAAGACCTTCGGCCATGTTGAATTGTAAATGTTCTCCATAACAAGAGCAATTTTACTAATAAATTCCAAATCGTTTAGGGACTTACTTTGACTAAAATACAATTTTCTCAAAATTAATCTAAACATTACGACATATTATCATATAAATCCACATAATAGAATTACGGTTCATAAAAATTAAAATATTCACTGAAATGTTACTAGACACTAACATATACAAAAAATATTTAACCTAACAATACACACGCTTATGGATTACTGTAAAGTAGAAAATCTAAGATTAACACTAAAAAAGAAATTTAACATTGATTATAAGTGTAAAATTTCATATTCCATGCATACGATTACGTACTAAGTTTCAATGACAAATATATATATATATATAATTAACAAATAAAAATTCTCTTATCCTGGGCATTTTGATATTTTTAATGTATTCTGAAAGGAAAATAAACACTAATCGTGGGTCATACGTATGATAACATGTTTAAGAATTTGGAAAGTGGAAAGGGATTCTAGAAATAATTTTTCAAAATTTTAAAACACAATAAAAATATATTATAACGCCAAAATATCTCCCCACTGTCTGAGGGTGCGGAAATATCGCCAAAATTTCAAACCGTTTTTGGATAAACACGATCCCCTTACGCATGTGATTACATACTAAATTTTAATTATAAACATACAATTATATAGATAAGTAACAACTAAAATTTTCTGATCCTGTGCATCTGGACATTTTTTGGAAAAAAATCTAAAAGGAAAACCAAACATTAATTGTACATAACGTAATAACATATTTAAGAATTTCGAAAGTGGGAAGGGATCCTAAAATGGAATTTAAAATTTAAAACATTTAATAAAAATATATTATAAGGCCAATACATTATCCCACTGGCTGAGGGTGCGGAAAACTCGCCAAGATTTGTAACCGTTTTTGGATAAACACAGTCACCCTACGCTTGTAGAAAAGCGTTTTAATCCTAAATTCAAACATCTAAAAAAATAATTGCATTAAACTAAAAGGAAATTATTAATAAGGTTTGGAACAATAGTACACAGCTGGTAGAAGAATGAAGTAGTACGCTGAGCAATGACAGAGAAATAGAAAAGGAATAAATCAGCTGTATGTTGCGTTATTCGTCGACGTGAACAGGTGGTCGAAAATGCAGCAGCTATCTTATCAAAATAAAGAAAGAAAAAGTGTTATCTATTCTTTGATGAACAGTTAAAAGCTAGAAGCAATAAAGTTTGAAAACAATGCGTAGTTCTCTATCCATTTTTCTGTAAGTCGTCAAAACTAAAAGAAAAAAAAAAGAAAAATGAATATATGTTTATCACCTAACATTGAAAGAAATATTAAAAGGTTGCGTGGCTTTCCTGGAAGAAAACTTTGTATCAATATACAAAGTCTTGGTTGTCTGTTTTGGTTTTCTTTTCGTACGGTTACAATTTCTACTGTTATAATTCCTTTCATTATTGCTAATCTTACTTCTCTCTCTCTCTCTCTCTCTCTCTCTCTATATATATATATATATATATATATATATATATATATATAAGATTATAATTCAGATTTCACTGCAAATGCTTCTCTCACACCATTGACGCACTTGGAGGATTAGCACTGGAGGAAAGTTGCCGGGATAATCCTACGTAGAAATCCGGTTGCTGCGCCAAACAATCCTGAAGCGTAAGGATGAGTCTTCAGCAAATTAAAAAAGAAAGTCTCCAAAGTATAATTCTGATGTTGGAGGGCGCGCATATAACTGATATGTACGCACAATGTCTGCGAAACTGGAACTTCACTAGTTGAGGGCTAGCCGTAAGAAAACGTAGTTCGCCTGCTAATAGCTTATGCCCCTTAGCACAAAACCATACTTAATTCCCGACGCAACGTGCGTGGTGGCTGCGCACAATACCGGAATCAAACACCCTGAGCACCAAAGCTCAAGGTACGGGTTGCAATGTTCGAATGAAGGGGTTGGCAGTTCATTCCAAAAAACACTAAATTAAATCACCTGTGCGCACATGCAAACATAATACGGAATATAATTTATGTTAATTTTAGTCAACTGCCCACAATGCACGAGACATTGCGATAACTCGGGCGTAAGTAAATACAGATAAGGAATTGCAAAAGCAACTTGGCTGCGCGTCAGTCAGGTCACTTGAATACCTGTTCTCGTCTTGTCTGCCCTAATCTATTGCAATGTTTCATAAGCGATTAAAGAAAGCACTTAATTGAGTTCCAAATAACTGCAGAATATATACTGTGCATAATAGTAAGTCAGAGAGAAACACTGAGAGGGTCCGTGGCTTAGTGAAATTTTTGTCACCGAAAAACAATGTTTTAAATATACATATAAAAAAAACAATGAAAAACCTCTTTGTCCGGTTGCGTGGGAAGGAGGCAATTCCCACCGAAAAAAGAACTTATTTGCGTCACAAAATAAAGTATAAATCGAAAAAGTAATGTCTGTCTTTACGAAATATACAGAGCGTCCACAAAAAATACATCTATAGCCTGGTAGCGGTTATACAATGATTAAATTATACATTTTTATTTTATTTATTTTTTACTAAAATATTTACGATACAAGTAAATGATCATTATTTTTGTTAAATGTTTATTATTTTCATGAAGTAGAGTGAATATCCTACTTGGGTTTAGAACTATCACTTGCTACACTTTTAATTGACAACTATTGTTTATGTTCATTATTTCTGACAATTTTCAACAAATTACTTGCAGAGACTATTCGGGGTAAATGTTTTACTTATGTAGTGTTTCATTAAAGTTTAGACTTATTTTATTTTAATATATTTTAAATATATTTGATTTTATTCTTTTAGTTTAATAAGTATAATTATACCTTTACTTCCTTTTTCTATGGGAATTAACAACCGTATTTTTACTTTTTATTGCGGCAATAAGGAAAAATATTCTGAACAATTTCAAAGCACTTAACGCCAAGGCATAGATAAATATGCTACTTTATTTCGTTAACTGTGTGATATATGAGATATATTTTTTCTTTCATATATAGGAGAATTCACGTTTCCTTTTAGTCTCCTAAGGAAACTTGAAAAATGGATATTCATAACAGCATTGGTTTCAAACACTTAATGTCAAGGAGCAGATAGACTATTCTATTTTGTTCTCCCATGAAATAAGCGTACCTTTTTCTTTCTTTCTTTCTTTCTTTCTTCATGGCGGCATTAAGACTTACCTAGTAGATAGCCAGTAGTTTGCCTGAAGGCATAACGTCGCGTAGCAAACAACTCGGTTCAACACGTGCCAATATACCTACCTTCTGAATAGAAATGGAATTCATTTTTTTTTATTTTCATGATTTTATGGAAAAATATATATCTTCGCTTCTGTGCTATTACTACGGCTACTACGTATCTCTCCAAAGTAAGCAAATCGCCTTTTCGAGTACATTTTTTCATCATATCTTATTGAAAAAAAGTGTTATGAACAATTTTAAAAAAATTGAAAAATTTCCTTGAGGCGGGTTTGAACCCACGCCAAAAGCGATTCTTATTACCTGCCTACAACGCTATGCGGACGACCACGAGGACCGATAGCAACAATCGTATGATTTCTGTTATATATAAACTACATAGGTACATAGGTATAAATTACATAGCTATAAACTACCTAGCAAGATACAGATAACGCCAACCAATCAGAATCGTGTATTTAGTTACTACTTTCGAGAGTACTCTCCCGAGCTAGATCTCTACAACCTAGTCCAAGCTAGATTTTAACTATATCAATAAAATTCATTCCAAACGGTTCGGCGATTTTTCGTTATGATAGACAACGTAATTTTCCTTTATATACTATGTAGATATACGTTAATAGTATTTACTTACTGTCTTTTTATTTATTTATTTACGTTATTTATTGATATAAAAATGATGTAGTGACTTTAATGTTTAACAGTAACCTACAAATTCACCGTGTGTATAACGACGTTTCACCAGGTCTGTTCAGGTCTTGCCGGGACACGAGTGTGATTGCTTCCAGGTCAAGAAATAGTAACCAATTATCACTGCTTCCAAATACCAGTATAATAATAGGGTATGTTCTAACCCCAACAGGTATGAACTGATGTGGTCAGATTCTTTTTCCTAAAAACGGAGCTCGATTCTCAGTAGAAGCCTATTGTTTCGAATCCCACGTTAAGCTGTAAGTTTATGTCTCATACAGCCTCGCTGTTGAATGGGACGCTAAAATCTAATAAATTACTACAACTAATAACAGATATTCTAGAAAGAGCTCTGCAGACCATTTTCGTCATAATAAATATTTTTTTAATATCAAACAGAGCAAACATAAATGTATTAATATAATTACAAGTATTCTGTTCAAATCATTCAAAGTATTCAGAAACCTAAGAAAACAGAAGAAAACAAGCAAAAAATCGGTTTGATGTATGAACTTCTACAAACATAAGTTCTAGAAAGCGAAGTAGGCTATTCTTAGCATTATTCAATGTCATCAATTGCTACAATTAATAAAACGTTGACCCTAAATGTTCTCCCAGAAATATACGCGAATGAGAAAATACTTTTTGATCAAAGATCCGGCTTTAGGTTGATTGATTTATATAAAAAGAATGAATTTGTAACGACATTATTATTTGGTCTAGGAATTAATTCGTGCGGTTTTACAAGAGATGGCGTAACTAGCTTATTGTAGCATAGTTTCGTTGATCCAAACATGCGTTGAAAACTACTGTCATTGCGCATCTTGTTTAGCATATGTCAGTTGGTTGAAGCGGAAGCAACAATATTTTTTATTCAAATGAAAATGACTCATTTTGTGCCTGATAAAGTGTTTTTCGGGAGTTCTACAAACATGAAGAAAAGTGCTACCGAAAGTCATCGTATTCTGATGGAAGTGTATGGTGACCATGCTCTAGTTGAGCGAGCGTGGCAGAAGTGGTTTGCACTGTTTAAAAGTGGTGACTTTGGCTTGGAAGACCAAGAGCGAGCTGGACAGCCAAAAAAAAATTGAAGATGGTGAATTGAGACCATTGCTTGATCAGGATTCGTGTCAAACGCAGAACGAACTTGCAGAAGCATTAGGAGTTAAACAAACAACAGTTCCCAAACACCTGAAAGCCATGGGAATGATTCAAAAGATGTCACATTGGGTTCCACATGAATTGTAAGAAAGAGACGTTGAAAGAAAAGAAAGGACGTTTGCGTATTGCTGCTTCAAAGACAGAAAAGAAAGGGATTTTTACATTGAATTGTTACTGGTGATGAGAAGTGGATTCATTAAGAGAATCCTAAAAGAAAAAAGGCGTGGGTGAAGCCAGGTGAACCAGGTCCTTCACAACCGAAACGAGATATTTACGGTGCAAGGTTATGATGTGTATATGGTGGGATATGAAAGGTGTGGTGTACTATGAACTTGTGAAACCTGGTGAAACTCTTAATGGACAACGTTATCGACAACAGTTAATGCGTTTGAAGCAAGCTCTGGCCCGTAAACGACCAGAATGGAATAACAGACATAATAAACTTATTTTTCAACATGATAGCGTTCAACTACATATCGCAAAACCGGTCAAAACCTATTTGGAAAATGTCGGATGGGAAGTGTTACACCACCCGCCGCATTCACCAGACATTGCTTCTGATTACTACTTGTTGGATTGCATGAATAACAATTTTATTGGACAGCGGTTCACTTCTTCAGGAAATGTCGCAAAATGAATCTCGGATTGGATTGCTTCAAAAGATGAGGAATTCTTTCTAGACGGAATCCGTAAATTGCCTGAAAGATGCGAGAAAGTAGTGGCTAGCGATGGACAATATTTTTGTTAACGTATTAATTTATTTTGTTTTTGAAATAAAGCTTCAATTTTTGATTAAAAACCGCACGAATTAATTCCTAGACCAAATACAACCATGGGATTCAAACTTGTGTTGCGTTATTAAAGTTTTAAAGTTCTTAACATATTTCAGATTCTATCGAGAATCAAATTCAAGGTGTATATTTCAAGGTGAAGTGTCCCTATCTGTTAAGGAAACTTGTATTTCAGCATCTACTGTCAATATTATCGCTAACCTCAAGTACCCTGCATTAAATTGCTGTTTATTTTATTATAAAATATTGCTTAGTTCTATTACAAAATTTTCCATAGAAAAATTTTGTATTATTTGAACACTGAAACTGTCTACACTGTCAAAAAGTGGCTAATATAAACTACGGAAATTGAAGTCAATATAAACCATGATAATTACAAAATGTGAAACTAACTTAAACCTTATTTTCCTTTTTTAATTTTTTCCTGTGAAAATCTTATGAATTATATTTCAACAAAGTAGGTAAATATATATTTTCTATAAACAAAACTGATATTATGTATAGAAGACACAATCATCTTTCAAATTATTATATAAAATATGTATAAAATTGTTCATAATATTTGTTATATTTTTTTCAATATTTTAAATATATATATGTACATAGTTTCATTTCTTTATATAATGAAATGTAGTCCCATAGTGACAGTTTGAACAATAATCTCTGTTTTGTTAAGAACTAAAAACGAAATAGAGATGATCAAGATATTTAGTTCCAGAAATAGAGATGATGGAAGTCAACGTGCTGATCTCACACAAAACAGCTGAAATCCATTTCCTTGACCATAGCTAATTATGGACTACAATAAAGAGATTTCAGTTTATTTTGAGCTGTAATCTTATCCATAGTTTTTCTTTACAGTCAAATCTAGAAGTTTTATGCTTGCAAACTTCCACTTCATTTCTTTCGCTTGACAAGAAATAAACAAATAAATACTTGGAGAATATTGAATCACACCTTGAACTGTAACCATATGTTTCTTTCTACTGGAGTCCTACCTAAACAATAATAAAATAAAAAATAGCGTTACGAAGATTCGAAAACTGGTCTCAGGAATAGGAATTCTGCACGGATCCAATGAGCTGCGGAATAAGGTACACGAAACATCTACGTTGTAAATATATGGCAATAATCGTAAGCTTCACGCTGTGAAAGAATTTTTTCTCCTTTTATTAAGTTTTACGATATTTGTATGGTGTCTTGGGCGCACTGCAAAGAGATAGATCATGCAGTTATAGATTTGGTTAAGGATTGAGCTTTAAAAACTTTTAAAACATTTAATTAAATCGCAATGTGGTAACAAGGAATGTGTAGCGATTTCATTCTAGTAGTAAGGGGCAAAAGACAGTATTCCACGGAAAACATGCATTTTCTTATGTGACAGAGAATATATCACTTGATAGCAGGGGCGTAGCCAGGATTTGATTTCAGGAGGACCGCTGGCTAAATGTTCATTTGGGACCGGGCGTTCACCCAGCGAAAAAGTTTGAATAAAACCGCAATCGTAGGCCTTGTATTAACAACTTTTACAAATGTCGAGCGTTCCAGATCTCCTGGTTAGGCCCTTGGTAGCATCCATTGTTCCTGATCATAATCAGTCTGTTCACTTCTACATTCAGCCATAATTTTATTCTTCCTAGACAAAAAGCCTTCGTTCTACGCATTTGTTCTCCCTTAAGTAAAATTACGGTATAATTAAACGTGAGATTTTTCCATTTGAATGTAAATTTATGTCCTTTACTGTCCAAAAGAAATCTTATGGGCGCAATCTACTTCCTAAGCTCCGGGTGGGTGCTTCCCCCTGTTCTCAATAGAATATTCAGTTTATGTTTTTTTCTTCAATACTATTTGCGAGATTTAAAAATTTATACTCAGTACTTCTGTTTATTTCGTATGGGAATTCATAGAATTGGAAATAATTCGTTTGTGTAAGTATAATTACGCAAACAGCGATTAATAAATGTTTTGTGTTGCTAACAATGTATGCAAATTGTTAGGAAATTTTCTAGAGGTGGAAAATATTCTTCTCAGGCTGGGAAAACAGTAGTTATGTTAGTGCCAAGGAAAGAAAAACTAGAGATGGGGAATTTCCCTAGCTTCCCCATACAAATAAATCTCTTGTCGTAACGAATGCATTTCTTGACGTATGACAGTCTGTCATTCTGTGTGGCTCCGTGGATGAGTGAGCCAGCAGTTTCTTCGGAGTGTGACGTAATAATTTTCTTTTCCTACACCTTTGCGCTGTGTGTTAGGTCGTTTTCTGAGCCTAAATTGGACTGTTAGTGACCATTTTAGTGATTACAGTGTAATTAGTGTTTGTTCCCGAGATAGTACAATGTCATATAAAAAGGACTTGCAATATAAATTTATGTTTCATAGGCGTTATCGTAGTTCACGCCCCAATTCGGGCCAGGTCTACGAATGGTTAAATGAGAGTTTTCCTCGTCTCTTCGAGCAAATTTGTGCTCTTCAGCTTCATGAAGAGTCTTATAGCACTTATATTAAATTCTAGAGTGTCAACGACTATGAACAGTTTGCGTCGATCGTTCCGGAGTCTGTGGTATTTCACCACGCTGATGGAAATTCGAGTATTGTGAGGATCTTGCCGGCCGAGGACCCAGTGAAAATGGTACGTGTTTATGATTTTCCGCTGAAAGCACCACTCCAAGTATTAGAAGACCATTTCCGTGTATATGGTACAGTACGACGTGTAGAACGGCAATTTTGGGCTGTTCCATTCCCTACTGGGATTGACAGTGATGTCCGTACTGATAGTGGAACTCAATAAACATTTTTGTTTGACAGAGTAAATTTCATACCATCTCCAGCTGCCCTTTAAAGAAAAAACCCAGTTTTGTGGGCGTGAAACCCACACTGGGCCCTGTGAATATGACTCAATTAGGCAAGGTGCTGCGTACCCTGCAGTCATCTGGATCCTTGGAACGTGTGGCTGAAGCCCCCTTGGTCTCCAGCCCTGGCCCAGCGGGGGCTAATAGTCTCGCCGATACTTCTGAGTTCCCTGAGTTACCCCGACGTTCAGTTGCTCCAGAGTTATCAACGAAATCGACGTCAGAGTGGGAATCTCCACAAATCACGGTGCCTTCGCTGCTCCCTCCCGTGCTGCCACTGTAAGATCCGCGTGCATTTGTTATTTCTGTGAATCAAGACGCTTCTTCTATTACGAGTGAATCTTTATCATTTGGCACTGATACCTTTCTTAACCCCCTTCTTTACTAGCAAGTGTTGTCTCCGTGGAACCAGGTCCTGCCTCCCAGCAAAAAGAAGAAGAATGTTAAGGTCTGTTCCGAAGAAAAAGAAGCTGACTGCTTCTCTGCCTGCCTCTCAAGGAACGAAACTGCCAATATCAAGTGACACTTGCTCGAAAGAGAGGTCAATTTCTGATTCCGAGTTGTAGTGAGTGCAAAAGTGTGTTTATTTCAAATTCCGACAACGAAGTTTTGTGTGCGACTCGTGGTCTCCTCTTATGGCTTGTCTTGGTATTGCTTGTCTTGTGTTTATTTTCCTAGTTTGTTCTCTATTAACGGGCAAGTTTTTCGTTATATATTTGATTTCTTTCTACAACAGTGTACCTCCGGGTTCTTTACGTAAGTACTTTTTTGTATATTTTTTTTCTTTTTGAATGTGAGTATGCCAATGATAAACTCTTTCACCCTTCTTACGTTAAATATTAATCGGATTAGTTCAGCGCAAAGTATAGCACTACTCAAGTAATTTACCGAGGGGCGTCGCCCGGATGTATGTTGTTTAACAGAACTGACTTTCCATTCATTTGACTTTCTTACTGATTATCATGCTATAATTAATTGTGAATCTTCTACTGGTCTTGATATTTTAGTGAGGAAAGCCTTAACCTACCATAGAATAATGTTGTCCCCTGATGGTAGGGCAATTCGCTGTTATACTCAAAACATGTGCTTCCTCTGTATCTATGTTTTTTCTGGATATCTCAAGATACGAGAAAGGGAAGAGTTTTTTGCCACAACTATTCCCTCTTTAATTCCCCCAGGCGTTCAACACTGTATTGTGGTGGGGGAATTTAATGCGGTTATTGATCCTCGTGAATCTCTCACCCCTTCCCATCCGTATCACGCCTTAGTTGAGCTTGTGCGCGCTCTCAAGTTACATGATGCGCTGATCACCTCCAATTCTAAGCACGCCATTACATTTACCTGTGCTACCACTCGCAGTCGCTTAGTCAGGGCATATGTAAAGGACCCTTTATGTAAAGCAGTGTTACATGTTTTAACTATTCCTGTCCCGCTCTCTACTCATGCAGCGGTAGAAGTAGCTTTTAAGTTACCGTTTTCTCGTCCTCCCGTACGTGGCCCTTCCTATTGGAAGATCAGCAAAAATGTGATTTCACGAGAGGAAGTGGTAGACGCGTTTACTTCGCGTTTTGAGTACTTGTGTAAAATGCAACGATATTATCCAACGGTAGGAGCATGGTGGAGTCAATATTGCAAACCCAAAATACCTACTTTTTTCAATGGTGTGGTAAACTTGTACGTCAAAAATATCGTCAGTTATACGATTTTTTCTACCGTGCGCTCTGTGACCTTTGGGCGGCACCACCGTCCCTTGTCAATCAGACCAGTATCAATGATCTTAAATGCGACAGACTGATTCTCATGCCTCGCTTCAGGCATATTTCTCAGAGGACTTATATCATTGTTTTTCGGAGGAAACATCTTCCTTGTATCATGTTGATCTTTTGCTGCGTCAACGGCGTGCCACTTTCATCGAGTCCCTTGTTATGGCGGATGGCAATATCACGACTGATTCGCTCAACATGTTACAAGAATTTACTTGGTACTACACCCAGTTTGCGAGCGCGCAAACAATGGATTACACTGCCGCCCCTGAATTTTTATCAGCAATCCCTCACCCGATGTCAGAGAGTGACGGTCATGACTTGATGTGTCCTATTACAGAGGAAGAGATCTTTTCTGTTCTCCGGCGTGCCAAAGGCCGCAGTTTCCCAGGGGTCGACGGTTTGAATTTTTCCTTTTATAAGCGTTATTGGCCTTTTCTCCGCGTGACTCTTGTTTCGATCTTTAATTCGTGGCTCTCGGGTGCCGCTTTTGCGCACAATACAGCTATAGTGGCGCTTCTCCCGAAATCGCCTACTACACGTGAGGTTTCCGATTACCGGCCCATTTCCTTATTACCAGTCGACCTGAAATTATTTACGAAGGTTCTAACAGCTAGAGTTCGTCCTATTATTTAACGATTAATTAGTCCGTTCCAGGCGGCGCTACACCAGACTCATAACATTCAATACACTATTCGTTCTCTCCGAGATCTTTTTGCATATTTTAATTTTCGTCAGGTTCCTGCAGGAGCCCTCGCACTTGATTTGGCCAAAGCTTACGATAGCGTAGATCATCTCATTCTCCGCCTAACGCTTGACGCCTGGGGCTTTCCTTCAGCTTTCTGCCAGGTAATAGTGAATATGTATGCTACGGAGAATTTCCGTCTTCAAATGAATAGCCATTTGTCTTCACCCATTTCGTTACAGCTTGG
Organism: Thermobia domestica; assembly: GCF_964235325.1. Lineage (NCBI taxonomy): Eukaryota > Metazoa > Arthropoda > Insecta > Zygentoma > Lepismatidae > Thermobia > Thermobia domestica. Next base: position 57,347,773 of record NC_137458.1, read on the forward strand.
TTTGCATCAAGGGTGTTGTTTCAGCACTATATTGTTAGCCTTCGTTTTAGACCAACTTCTTTACCGTTTGGCCACCTTATCCCTCTCGGGACCTTCACTTTTTCACAGCCAAAATATTTTCGGTTACGCTGATGATGTAACCATTACTGGAGTGGATTCTGCGTCCTTGCAGGGAGTCTTTTCTGTTATGCAGCGCTATTCTCGTTGCGCAGATCTTCACTAGAATGACCGGAAAACTCATGTGTTACAATTTAATGACTTTCAGTTACCTGCGAACACTCTGGCTGCCCCCAATTACCGAATGTCTCTTCCGCATAGCTTTTACGTCCCACCCCACTCCCCACTATGATGAGATTTGGGCACCTCTTTTAACACAAGTCCGCCGTTTGTTTTATTCCCAGCGGTTTCGTCGACTTCAGCTACTCCAACGTATCCACTTTATCAATATTTATGTTGCACCCAAGCTGTGGTATCTAGCGCGCGTTTTTCTCTTATCGGAGATATATGCGAAACGTTTTGAATCTCTGTTCCTTTGGCATATCTGGCGTGGATTTTATTTCCGTCTTCCGCGTACCGCACTTTATCTGCCACGTTCTATGGGAGGGCTAGGCTTGGTCAGCATTCGCTTAATTAATTATTATTATTATTTTTTGTATTTTCCTTTAATTATTGTTTTTATTTCTGTTTCTTATGCCTTTAAGCTGACTACTCACTTTCAAGTTGTTTAATACTTTTCTGTTGTATCACGAATAGTTGAGTGAAAGTTCTGTATTTCAGGTTAGTACCAATAAAACTGAGTGAGCAAAGACGTGGCGTGGTAATCATGGGGCTTTGGGATCGAGTCCCGTCGAGGGAATTTGGTATTTTTTCATTGCTCGTTCTCCATATCTTAAGATGTTTCTCTTCCTCCCTAATCATCTGATGCTCTCAACTGAGTTCTCCACTTGAATTCCACAATTGGTAATGGGATGGTCTGAGGTTCGGGTGAAGTTTTCCAAGTCTACCTACAAAATATGGATGCTATCCGATCATTTTGTCTCCAATTCTGAATTTTCACATGTGAGTGTATTTCTCCTTCATTATATTTCCAACTCCCGTTCTCCTATGTTATTAGATATGACTTAAGATGGCTTGGGAGCAAGATTTCATATAAAAACGCTATACCAATGGGCTCACTCTCGCTAAGCATTTGATGAAAAGTGTATGTTTTCATACTGTAGGAGGGGAGCATTCGTTCTTCCAACACCCCCTGAAGTGACAGAATATTTATTGAGGTTCTACAAATTCATTTCAGATCAAACGACTTAAAGAGAGTTCATTCCAATAGCAACAGGATTGGAGTTTCATTTCTTGTTGCACTTTATCTTCACGAATATAATGAATTTCAAGTAGTATGTTTGGCATAAGAACTAAACGACTAAGATTCATCTCGTTTTGCAGAAATGATGCTGTAGACGGTAGTGGGAATTTCACCCAAGTGTACGGGAATTTTCAGTGGCTGCCGATTATGCTACCCACTTACTTTTAAAGCTAATTCGGTTGCAATACTTCCCGGCAATTACTTTGAACTCAACTGGCGGAGCACTTTTCCCGTAAATCTCTATATGGCTGTACCATCCAGAAGTGTCCCTTACTGTACCAAAAGTTACAGTCTTCTTAGTGCGATATGATTCAAAGACATTTTGTATACGTTGGTTTCCAAGTTCTAAAGCAACGGAGAACAAGATGAAGAAAAGGCCTCAGAGCAGACAAACGCTGGAGTGTGAAACAAGGTTTATTTGGTATTTCATGTGAAATCAGGGAAGTACAGTTACCCACGTGCGCTGACGTTAGGCGACATTATCGTTGGTTTCGAAATGGTTTAAGTGGTAACTAATGTATAACTAAATTACCAGTGACTGACATCTGCAAACTAGTTTGACAAAGAGTTGTACATCTTTGGCGTAAAGCAAGCATTTTTATGGCTTCAGAAATGAGAGTTTTTGACATGCTGAACATCTTTTGTTATAAGGGCCGCATCAAGTAAAACCATTTCAGTCGACAAGGACAAGAAGCAACACTTCCTGCAGGTTTCGTTGCACACGCGGAAACATATCTTTTTGATATTGCGTCTTGCAAATGTAAAATTGCCGAAGATTGCAACTGTGAGAGGACACGCAAGATTCCAAAACGAGAATTCAAGTTTCTTTTGGACAAGAGTACATCACGGAAAAGGAGCATTCTTAATATTGACGTCCGAAAAAGCAAATCTCTGTGAAAAATATTTTGCCGTAAAGTGAGCGATTTAAGGGACAGACAACGAAGAAAGGCGCTGGAGGTGTTGAAGCAAGTCCATCAACTAGTGGGATTATTCATAGGCACAGGTAAAAGATACTGGCGTCGTCAGGGGAATCCAGAGAAGATGTTGAATCGCGAAACACGGCGGTATCTAACTTCGAGGCGCAACCAAGAAGAAAACATACCCTAAAGTGCATATGTCTTCAAAATACAGCGGAGTCAGTGTTTAGAACTGGAGCTTCTCACGGACAGGATACTTTGGTCGCTTCTGCCGTACTTCAGGATGCGAGACTTATAACGCCACATGACAAAAGAATTGTTGCTGACAGATGTGAGGTACGAAGAGGAAAAGATAAACGGGGTGGGAATATCCCGAAAGAAAAGGCTCACCTAGGACGGACGATTATAAGTATCTACTTCGACAAAAAAAATGATGCAACTCTTGTGCAAGAAAAAATAAGGGCAAAATACGCAGTTACAAAAATGCATATCACAATTCCATCGGAGTCCTGTTCAGAATACTTGGATCAAGCCACACCTAAGTGCGGCACTGGCAAGGATGTTGGCGGCTCTATAATGGAGCTTTTAGAAAAGAACCAGTACAACGTGTCAAATCTTGAGACAGTCGACAGCGATGGTGAAGCCATGAGCACAGAATGGGATAACGGCGGATAATCAGGTACAAAGATCTGTAGTAAAGGAACTGCAGCAACTCATTTGCCTTCTTCATATCAGCGAGTTATCATTTGGACACCTTTTTACAGAATTGGATGGTAGGACGACCGGGCCCAACGCTTTTTCCGGCTCCATCGGAAAGAAATAAAAGAATTGTGAACGTTCACCGATTGTCTCCTTTACACCCATACCCGTTGAATGGGTGTCTGAAATGGAAAAACATTTGGTTTAAGCAGCGACCAGAATTATCTCTTTGAAATTTGTAAGAAGGTTGCTACAGGAATGTGTTCTATCGATCTAGCAAACAGAAAACCAGTACCATTATCACATTCACGATGGCTTACATTGGCCTGTAGGATGCTTCGCCACTACATCAGTACTGATAAAACTAGTTCAAGTTTGTGTCTACTTTGCCAGTATATAGTTAAAATATACGCTCCAGTCGAGTTTTCAATACGGCGAAATCCTTCGTGCCAAATGGGAACCATGCATCCGTTTAGCATAGTTAAGCTAGTACGTTTTCTTCCAGAAAATCTACAGCACGCGGATACTACGGTGATCATGAAAACCTGCTGATAGCCATGACAGCATATGAAAATCCGCATATTCGAACGTTGGACTGGAGAAGGATAAAAAAGTTCCGCAGCCGGAAGACTCCGAGATCAAGCCGCCCACATTTCTTCATTCTTCCGAAATTAAAATTTTCATCTGAAAATTACTACGATGTGATTAATTGGCCTAAATGTCTAACAGAACCGCCAATCCCACGAAACATAACGGGTCAGCAGCTTTTAGAAAACATCGAAAATTCAGGTACTCTAACAATGACATTCCTCTACCATAGTTATGGAGCACACAGTGAAGTTGGTGTCCAAGGCAGCGTCGAGAAAGTGCGGCCAGAATGCAAGAAATATCTACGTTAGAGCCAAACTGAAGTCTACAATAAGAATGTCCCGCTTCGAGACAAAGAAGATCTACGTGACCTAAGGTCAAATGTCAAGGTAGGCATATTGGGTGTGTGGGCGGGTGTTGGAAACTCGATGTACAACCACTTCCCCGTGGTAAGGTCTGGGTTATTTTGCGTACATAGCAAAATAAGCGAAGAGTTGCACACAGAAAATCGTGTTATATCAAGGGCTATGCCTATAATCATCATTAACGTGATATTCCAAACAAAATCTGGATATTAGTTCCAACAACTAAGCTAATATGGCTGTACTTTGATTCATAAACATTTTAAAATTATTTACTGGCATTGCTACAAGTTTCTTGTAATACAATAATTGTATTATAGCAATCAGGTAACTCTAGAAACGACCACAATTAGCTTTTCTGTAATTGATGTTGTGCGTGTTGCCTAACCAAACGCTTTAAAAAGTTTACGTCCGTTGGGGCAGAATAAGGGTGTTGTCCAAAAAAACTAAAAAAAAAATCATTAAGCTCGGTGCCAGTAATGACACCTTTTCCGCACTAGCCGTCATCGAATTTCCGACAAAAGTGCAAAACGCTCCACCCTAATGAAGAATATTCTGAGAAAATTCACCGGGACGATATTGTCAGCCAGGTTATTACATAGCCTAGAATCAACCCAGGGGCTCTTGGGATCGGAGAACAGTGAATTACCACTGAACCAGTGTATACCCTCCTGATAAGATAGTAGAGTAAAACCGGAGATACTTTGCTTCTTAATTGAAATAAATTTGAGATAGTTTGTTAATTGAAAGGAAATGAAAGAAAAACTTAAGGCATTTCGTAGCTTAATACAATAAATTGATTGTTGCGAATAACTTTTTATTGAGGTGATTATAACAATTATATATCCAAGGTGAGCACTGATATAGATCTTTCACTGTGCTACAATGTGAATTCCTATTGAGTAGGAATCTCGTTCGGAGTGTAGTTTGAGGTGCATCTTGTATCTACTGAAGAATGTTTCTTTTAATAACCCGGAATAACTTGGAAAATGCTGTAATTTGCTAATTTTGATCCCACGTATTACACCTAATGCAATCAAAAATACCAGAATATTCAAGGTCGACCTATAAATGGCGCTACAGAACTGTGTCACAGTGTTTCGGGAATAAATTCCTTTCATCAAAATAAGAAAGACGTTCATATGGACCTTTGATCAAAAGTGGATATTTTCGGAGTTGTGGGGACCCGAAAAAATGAAACACGAGAACTTTAAAAGTTTATAGCTTCACTAGTATAGAACCTATCCTAGTCTTTTAAAGACAACTGGGGAATAATACAGGATGTGTACAGAAAGTAATGAGAATGACTGCCACTATGCGATCCAGTCGCCAGTCATGGTCCAACCTAAACTCTGACGCAGTGAGGATCACGCGTGGCGCAAAAGCTATTTTAGAGTTTTTGGCACGGCAGAGAATGTGAGAAAGGAAGCGTTCGTTGGAGCAGCGATACATGATTAAATTTTACTTTAACCTGACGTAAGCCGTTTCCGAGACGCTTTCCTTTGTCAAGAAGGCTCACAAAACCGATGCTTACTCATAGGACCACATTTTCCGGTGGTTCAGTGACTTCAATAACTGACGGAAGACCGTTGAAAATATGAAACAAAGAATGGTTGGAATCCAGGAGATTTGTCACTTTGGACACGTGTTTGTCCACACTACTCATTGAATTGCGTCCAGAGCAAAATTTTATCGCGAAACGCTGCTCCAACGTATGCGTACCATTTCGCATGTTCTCTGCCGTGACAAAACTCAAAAATAGTTTTCCTCCCACGCGTGATCCTCGCTGTGTCTGAGCCTGGACGCAACTGCCACCCATTGGTTTGCTTAGCTTGGACCCCTTCACCACAATACCTCCTGGAATGTGCCACTGGCGACTGCAGCACCACGCGGTAGCCACTCCCATTACTTTCTGGACACACCCGGTATTTCAAGTATCCAAATATCCATCTTTCTGAACCTCCAATCAGTTAGAGAGAAGCTACTTAGGAGTATTTGATCACTCTCCACTTACCTCTCTAAAAGGTGGTGTGCAAGTACAGAAGGGTTCTAAGACACAGCCTTAATTAGATTTCGCGGGCACTCTCCTCATGTGCAAATTCTCGTACAACATTGAATGTACCGATCCAATTGAATGGTCCCCTTGGGTATCGCCGAGGTTTTGGTAACATTTGATGCAATATTACTACTCAAGTTTCTCTGTTAAGATCTGAAATCCAAGGACAGCTCACTACACTTCTCACTCACTGGTCGACTGCCAGCTGACACTACAGTTCCGAGTTAAGGATTTGGCCGTAGCGGAGCAGCTCATAGTAAATAATTCCCTGCCAATCCAACCAAACACACAGAAAACCTCCCTGGCCGTAAACCCTGCCCTGGGCACCGTTTGCGCCGGCTTATAGCGCTTCAACCACGACCGTTTTCGCGTGACGTTGTCGTAAGTGATCCACTTCTCATCGCCAGTCATATACCGCTTCAGAAATGGGTCGATTTTGTTGCGATTTGGAGATGGAGATTGGGTGCAATTTTTTTTTTTTTTTTTTTGCGTTATCTCGTGTGCCAGCCATACATCAAGCTTCTTTTTATATTCAGCATTATGCAAATGATTCTACACGATCTTTGTGCAATGCGTAGCCCTTGGGCAATCGATACAGTGCTTACATGACGGTCGGACGCGACAATGTCCATGATGTTATCGACATTTTTGACACTTGGCCTCCCAGTGCGGCATGCATCTTTGACGTCAAAATTACCGGAACGGAAAAGAGGAAATCAAAATTGCGCGTGATTGGCTCTTACAGTATCAGTACCATAAACACTATTCACATTTCCAGCCGCATGGCTTGCGCTTTCGTCTTTAAACTGTAAAATATAGCGCATTTTCTCATTGCAAGTGTCCATTTTGACTCGTGCTCACACAATACTGGGTCAATTCATCTCAACTACCTGAACAGTGTTTACGCAATCTCATCCTTTGAATGCCATCTCGTTGAACCCGGTATAACTTATACAACGCGAGATACAGATCACTGAAGCAATCTATTGGTAAAATAATTTATTACTTTTTCTATACCTGATATATATATATATATATATATATATATATATATATATATATATATATATATATATATATATATAAGGATGTTGATACGCGAAAATATTTATCCGTAATGATGGTCGTGTTCAGATAATATGTTTGAAATACAAAAGAAATTGCAAAATTAACTGTTAGAGTAATTTGATTAGTGTAATTGTTATAGTTTGTACTAGTATGGCCCTTATTATATCTGTATGTGACTCTTTACTGTATCTGTTCCTGAACTGTACTGAGTTTACAACATCTTGGCACTCACCAGGATTCATAACATAATGCTGCGAAATCCGAAATGCTAATACTTTAACGTTTCTTCAATCTAGTATAGTTAGGGTTGCCAAATTTCAAAATTGAAAATTTTGGACGTCACTAAATTACGAGAATCTTTGATACGCTTCAAATGAATTGTTATATACTAATTTACTTTCTTTCATTAGATAGAGTTGACACACAATCATAGTCAACGTCTTGCGAATAAAATCAGAAAAATTAACTCACTGCTGAAGAAGACTGCACTTATTTAATTTAAAAACACATTTACACGTGACGTCTTGATCTTCTAGCCAAGATCCAAGAGTGTACGTCTGATGAGGGTCTTGGATAGAAGATCGAAACGTCACGTGTAAATGTGTTTTTATATTAAATAAGTGCAGTCTTGTTCAACAGTGTGTTTATTTTTCTGTTTTTTTAGATAGAATTGTTTAAGTATTACGTAATCACATTTTCAGTCATTTTAGTATACCTTTCCCTCGCTAGTTAAGCAAAACTAATTAGATGGTTTACCCCATCCCTTGTTAACCAATTTTTTAGTTTCTTAGTATATGTTATGTTTCGTGACTTTCAGTGTCGGTTTTAGCTCATTCAAGGCTCATTCAGGCGTGGCTTAGAAGTGGCAAAGGGAACGCGTAAGCATTGTTGCATATGAAGAAGGAAAAATAAATCCGCTGCAAACAATTCAGAAAATGCGTTTTCCCCAAATCATAAAAATCTATTTAAAAATACACTAATATTTTTCCACTGATGTTTGTTCAGCTTTACTAATTAAATTATCAAGGGCAAATGCCAAAAAAGTTGGTCAGCAATTATTGATTAAAATATGTTAGAAAGAGCTTGCAAATAGATACAAAATACTAAAGATAACAATAATATTTAGCAGTAAAAGCTATTGTGACTGGCCTAATTAAACGAATGCTTCGTTCAACGACAAAATATTTAAATCGTGAACTTAATTAAATCCAAGTTTTCCTTTTCAACTTTTGGATCGCCATACTCAGAAGTTGGAAAGAATAATTATATACCTAATCCTATTTTTTAAAAAGTAAACTACAATATTCTCTTCCTTTCTTCTTCTCTGAAAACCGGGACATTCAAGCATTCCGATAAATATTTTCCGGATGCCGGGACACAGATCACAACTCCGTGACGGTTCAGGACTTTTCGAGACAAATATTAACCGTGTTTAACGCATGTACCTATGGTGCACATACTCCAGAGTATTTCCGGTGACAGAAAATAGGAAATGAATTTTCTGTATAGGCTTGTTCTGTTATTCAATTGTCTTCCTTAATCTATAGATCATAAACCTGAAATGTTAGTATAATTTTTTTCATTCTATTTGTAATTTTAGCTTTTTTTAAAAAGAAATACAAATGGAAAGATATAAAATTTTATGCTATAATTAAGGAACTTGAAGATAATAGTAAAAATAAAAACATTCGGGACATGTATAAGGGGATCAGCGAATTTAAGAAAGGCTATCAACCTCGTGCTTATATATTAAAGAAATTTTGACGGAACAGTTCTCACTGATACTGATAGCATCTTAAATAGATGGAAAGATTTCTTTTACGATCTGCTGAACAGGCAGCCAAAAACTAATGTGCGTGGAGAAAAAGAGATACACAGCGCAGAATCGTATATTCCAAAACCCAACCGAATAGAAGTAGAAACAGCTATAAAGAAAATAAAGAAACACAAATATCCGGGTGCAGATGAAATTCCGGCTGAGTTAATTTTAGATGAAGGCGAAAAATTATGGAACAAGATACACAAACTTATTCTCCTTATCTGGAACAAGGAAGAATTGTCACAAGAGTGGAAGGAATCAATCATTGTTAGAATTCATAAGAAATGCGACAAAACTGACTGTAATAATTATCGAGGCATTTCTCTACTGTCCACATCCTATAAAATCCTTTCAAATATTCTATTAACAAGATTGACCCCCTACGCAGATGAAATTATTGGAGATTATCAGTGCGGATTTAGACGAAATCGATCAACATTCGACCAAATATTTAACATTCGCCAAATACTCCGAAAAAGTGGGAATACAATACCCCGTTACATCAAGTATTTATTGATTTCAGAAAGGCGTACGACTCGGATAGGAGAGAAACATTATACATCGTTCTTACAGAACTTGGAATACTAAGAAAACTAATTAGATTAATTAATATATGTTTAAATGAATCCCAAAGTAAAGTCCGGGTAGAAAAAGTTTTGCCCACGACTTTTCAAGTCGAAAATGGCCTGAAACAAGGAGATGCGTTGTCGCCATATTTATTTAACTTTGTTCTGGAATACGCTTTAAGGAAACTCAAAGATAACAACCAGGGCCTAGAGATGAACGCTATTCACCAGGTTATGGCATATGCTGATGATGGAAATTTAATAGGGGATGATAGGAGAACAATAGAAAGAAATGCAGAGATCTTATTAAACGCTTGCAGGGACATGGGTTTAGAAGTAAATGCAGATAATACTAAATACATGGAATTGCGTCGGGACCGTAACACGGCAAATTGTATATGCGTTAAAATATTTAATAATACTTTTGATACAGTGGATACTTTCAAATATCTAGGATCAATATTAACAAACAAAAATAATATTCACCAAGAAATTAAATGTCGACTAAAAGCAGGGAATACGTATTACTATTCTGCTCAAAATCAATTGTCGTCGGGAATTGTGTCGATAAATTTGAAGCTTAAAATATATAAAACGATAATCATGCCTGTTGTTCTGTATGGTTGCGAAACATGGTCGCTTATTCTGAGGGAAGAACATAGACTGAAAGTATTTGAGAACAAGATCCTGAGAAGAATATTCGGACCCAAAAGGAACGGGAATGGGGAATGGCGGAAACTTCATAACGAGGAACTACATAATTTATACGGTTTACCCAATATTGTTAGGGCCATCAAGTCTAGGAGGCTTAGGTGGGCAGGTAATGCAGCTAGAATGGAAGAAAGTACAAACGCTTTCAAAGTCTTGACTGGAAGACCAATCGGAAAACGACAATTTGGAAGACCTAGGAGCAGATGGAAGGACAATATTGAGATAGATCTAGCAGAGATAAGAATACAAAGGAGAAACTGGATCCATTTGGCTAAGGACAGAAGTCAGTAGAGAGCTTTTTTGAACGCGGCATTGAACCTCCGGCTTCCATAAGCTATAGGGTTAGTTTAGTTATTCCATTTGTAATATTTTGGTCCTGAATTAAAATTCAATTCGTCAGAGAAAATCCACATTTGTTGATTGGATTCCACCTGTAGATTAGAGTGTATTATACAGTATAACGCTAAATTCGTTGTACAAAAGCAAAGGAATGATTCCTGAGAGTAAAACAAATAAAATGGTTCCAATAAACATAGGACGAAAGCTCTATCTTTTGCGTGTTGTAGGCTGCTGAAATCATGAAAATATCAATTTCAAAGGGTCATAGCTCAAAAACTATGGGACCTACCTTGGTCGGGTCAAGATCAAGGTAGTTTTCATGCAACATATTAATAGATGAAGTCCGAACCTGGGAAGGTTTTTATCATTTTATTTTGATGTCAGAACTTGGGGGAGGGGAGGAGGGTAAAGATATTAAAATGAGTAAAATTAATAATTCTTGAACCACCCGACAGATCTCGATCAAATTTTCAACATTGATAAGTCATTTTCTTTGATGGCACAACGTAGGGGAGAGGAAGGGGGAATACATATATACACAAATAAAAATAAAAATCACTGTTTTTTGTGACTTCATAACCCTTAAACCACCGAACCGACCTTAATGAAATAATCAACATAGATAAGTTTCGGAACTGTGGTGGTTTCTATCTATCATAGCCCTAGAATTTAGGGCTAGGAGGATTGGAGAGAGGGACGATATAAAAATAACACTTAATAATTCTTGAACCACCTGACCGAACTCGGTCAAATTTTCAACATAGATGATATTTCAGCCAGCAAAATATTTGTTAATATTTTCACTTTGACGGAATACCTGGGACAGGGGAGGGGAATTGGAGATTAGATATACAAAAATAAATAGAACCTAACTCCTGAACCACTCAACCGATCTCTATCATATTTTTAACATACATTACATTCGGGCCTGCCATCATTTGTTTCCTGGAATTTCCTCATTCACACCAAGCAAATATTGGGATGCTACCTAAAATACAGGTCCCATGAGGTTTCGTTACATTCGCAATTCTTTCTCCAACCCTTTCATCGGATAGTGTGCTCACTGAGGGACGTTATCTTTATTTTCGTGACTGGCTAAATGGCCTTAGATGCCAACAGGGCAGAAATCTAACTCCAACTTCAGACTTAATTAAATTGATAAGTATTTTTGTATATTGTGAGAATAAGCACGAAGAATACATTCTTGACTCAATTCTTGTTTTCCTTTATACATATTCAGTTTGCTGAAATATGACACCTATTTTTTGATACTTTCGAGTTATTCCTACTTATGATGTTAAAATTTTACAAGTATGGAGTACTGAATGTATTCTCCCCTGATCATGAAAGAAAGTTAAATGAAAGTTTTAATAAGAAGAACGGTTGATTGTGTTACTATATAGTGTGTATTGTATTTTCTTTAAAGTTTCCCAGTTATTCTATAACGAAGGATGGTCACTTATACTTTTCGGTAAAATAATAAAAGTAATTAATTTTGATGCAGTATGCTTCAAGTTTTGGAAGGTTACCAATCATTCATATTAATTTGTTTTAAAATTAAACTCGAAACAGTAATTTTAATGATTGTTGCAGAATTTAAGAAATATTTGCAAAATAACTTTTGTGTTGAACTTTTTTTTGTATGCTGACTGACATTTTTCAATATTGTAAGTTGTAAACAGTGCAGTGTCTACGAGGCAGCAGAGAGGATTTTGCTATAAGTATATTCAAGATATTTCATACATATCAAGAACAAGTCGTCACATGTTAGATCAGTGTATAAATGCAAGTAGTTCATTAATTGTCATACATAAAAATGCAGTGTTCGCTGTAAGGATTAAAGTGCAATTATTAGTCTTAGTAGAACGTACATTGTGTAAGAACTTGTGTGGAAAACAAGCAATTAATGCATGTAGATTATTGTACTTTTAATTATATAATTGAAATAAAATCATAGCGTAATATTTACGTAGCCAAATCTTAGAATCAGTGTAAACACATCTCATAAGGTGTCTAATAATATCTTGGAATATATACATGTATTTGTGGTTTTCCATTTCCAGATTTGGCATTTACGTAAATTCAAAAATAAAGCAGGCATTTTAAAATAAGACACAAATCAGTGACAGTTACAGCTCAGATTCAGCGACAAGTTTCTTTAATGTGGCAACAAGAAGAATAAATTTAATAACGTGTACCAAAATAACAAGTTCCAGTGATAATAATAGAGGTAGTGATTTTTATAGTAATAAGAGGAAAGTGAGCCTTTCGTCCCTGTTTTACTCTCTGTTACAGTGTTTCCAAACGGAGATACTTTGCATAATCGTTAAAATTAATCTGACTTACACAATCAAGAAAATGAAGACCATAAACTTATCAGAAAAAAACGTAACATCAAAACACAGCTTACCCATATGGAAAAATTTGTTAGTACCTTTAACCAAACATAATATAGGTGAAATTACAACGACTCTTGAACGTTTAACAGAATTTTGCAAAACATTTGACAAAAAACAGACTACACTCGAATTAGAAAGTGAAAGTACTATTCAAGAAATTGAAAGCGAAGAAAATGAAGCTAGATATTCTATTTTAAAGCCAAATATCCAAAAAATTAGTCAGTTGATATTCAAATAAGGGAACATTCAAAAGAAAATAGTGCACACACTACTCAGATACTTTCTGAGGAGAATAGCTGAGATAATCTAAAGTACCAACTATTTCATTATCTACCCTTTATGGCAAATACGAGTGATGGTTAGCATTTTCAGAAAGATATATATTGTTACTTCACAACAATTCTAAATTATAGTTTGTTCAGATTTTTTTCTAATTGTTATCACCACTCAACGCAGAAACATTTGATGTGATGCAGAATCTTCCAGTTTATCAAGACAACTATGACGTAGAATCGAAGTTATTACAGGAAAAGTATGAAAATAAATATATGATTGTCGGAACTCACATAAGGGAAATCTCACACATTTAAGCAACAAACAAGGAAAATGCAAGGGATTTGACTCATTTCATAAGCATTTTCCATGCACTAAAAGCATTTAACTTACAGGTACCATTAGACGAGGATTTTTTACCCGATTGCTAGTGGAAAATCTTCAAACACCCAGAGAACGCGAATTAGCACAAAACCATCAATGTTTCCAGTCATTAGCAGAGTTACTTTTCTTTGTGTAACACAATTGTCAGGTAGTAGAAACTACGAAACCGAATAGTAATGGGTCACACCAAGATGAAATAAAATCAAAGTCCAGTCGACCCACAAAGGCAAATCTTATTTATCAGCATATACCATTCAATGCATTTTCTCTAAGGAAACACATAAAATATTGCAGTGTCCCTCTTTCATAAAGTCTACTTTAACAGAAAAACAGAACTGTATTAAGAAAGATGACTGGTGTTTCAAGTATGCACATCCCTCTCGCAGTTCACGTGAATGCCGGACTAGTACATGTAAGAAATGTGGAACGAAGTATAGCACACTCCTACATACAGACATTAAGGTCAGTCAAGCTTCCCTAAACAATGCCACCAGTGCTGAAGAACAGGTAGGTAACGATGCATCTAAACCACTAATTCAAACTAAAGTGCTAATGCCAGTCCGAGCCAAATTGAAATTCAAGGCTCATATCACAGGGCAAATGTTAAATACATAACTCAAGTGTTATTGGTCACAGTTTTAATGAAAGTTGGGGAAGCTGTTGTTCAAGCGAATACATGTAGAGCACTACTTGACACTGTGTTACAGTCGAACTTAGCCTCGGAAAATATGGTACAAATGTGTATATTACGTAAAAAGAAGGTTCATATCCCAGTTCAAGGAACAAATGATACTGGGTCTGAATTAATGATATAAACTCTTTAACGTCGAATCCAAACTAAGTCAATATAAGGTAAAAATGACATGTGCAATTTTGCCATGGGTTACAGGTAATCTATCTTTATATCATATTTCCATTCCAGAGTAGAACTTGTCCGATTTTGTCAGGACCAAGACAGAAGGTCAATCTACTAAGATGGCCAATTTTACAGAGCGGATAACGAGTACAGTATAATAGAAAGACCCAGAAGCCACTAGCCAGTGAATGCACTAGTAAGTCCCGTACAACGCTATGGCAGTTGTTGAGGTGAAAAGCTACTATTTTCAGTTAAAGTGACACATTATTTGGAAGAATACATAACTGCGCTTTCCGATGCACAATTTAGTGCGTCAGTGATTGTGAAAACTTTGCGGCAAGGGGCAACAATATCATTAGTCGTATAGTAGCACCGGCCCTAAACATCAAGATCAAATCGTGAGAGCGAAGAAAAAACGTGCATGTCCAGTCCGGACTCCACGCGTTGGGAGAACATCAGGGTATCAGCTGTGAAGTTCAACCCACCGCCCGAAGCAAACTTCTCGCATCATACAGAATATCACAGAGCACAGTGTGTCGTATGATAAAGGACAATTTGAGAATTAAAAAGCGTTGTAAGTTCATGCGACCTATGTTATCACCAAGGCACATCGAAGAGAGATTTATGAGCGCAAGAAAATTGTATAAACACTACCTCTCAGGTGACAAATGACAGTGGGTCAGTAAATGTCACGAGAAGATTTCGAAATGCCTTATGGTGGTAGCAGGTTTCGGTGCACGTGGAAAGTTGCCAATGCATTGTATGAAGTCGGAGGCCAAGATGAATACAACCTACTTTCAAACGACCATCATGGAACCTTTAAGACAACGCACATCCCACAATTTTATGGCTATGACACCCAGAAGGAGTGGATCCATATGGACAAAGCATCCAGTCACACTGCTTTCAGTTCTGTTGCGTATTATTGGCGTATGGCCACGGAGACTGGCGTGTTTGTTACACCCTTCTTGTCCGTATCTGGGAAGTCACTAGATGCGTTGCACATGAATTATTGCGCCTTTTTCACTGTGAAACAAGGCATCACGGGAAGACGTTCCACCACCCTACCGGGGCTCTAGAAAGTTTGTCAAGCGATGTGATCTGCAATTCCCCTTACAAACCTTCGATGCTCGGTGATTCAAAGAAACTTGCGTTGCGGGGCCATAGTCCAGGGTTGTGGCCATCAATCGAGCACAGCCGTTGATGGAGGGGGGGATTAATGTGAGCGCACAAATTTTTGCCATCTTAGGTGAATTGACTTTCTGTATGTTAATCTTCATCTTAGTCACCCAATCTTGTTACATGTTTCTCACTCACCACTGATAGCTTAAATGAGCATCAATATTAATTTTAGAATCTACAGAAGTCTCATGCCTTCTCTCAAAGGAAGAATCAGCAAGTAAAGGGCATTTGAAAAAACTTCAAGGTATCCAAGTGACAAATTCATTGTTCGCCTTCTGTTTCGCAAAGAAGAGGCGCATACTTTGCAAACAGCGTGAACAAGCCTTCAACATCTTGAAAGAAGATTCCCAAAACAACCGGAATGAAGAAAGGAATGTATATCTTTCATGCAAGAATATGAACAACTAACGCATGTGGAGGAAATCAAGGAAGCCAAGAAAGACTCAAGTACAACAACCAAATTACTCGTAGTATTTTATTTTTCTGCAAAAACAACAAATGGTGTTTCATTAGAGAATAGAGTATTAATTGGTCTAACTATTCAACAGGATTTGCAACCAATCATTCTATGATTCAGAACGCACCGAATTGCATTTTCAGCAGATATTGAGAAAATGTAGAAATGCTTTGAAGTACATCATGACGATCAAAAATATAAACATATCTTATAGAGAGAAACAACAAATCAACCAGTAAAGCAGTACAAGCTGGAAACTAGGCCACCTATGCAGCAGCCTCATCATCAGTTTTGGCAACTATAGTAGTTCAAGAATTAGCAACTAGTTAACAGTCAAAATATCCAAAGGCATAGGAATTCATACCGAGATACTTCCATGTATATAATTGTTTATCATGTGATTATATTAAAAAATTAATACAATTGCGATACGATCTTATGGCATTACTCTAAACGTGTAATTTCAATCTCAAAAAATGGTCATCGAATAATGACGTATTAATGGTAGAATTACTAACGGAATACAGAGAACAAAACTCATCTATAAGTTTTGAAAATGAAGAAAACATTAAAACATTAGGAATTTTGCGGTGTCCACGCTCAGATGTATTTTTGAAGTCTGATAAGTCCCTAGAGAAGATGCAGTGAACAATAAGTGAAGATCTAACCTAACGTCAAGCTGTTTCTCACATTTCAGCTATCTTTGATCCAATTGTCTTAGTTAGTCCAATAGTAACTGCATAAATATATTCCTTTAACAATCTTCGGAAAGATGGATAAAGTGGAACGAGCACCTATCACAGCTATCAGCTCATTTGAATACCCAATGGTTTCAATTGTGTAACCAACTAGAACTTAAAACATATCAATATCAATTGACTAGTCGTGGCAAATAGCACATAACTGACATTCAGCTACATGGATATGCAGATGCATCACAAAATGCTGTTAAAGCCTATTTATATAAACATTCAGTAAATGACAAATATAAAATATTGGTTCATCTACTGTGTGTAAAATCTAAGGTAGCTCCTAGAAAGCAACTAGAATCCAAAATTCGAATTATGTGTTGCACTATTACTGTATTCATTAGTACACAAAGTATTGGCAATTGCCAATCTGAACATTTCGTCCATTGATCTGTGGAGTGATTTAATGATAGTACTCGCATTGCTAGCATCAGCTTCCAGCTGCTGGAAACGATTTGTGACTAATAGAATAGCAAAGATCCTTGAATACTCTCACATCAATAGTTAGAAGCACATTTTCTCAGAATAGAAAATCCGGGAGATATATCTCGAAGCACAACAGGACATCAACTGATACAAGCTTCATTTTGATGGCAGGACTTCCATGGTTACAAGAAATACAAGAATTATGGCCATCAGAACATGTAGTCATAGAAGAAAATGCAATGCCCGAACAACGGAAACTAATCTATTCTATAACGATGCAGCACGTAGTGCAATGAATGAAGCTTACATTTTTATGAAGAAAGGAACAAAATATATGAAGCTGAAAATTATTACAGATATTGCGAATGATGTTCTAAACAACATACTAAAGGTTCCCTTTGAATCCCACCTGACCTTCGCCCGCCATATTGGAAACTGGCAGTATGAAACAAACAACACCCAGATAAAAATAGCAATATTTTCGTTACGTTTGAATATAAAGAGATAAATTTAGTGTCGTTTTATAGAACTTAGATCACGCAATATTTTATACAGAAATAAGTTTTCATAAAGAGCATACATTTAGAAATATTTAGCTCTAAATTCTAAAATTTCGGTAACTACTGTGAAACTGATTTAACACTTTATTCAACTTAGCAAGTAATTATCAAGAAGTTCAAATTTGATATAGTTGTGGAGGAAAATTATTTAAAGGATATACTAAAATCCAACACCTTTTTTCGTTCGTTTTATTCAAAAATGTCCAAATGTTAGAAGAAATTGAAAGGTGATGTTTTCTAAGTGAAATACAAAGTCTGGATGGAGCTAAATACTTGTGAAGCTATAAATGCAGTTGATCTGAAGTAAATTGGGATCAATGTTGGTGGGAACAGAGAAACATTGTGAAGTAGTTAAGGTTGTCGTTCGCTATCTTGGCTGTCGTTCGCCGTTGTTTATTTTAAATAACAACATTGTCGTATGATATACTAAACAACATCCTCTTTCGAAAATTAACCCAACGGTAAGGTTACTTTGAAGTTGTGAATATATTTAGAATAGGTTACTTTTGAATTCCGTGTAACGTGGGTTCCTGTCACCACGGCATGGCGCGTCCTCAGGTTGCGGATCGAGGAGAAGGCCTCTAGATATAGAGGTTAGCTGCGAATATACTGAATAAGCAGTCGCGGACAGACGACTAGGAGTGGTCCTCCAGCTTGGGGGTTTGGGTAAGGCTAACACCCTCATCCTGTAAAAAAAGGTACTTGTTGAGAAACATTCACAAAAGCCTCGGACAAGGACTGATAACTTGGCACGACATCAGCAAAAGAAAATGGACATGAGATTTGGAACATGGAATATTAGAAGTCTTTATAGGGCAGGCGCGTTAAAATCTGTAACGAGTGAGTTAGAGAAATACAGGATGGACTTAGTAGGAGTTCAGGAAGTTAGGTGGGAAGGAAATGGATCTGAGAATTCCGGAAATTTTTCGTTTTTTACGGAGAAGGAAATAAAAATCACCAGTTAGGAACAGGGTTTTTCGTTCACAAACGAATATTACCAGCAATTAAACGGGTTGAATTTGTTACTGACAGACTTTCTTTTATTACTCTTAAGGGACGGTGGTGTGATATTATTGTTTTAAATGTACATGCTCCAACTGAAGATAAGGGTGACGATATAAAAGATAGTTTTTACGAAGAAGTGGAACGGATATTTGACCAACTCCCGCGATACCATATGAAGATTCTATTAGGGGATTTCAATGCGAAGGTAGGACGAGAGGATATTTTCAAACCGATTATAGGGAACGAAAGTTTGCATAAGGAAAGTAATGACAACGGTGTTAGACTCGTGAACTTTGCAACATCCAAAAACCTAATCGTGAAGAGTACAAAATTCCCGCATCGCGACGTTCATAAATACACTTGGACATCACCAGACGGAAAGACACATAATCAAATTGACCACGTTTTAGTAGATAGAAGAAGACAATCTAGCATAATTGACGTCCGGTCGTTTAGAGGGGCTGATTGTGACACTGATCACTACCTGGTAGTAGCGATAATACGGGAGAGATTATCGTTGAATAAAGGTAATATTCAGTGTCCGAAAACGGAGAGATTTAATTTAAAGAAATTAGAAGAGAGCCAGGTAAGAGAGGAATACCAGATTGAAGTTTCGAATAGATTCGCGGTTTTAGAAGACTCGGAGTGCACTAGTGTTGAGGATACTTGGATTGAAATTAGAGATAGCATTAAAAGTTCAGCAATAGAAAAATTGGGACACGCGGAAATACGTAGGAACAAACCATGGTTCGACCAAGAATGCATTAAACTAGCAGAGAAGAGAAAACAGGCAAAATTACGGTGGCTACAAAATCCGAATGAAACAACTAGGCCTACACAAAATTTCGCAGATATCAGGTGGGAAACTTCCAAAACTTTTAGAACAAAGAAACTGGATTTTTTGAAAGCTAAAATTAAGGAACTTGAAGATAATAGTAAAAATAAAAATATTCGGGACATGTATAAGGGGATCAGCGAATTTAAGAAAGGCTATCAACCTCGTGCTTATATATTAAAGAAATTTTGACGGAACAGTTCTCACCGATACGGATAGCCTCTTAAATAGATGGAAAGATTTCTTTGACGATTTGCTGAACACGCAGCCAAAAACTAATGTGCGTGGAGAAAAGGAGATACACACCGCAGAACCGTATATTCCAGAACCCAATCGAACAGAAGTGGAAGCCGCTATAAAGAAATTGAAGAAAGACAAATCTCCGGGTGTAGATGAAATTCCGGCTGAGTTAATTTTAGCTGGAGGCGAAAAATTGTGGAACAAGATACACAAACTTATTCTCCTTATCTGGAACAAGGAAGAATTGCCACAAGAGTGGAAAGAATCAATCATTGTTCCAATTCACAAGAAAGGCGACAAAACTGACTGTAATAATTATCGAGGCATTTCTCTTCTGTCAACATCCTATAAAATCCTTTCAAATATTCTGTTAGCAAGATTGACCCCATACGCAGATGAAATTATTGGAGATTATCAGTGCGGATTTAGACGAAATCGATCAACTATCGACCAAATATTTACCATTCGCCAAATACTCGAAAAGAAGTGGGAATACAATACCCCGGTACATCAACTATTTATTGATTTTAGAAAGGCTTACGACTCGGTTAGGAGAGAAACATTATACAACGTTCTCATAGAACTTGGAATACCGAGAAAGCTAATTAGATTAATTAAGATATGTTTAAGTGAATCCCAAAGTAAAGTCCGGGTAGGAAAATTTTTGTCCACGAGCTTGCACGTCGAAAATGGCCTGAAACAAGGAGATGCGTTGTCGCCATTATTATTTAACTTTGTTCTGGAATACGCCATAAGGAAAATCAAAGATAGCAACCAGGGCCTAGAGTTGAACGGCATTCACCAGGTTATGGCATATGCTGATGATGTAAATGTAATAGGGGATGATAGGAGAACAGTAGAAATAAATGCAGAGATCTTATTAAACGCTTGCAGGGACATGGGTTTAGAAGTAAATGCAGAGAAAACTAAATACATGGAAGTGTGTCGGGACCGTAATACGGCAAATTGTGGAGGCGTTAAAATATTAAATAATGCTTTTGATAAAGTGGATACTTTCAAATATTTAGGATCAATATTAACAGACGAAAATCATATTCACGAAGAAATTAAATGTCGACTAAAAGCAGGGAATTCGTGTTACTATTCGGTTCAAAATCTCTTGTCGTCGCGAATTCTGTCGAGGAATTTGAAGCTTAGAATATATAAAACGATAATCATGCCTGTTGTTCTGTATGGTTGTGAACCATGAACGCTTACTCTGAGGGAAAACATAGACTGAAAGTATTTGAGAACAGGATCCTGAGAAGAATATTCGGACCCAAGAGGAACGAGAATGGGGAATGGCGGAAGCTTCATAACGAGGAACTACATATTTTATACGGTTTACCCAACATTGTTAGGGTCGTCAAGTCTAGGAGGCTTAGGTGGGCAGGTCATGTAGCTAGAATGGAAGAAAGTAGAAACGCTTTCAAAGTCTTGACTGGTAGACCCATAGGAAAACGACCATTAGGAAGACCTAGGCGCAGATGGGAGGACAATATTAAGATGGATCTCGCAGAGATAGGAATACAAAGTAGAAACTGGATGCAATTAGCTAAGGATAGAAGTCAGTGGAGAGCTTTTGTGAACGCGGCACTGAACCTCCGGGTTCCATAGGCCATAGAGTTAGTTAGTTAGTTAGTTACTTTTGAATTGCCGTGAAATGTGGTGTGCGATGTTTCTAGTTGAAGAATAAAGGTAAAATGAAAAACAAGCTTTGTAACATCTTACATTACGTATTTTTAGTAATCAGGAAAAGAGAGAGCTAACACACATGAGGCAAACACAATCACATGGTATGTTTAACATTTCCACCATTATCTTGTAATCACATCCTTAACCGCGAGAACAAGTGCTTGTGAACTCTGCGAAGCATAGTCCGTGATATTAGTTCACAGGCTTTAATTATTCTCCATTTGAGGTGGCCAATATTATTAATTTTACACTGGTAGACCATAGGTTTAAGGTGGCCTCAAAGATTAAAATTCATCGGAGTTATTTCCGGGGACCATTCTGGCCACTCAACTGGTTCATGCCGATCTATACAGCTACGGGGAAACTGCTCATTGAGGCATCGATTAACTTACGACCATAATTCGGCTGTGTTACATCTTGTAGCCAATAATAAAGAAATCTCTCTTCCTTGTGCAACAAAAGTGGCGTAACTGTATTTTAAAGCATATCCGCATATTTTGCATCATGCAAGGTCCTATCAATGAAATAATGTCGAATATACTCTTTGCCCAATATTCTACACGGCACTATTACCTTACCTGCTGTAACATGTCGTTAAATAGCTAAGGTTGTGAATTTTCGAAAAAGATAATTCTAAATCATAATTAGCCTTCAATTTTCTGTTATTAAATAAAATAATGACTTTATAAGGGTGTCAAATTTTCCTTTAACACTTTTGACACTAACATTATGTTCACCCGATAGACGCCGGACATTCTTCGTAAGACTTTTCACCAATCTACCCAACACAGCTGGGGATGTGTCTAGATTAGTTGAACTTCCCGGTCGTTCTGAACAAGGTAAATAATCAACATTTTTCGTCGCCCTGAATTTAGGGACTAGTTTTGGTGTAGCACTGTCTGTCGCCGGCTCGCGATTACCATGTCGCTCATTGAAGATGGCTACTGTTATTGTTGAACTTTATCATCCATTCAAAAGGATAATTTCTATTCTTTCCTCTCGAGTTAGCATCCCGTCGTACTTAGAAAAAAAAAATATATACACTCAGTTTCCGTCTATAAAATGTTCCACACATGCCAAAATTTAAGTCTAAAGATAACATAATCTATCCTAAATCCATTCACATCACGACCGTTGCAGATTTTCTTAACCCGGCGTCGCCTGTTGATTTGTGACGCGAGCGGTCGACACACAAGCGCGGCGCTTACTTATAATAACATTATTTATATAACTGTTTATGACTTTATACGGGATTTATTTTAAACACATTTCTAAATGTTGACATTTTGTGATTTATTATTATTACTATTATTAAAATGAAATCGCAAATAAAATTATGATGCGCTTATATAAAACCATTTCTTATTACCATTTATTCTTAAAGTTATATATATATATATATTTTATTATCAAAGTTTTTTATATGAAATCAATTTCTGTTATCCCATAAACAATACAAATATTTATTATCATTGTCGCATAAAATTATATTCTTATTATCATTATCACATAATCATATAAGGATTAAATTTTCTTAAAAACTATTTACATAATCAGAGACAGTTGTCAGTACATGCCTACAAAAAGTATGTCTTCATATGTTCATACTATTTGTATTTTGAGTTGGAAATTTCTAATGAAATTCAATATCTTAGTTTAAACACTGTACTTATGTCTCGTGATACATAGAGTAGGTATTTGAATAAGACGCTGTTCTATTGCATATCTCATCACTGTACTGATGTCACCCTTTATACTTCCAGAAGATGCTGACAGTGTGTTCCTACACATTAGCACTTAGCAGGCAACATATTGCACCATTTTCTTCTGTTTTTCGCAAACCGTAGTTGATCTTCTCCATGATCTCGGAAAAGTCACTCACGCCGTCGTTCGACAGGTGAGCGTGACGCTCAGATATTACGCATAGTTACATTTATAAAGCCAGTGCTACTCCGACAGAAGAGAATGAAAAGTTGAAAATTAGCTCTGAGACACAAGACACAACAAGAGACAACTAGATGGCACCTCAAGTCTGCGACCCCAGTAGGGCGGGTTTGAAACGAAAACATAAACCAGGGTGAGCGTTGCGCTCACCTGTCGACCGTTCCCGGGTTAAACTTTAGAGTAGAATTTATCGGTACGGAGCAAAGTTTTCGGTACTGGGCTAATACAAACAAAATGAAATGAAATCTTTAGTTTTACGTCCGAAGGTTATGCCTGTGAGGCTAAACGAAACGGTGATGATGAAATGGTGGAATGAAGAAAATGGGAGGAAACGGGAAAACCCCGAGAGGACCCATGAGCACGGTGTCACCCCACCACAAAACCTACGCTCTACCACTGAGTCACGCGCCGCAGGGGCTAATATAAATTGAATAGATGTATCAAAGATGAAAGATGCTGTTAAGTTAATAGTGTGGTGTGGAATATTGGGCAAAAAACTTATTGGAGATGTTTCCATAGATTGGCTTTGTATGCTGCAAAATATAGAGATATGCTTGAAAACGCTAATGTGAAACTTTGCCATTTTAGTTGAAGAGGAAATAGAGATTGCCTTAATATTGGCAACAATATGGGACACCGACGAATTACGGTCGTAATATAACCAATGGCTCAATCAACAGTTTCCCGTTGATGGATAGGTTGTATGCCGTGTTGCGGGATCATCAGTTATTCGCTCAGCATATTATCCAAATACTTAAAAATGGGATATAACGAGTGGTAATGACACTGATGTCCAACAGAGTATGTACGGTAAAATATATGGATCAATTATATACAATTAAAATGTTTCAATTCAATAAAAATGATTAGTTGAAGGAAAATTAGAGATAGAGGTTTAAATTGTGAAATAAAGGATGAGCACAAGCCTGATAATTCCAACTAGACTGGTATCGTCCTGGTCATCTGGGTTCAGGAATGGTTTTCCCCTAGATAAATCTGGATACATTGGAGTCACCCACAATTGGGTTCCAATCCTGCTGCGCTGGTAGTGGCGTCCGGTTTCTCTTCTCAGAACGAGTCGTTCATTTCCATTTCATTAGTAAGATGTCTAATTCAAAAGAATTTGTTGCGATAAACCTACAGAATGGTATTGCCAAGACATGGAGTTGCTAGATGTCCAACAGTGCGTTGTGCTTCTCACGATCCGTTTTGCTTTCAGTAAACTAGGGATCATCAGAGTAGGTGGAAGGGGATCTACAAAAGAAGAAAGGGAACTAGTCGTGTTTATTAGCAGTTTTGGTAACGACAATTATCAGTTTTGGACAATTGAGAAATACATGCTTTTTAAGCTCTCTGCAAATGTACATTATAAACAAAAGTTCTTTCTTGTTGGAAATTAAGAAATCATGGATCTGTTAAATTTGTGTGTGGATGAAGCATACTCTGATAAATGATAAAATTGAATTAAATCAAAAGTTCGCACAATTATACATTATTTTGCAGCCACTTCACACTCTCTCATCGTGACGAAGAATATACGAAAATTTTTATTTTCCGTAGTACAAAGAAAAAAAAAGAGTTTTAATTGAAGAAATTCCAAAAAAAATGTTAGTAGAAGATAAAAGAATTCAACATCATGGTTATATGCTTCAACGATAGTTCAAGCAGTGCAGTAGGTAGCTACACAACGTATACCAATATGTTCGACGAACGCGCCTCTGCGAAGATGGAAAGTAAAAGAGAAAGTTAACATTAGTTCTTACATAATATCCTGCAGAATGACATGTATTTTGGAAAATTAGTTTTGGCTGTTATTATTAGTGCCCTTAAAGATATGGCGGGAGAAGAAGGAACAATAATAAAATTAATTATTACTAATACAAATTAAATAATTCACATTGATATAAATTATGATAAAATAACGAATAATAATTAAGTGAATAAATAGTTCATAAATGTAGTGAAACCCAATATGTACAAATATTCCTCTAATGCAGGTAATAACTTCAAAATAGAACGTGACTAATACGCGAAAAGAATAGTATCTAGATAACAAAAGATAGTAAAATTAGACAACACAATAAGAGTACTGATTTCAGGTTGAGAAATATAAGCTTTAACTTACTTAGGCTTAAAACAACCGTCGATTTTGGAAAGGAATTCCAACATAAGGTTATAGCCTCATACACTGGCTGTAATCAAACTATAGTAAATCAATACGATAGACCCATTGACAACAAGTAACCTAATTCCCTAACTAATATATAAAATCTTCTTATCTTCATTTTCTCTCCTAAAACATGCTATCTTCAGGTATCGAACCCTGGACATCGAAATGGATGAAACACTGCTCTTGCGAAGTCTTGAACTTGATGTTCTTGCATCTTCTTGTTATGTCCATCTAAGCATCAATTCATATATGCGATATTAATTTTCTCCATTCTTCACATACTTACATTTCGAGAAAAATAAAAAAGACACTTCTGTAGTTAATATGTTGTCCAAACAAATAGATTGTTACAATTCTTGAAGATACCAACGTGTTCAAATTTACCAATGAGTTAACTGATCGGAAATAACATGGTAATTCAAAAAATTGACAAGTTTTTTTAAGTTTTTCACTGGTGGATTTGGATGTACAAGTCAAAACCATGAGAAACTATATTATAAGTGTGGTCAATGCTAAAAGAAAGTTCATCGTCCTAGTACAAGGTGTTCCTCTCTGGAATCATACCTTCAAGAAAGGAATTCACATAGATGTTACTACGGTAAGACGGACTAATAGATTCTTCGTCTCTGGGATAATATATTGGGAGTAATTGTTGATATATGTTACAATTTTCCTTCTCATAAACACAAAATGCAACACGTTCTATGTCGTCAAGATGTTCTTGGAGAAATATTCTTGTAGCCAAAGCAATTTTGGCAGGATCTAACTTCGGAAATTTAAAAGCATATAAATTATTGTTCTGATTAGCGAGCATTAGCATTCTTCTTCTGACGAGCATTATTGTTCTATAGAATGAATCCCCGACCTCCAGCATATTCGAAGAGTACAAGGCGACGATCCAGACCATCATCCCTGCAGCGTTGAACTATTATTATGCCACGTAGGAGGACATACAAATCAGAATCTACATAGGGAGATGTCATACTACATCATATCTATCCCATTTAAGAATATTTGATGGATGGTAATGGGTTCTGTTTCTCGCCATATGAGAATCACTATCTAGAGTAAATTCATTCCCTTTAATAAGGAGAACTGACTGCTAATGCCCCTCGATCTAACTCAGATGCGCTCGTAACCAATTCAATGCTCTTGGGACATCGGCTAAGAGGTAAACATACCACTGGTCTTCTATCACATAACCTAGCATCGTGAAATCGCCTGCGTAATATACTAGTAGAATGAGATCTCCAGTCGCAGCCACAGTCTCCACAAGCATTTGAGTTGCTATTGCAGACCTGTCTCTTTGTCTTGTCAAACGAATATACCAATAATCCGTGGCCTATGTCACACGCGATGGACCTCCCTGTAACTTAGCGAAGCATTGTGATTTCTCTGGATGTTGCTCCAGAACTTTCTGACGAATGGTGCATCGACAATGGAGCGACCAGTCCACGTCGCCCTGAATTTGCCCTGCTACCAATCTTTCGATTGTATGCCAGTGTAATTAATCCGGCAAATGATGCCTTGTTGCTATATTCGCCTGTTTCCCTCCACTAAATTTGCCTCCTGCAGTTTATACACACTCACACTCAACAATTCCAGGAGCTCATCTAATACTCGCCCATACCTAGTACTTTACGAAGTCGGGTGAATTCAGCATAATCGTGAAATCTTCTGCACAATCTTTCGTCAATCATTAGTCAAGTGTGTTGAGACGTTTTCTTCTCTGCATTTCACTAGCACCTACATTACTTCTTTTCTGTTGCACATTATGTTTTTGTTGCTTCATTTATGATGACCAGTGTATTTTCAGACCGAAAAGAATATTTTCCTATTTACGGTCGTCATAGTAGAGTCTTGTAAACAGAAATGGGAGTGCATGACATTTGAACGAGACTATGTGAAGAAATGCAAGTTTGGGGGGCATTCCCGATGTGACTTTCCTACTATAGAAATCAGGAGCCGCCATTAGTGTTGTTTAACTCTGTTGGTGTAGTATATGGGCAGCATTTGATGTCCCAGTTTTGTTTTGATAAGTGTCGGCCCATTTTGTTAAATGTTGAACACATATACACAAGGGTAAGTAGACCAAACAAATGCATATTCCCAGTTCAGTTGAAAAATTTTTAAGCAATGAAACACTATTGCCCCATACACGGGTATCACAGTAGATTCTTGTAAACGGAAATGGTATACAGGATATTTGAACGATGCTATGTAAGCACCCGTATGGAACCGAATGCTGTTTACATAATCGACTAAGAACATCAAATTGTAGAAATGGACTAAGCTGAGTTTGTGGCATTAATTGTTTTCGGATTTTGATCATTTCAATTAATTCTGCGGAGTAAAATATTAAAAATTAAATTGAATAGTTCTGTGCGTAAGACATATTGGATATGCGATTATGGAATTCTTTGCAATATTTACTTTACAGGTAAGCCCTCACGATCTAGTTTTCTCTCAAAACAATAACTCAGGTGTGTCCATGTTTCTTAAAGTAGAAGGGGAAATAGATCAAATGTATGTGGTTTTACTATTACTGTCGAAAATAAACTAGTCGTCAGAAATTAAACAACAAAATGATTCTTAGGTGCAAGTAGAAAATAAACGCATGCTGGTGAACAAATTGTTGTTGGAATTAAAGAAGCATCTATTTTAATCCATACAGCAAGAAAAAAACTAACATACGAAAGTACATTAGTGGTAAAGAAAATGATGTTGGATGTATGTGGCACTGAAACTTCGAAGCACTGAAGCCGCAAACGGATGGTTTGCTGATGGTATATAATACCACCTAATAAGGTATATGATCACATCACATATTAATAAAGGATACACAACATCTTCCAATGCTGGTAATAAGTGTTTTTTATTAGCTCATCTGATACCTGGGTCCATTGTAGACGAATATCCCGTTGAAGATGTTAGTGATTTCATGAAGAGGGTACAAGGTTTGCATTGCGTTGCCCTAGAGCATTCCACATGTGTTAAATCGGTTTGAGCCCCGGGAATCTAGATGGCCACTCTATTAGTTAAATATGGTGTTGCTCCAAGTACTGATCGATCTGCTGTCCTCTACAGGGACGAGTATTATCTTCCTGTAGAATGAGTTCCTGACCTATAGCACATGCAAATGGTACAACGTGACGATCCAGAACATCATTCCTATAGCGCGGAGCTGATATGGTGCCAAGCGGAAGGACATACAGGTCAGTATCCCTCAAGTGAGATGTCACCTTTCAGAAGCAGACCCGGCCGCCATATCTATCCCATTAAAGAATATTGGATGGATGGTAATGGATTCCTATTTCTCGCCAGACCGACCTGCGTCGAGAAAAAACTAGATTCATCAGTAAAGAGAACTGTCTGCCATTGTTTCCGGGTCCTATTCGTATACACGTTTGCCCAATTTAATCGATGCCTTTTGATTTTCGGCATATACCTCATCTTCGTGAAGTCGCCTGCGTAATCTACTCGTTGATATAGGACGTCCGGTATCAGCAAAATCCTCCACACTCTCTCTGTTGCAGACTTGTTTCTTCGTCTTGTCAAACGGATATATCGATCATCCCTGGTCGATGCCACATGCGATCTACCGCCACTGTAACTTCTCGAAGCATTGTCCCTCGTTCTTTAGAACTTGTCCTATAACCTTATGACTACTACTCGATTAACATTTAGCTATTGGGCCACGCTGGCCTGTGGCTGTCCTGCTTCCAATCTAGCGATGGTACGCAAGCGTAATCCATCCAGCAAATGATACCTCGTTGCCATATTCGACTGTTTCACTTCACTAGACTTGCCTCTGCACTTTACACATACACTGAGAGCCAAAAATGATATGAGCTCATGTAGTCCTCGCCCGTACTTAGTACAAAACGAAGTTGTGTGAGGTCCAGTATAATCGTGATTTCTTCTACACAAACTTTCCCCAATAATTTGTCAATGATCGTTGTATTATGACATACATTTTCTCTACACTTCACTGCCCTATAAGCGTCATTTCTTTTTCGATTTAATATTTTGGCTTTGTTGCTTAATTATGGAAACTAGTGAACTTTCAAACCGAAAAGAACATTTTACTATACACGCTTGTCACTGTAGAGTTTTGTAACAGGGATGGGAGTCCATGATATTTGAACGAGACTGTGCGAAGGAATGGTGGCCCTTCCCGATGCGATTCTCCTACTATTGAAATCAGGAGCCGCCGTTGGTTTTGTTTAACTCTCTCGGTGTATTATGTGAGCAGCATTTGATATCCAAGTTTGTCGTCCTATTGTGCTAAATGCTAAACATATATAGGGCTACATAAGAGGGAGTAGACCATACAAATGTGAATTTCGTATTTCAGATGAACATATTTTGTA
Organism: Thermobia domestica; assembly: GCF_964235325.1. Lineage (NCBI taxonomy): Eukaryota > Metazoa > Arthropoda > Insecta > Zygentoma > Lepismatidae > Thermobia > Thermobia domestica. The sequence goes on from NC_137458.1 coordinate 57,377,806, forward strand.
GCAAAGAAGCACTACCGACCCATACACGTTTTTGACAGTAGAGTATTGTATATGGTAATGGTAGTCCAGGATATTTGAACGAGGCGTATAAAACGAAGGCCACTTTATAATATAGCATTTGACAACAGTAGGAACTTTTCATTTGCACTTTCTATCTTATGACGTGTAGAGCAGAACAAATGGCATACGTTATACTGGATAATGGGCATTTCATATTACATTCCATCATGGTTACTTTTGGGTTTCTTTTCTACTTTCAGCAAGCTACTTATTATTTAAAGTAGCTATCCAATTTTTCAATATGATAGGAAAGATAAATATTTACGGGATAAAAAACAAATAATAAAATGTAGGTATCGAGTTTAAAACAATAAAGTGCATTGGAAAACTCCAAAATAATATTTTGTTCTCGTGAGTAATTTTAGAAATATTATGGTTATTTAGTTCGTTGCTAAGGGAAACAGCGGTTTCCTAGTTGAGCGCTCAAATGAGGTACAAAATGTGTTTGGTTTGTACCAAACCTCATAATTAGTGGCTAAAGTATTGTTCCCTGGGTATTTTCGGAATTTTCTTGCTTTACATCCCATTCTCATTCAACAAATTATTTCATGTCAATACACTTTCGTAAGTTAACGGGCTCATTTTCTATAAATGGTATAAAATTGGGTGCAAAACTAGATGGGGTCTTTAATTTAATCATCGATGTGACATCGACCTTTACGTAAAGGTTTAATACAAAATACTCCAATGGGACTAAACGTTCTGTATATTACATTAGGAAATAGAATTTTCGTTTAAGTGTATTAAAGAAGTTTCGTAGCTATCATCGTATAGGGATTGGTTGGTAATTAGCTACGTTTTGTTCCTACTTCTTTTGATTTATGTAAAACAAATAATTTTTCAAATATTACAGTAATACATTACTACATGACAAGTCATGTGTTAACAATGCCCATAGTCATTAAAACCTAATGCAAAGAACGACTTCGGAAAGCCGTACACTTATTATGTCATATTACGGTTAATAAATCAAAACTAACTTCATAAGGTAAACAATGAAACATTTGAATAAAAGGCACTGTATTACAAAAATATTAAAGAGATGATATACTGATAGAACTTCGCATAAAAAGGCAGTTATTAGATAATTTTTTATAAAACTTATTCATATATAACTATCATCATATACGATCATATGTTACTTAAATATTCTATACACTATGGATTTGAAATCATTCATATTACCATTGTCACCATTGTATACCGAATTGTTGTGAAAGAAAACATTTCTTGGCATTAGTTTGATGGATTATAACATTAGTATATTTTTAAATAAGCTTGATAAAGGTGATTTGAATAGTTTAATTCTCAAAGACGAATGAATATAAATAACAAAAAATATAGTTTGCTATTGACAAAATTCTCAGAAATGTTACTTTATTGTTCCATTCTATCATTGAATAACATAATAGCTATTAGATTACAAAAGCTCGTTTATCTCTAGATATAATCTCCCATTTCTATTGGTTGACATTTTTCATGAAAAAGTTAGGACTCAGATGTTTGTTGTAACTACACAAATATTCAAACGATAGCAACCAGTCAGATTTCATTACTGAAGAATTTCTACGTGAGTACATAGTATATACATACAGTATATTATGTTTTACATTGCGTTGATCATAAGATATAAGCAAAAGATATACATGTATGTTAAATCGTTTTTAGAAACACTCATTTAAAAACCTTCGCAGAGTATTCACCTCATCACTTTATGGTTGCACTTTTAACTCCAATCTTTATAAAAATACAGGTTTTCAGTAAGGCTTGTGTATATCTCAAAATCATAATAGCGTGGGTGAGTTGTACTAAGTACTTTAAAACATGCTATTTAATAAAGCGTTTCAACAAGAAGAATTGATGAATCATTCTAAAGAAAGTTCAGAGTTTTCTGTTTGAACTCATTGACTCCTACTTTGATAATAATACAATGTTACTTTCAGAACAAAATATTGTCGTGGCTATTGCACTTAATTTAATTCTACTTTTAAAGCGTTGATCTTTCAGCATAGAGATCGTTAGAAAGAAAACAACGTGAGCTACTATGAAGTTTGTTCGCTCTACATACATTTAAAGGTAGTGTGGTATTGGAAGACAGCGTTTTCGACAATTTTCTCGGATATAATTCAGGTAATTTTGTTGATGTTTTGTTAATTAAGGTTTCATTAACAAAAGACATAAATAATTTATTCAGAAAAATCTACGAAAGGTAGCTTATTTCCGAATTTTCTCGAACGATTTTATCAAAATATGATGCACGTAATTTTGTTTATGTTTTATAATATCCTATTAATAACTTGACTGTATGGTATAACTGATTTTATGAAGAAAATCCTACGAGGGGTAGTTTATTCTTGGAGTTTGTGTTTTAATAAGATGATTTCCAGAAATAGAAAATCTGTTGTGGAAAGTTTCATCACATTTACTTTATTTTATTTATTTATTTATTTATTTACAAATTCCCAGATACAGAATAACTTTCCCATTTTACACAGGGACATGCTAACAAAGGAAAGAAAAACAAGACAACAATAACAACATAGAAAAAAGAGTCTAAAAGTAAAACTATTCCCTCAAAACGCTCGAAAGAATGTCCACATCAGTTGTTACTTGATTATAACAGTTTGGTATTCTATACAAAAATAAATCATCTATATAATAGCCAACCTAGAACGGGCAAGGTGGAATAGGTCGGTATTTCGTGTGATGAGGGAAGGGACATGGAAGGATAGATCCTGAAGTAATGTTTCCAATCTTAAGTTTCCATTAACTATTTGGCGCAGATACATTAGGTCAGAGATAATTTAGCGTACTTCAGGAGTCTCAATATGAACATGTCGCAAGAGTTCCTTCTGAGATAATATTCGAAGTACAGGAATACGAAAACGGACTATAGCGATGAAGAAATTGACAACAGAATCAAGTCTGGAGAGATCTGTAGGTGCTGCCATGGCCCCTCTGGGAGAGCAATTTTCGATCTTGGGCGCTATTAAAGTTTTATAAAAAGATACTAATGAAGAAGCAGTGCGTAGTTCGGGGAATCGATAAAGAAGTCCCAACATGCGCATTGAATTCTTTAGTATTGAGGAGATGTGGTCAGAGAATGTGAAGTTTGAATCAAAGGTGACACAAAGATCATTATGACTAGCTGAATGTGTAATAGGGGAATCGTTGATATGGTATGTGGAGGGAACTGGAGATTTTTTCAAAGTAATAGTAATACTGTCACATTTCTTACTGTTGAGTTTCAAGTGCCACATTTCACAACAGCCTATAAGGTAATTTATGTCTTCCTGTAAAGCAATTGTGTCATGTAGACAACGATATTTTTCTTTATAACTTACAATCGTCAGCATAAAGCAGAAGGCCACTAGGTTGAGCTAAGGGCGTGTAGAGATCATTCATATACAGGACAAACAGCAGAGGCCCAAGTACACTCCACTGAGGCACCTCTGATATCACGGGTTGGGGGTTAGAAATCGCCCCTGAAATAACAACTCTCTGTTTAGGGTCCTTCAAGTAGCTTGTGGTTAGAGAGAGAAATTGGCCATGTACATTAAATCTATTGGAGAGCTTATGAAGAAGATGAGTGTGACTGACAGAATCAAAGGCCTTCGAGATCAATGTAAATAACATTTAATTGAGTATTGTTATTCATACATTTGACTGCACAGAAAACACGAGTGCCTAGGTTTGTGAGATTTGAGCTTTTCGGTAGAAAGGCATGCTGAGAACTTTGGGCGTAAGGTGAGGTGAATTTATGTAGCTCTCCTTTGATTATTTTTTCGCAGATAATTGATATCACAGAAAGAAGAGATATTGGCCTATAGGAGGATACATGATCTTTAAGTCCTGATTTATATATTGGGGTGAGGTGAGCTAGCTTCCTTCTGGTGGGACAATACCCTTCCTTAAACATCTATTGAGTAAGATAAGTAGAGGAACCGCAATAACTGAAGCAGTTTTGTTAAGAAAGAGAGGATTAATTTTATCAAGTTCAAGTGATCTATGTGGAGATAATGATAGCAAGAGAGCCAGAACTTCGCCCGGGGTAGTAGAGAGATTGGATAAGGTGTCCGAACAGATGGGAAGAGAGGGGGAAGATGGGTTGTAGACGGAAGGGAAGTAAATGTTTTTCAGAAGTAGTTATTGAAGAGGTCGGGTCTTTGATCATCACTCGTTTCAGTATTTTCATCTTGAACTGTTGCCGGTATGCCCGGAGATTTTGTTCTAGATTTAATTACAGACCAAAAGATTTTATGGTTACTAACAGTAAAATCACCAATTGAGTCCACGTATTCCAAATACTTACGCCGCTGTACCTTCTTGGCAAGACTTCTAATAGAGGAGGGGAGGAAATCGAAAGAAACATCCAAGGAATCGTGATTCGAGTGAAAAAGATTTCTGCATGGGACAACACAGCAACGTTCTAAGTTAGAGATAATATAGTCAATATTGCAATTATTGCGGGTATTGTGCATATTATGTTGACCTAGACCAAGTCCATGAATAAAATTGTCCATGGAATAACTGTCGTTTCCATCTTTAGCGACGCCATGCTTGCTGTCCTGCCACGTGATGGAAAGGTTGAAATCATCCAATAGAATGACGTCACCGTGTGACAACGCATGTAACAGTGAGTCATAGCAAGCTTCTAAGATGTGTTGGGGGTGTTCTAGTGCGGCCTATAGAAGCACCCAATAAACACAGAACGGCGCTTTGGAATAATTACTTCCACCCAAATGAGTTCACAATCTCGTTCGAGATCCAGTCTTCTCTTGCTCTTCTACTTACTATTTACACAAATCATCGCTCCACCTCAACGAGTTATGTGGTCTTTGCGATAAATGGAGAAATTATTACAATAGTTAATTTCACTGTCGTTCATTGATTCATTCAGCCTCGAATAGGTCACTGTGAAACAGTGCAGTTCCCTTATCTAGCCTAGGTTCAATGAGCACTCAAGCAAGGTGTTTTTAATACTACGAACATTTTGATAATATATATTGAAAGCACTGGTGTAATATGGACCGGGTGGGCCAGAGTTTACCTGAATATCACCAAAAAGGAGGAGAAAACAAACGAGAATGAGGCACGGTTATTTTGCATTTGACTCATACCTTGGCACAAAATCACTGTTAGTTCCTCCGTCACTATTAGCAGTACCAGAGAGAGCACATGGCGGTCCTCTTGATATGAAGACAGCAGCAATAAAATGGAAATATCTTCCACTACACATCAGTCCATGTTTCATTGCTAATGCTTCACTTGGGAAAGTCACAGCACCGATTCTACATGAAGACAGCAGAACACGCACATGCACATAAACGCTACACACAACACGAAAAAAGGTAAACAATAAGAGCAATTCTTTGCATCGACTTCGAGATTGACGCCATATTGGATATTTCAAGAATGGATACTTTGTTAATGGCTATAAAATTTTGCATAAGTTACTCTCTACGTAAGAAGTTCACAAAATGAACTTCACGTTTAGTGTGAGTTGCTTTGAGAGTTTCGTTAAACACAACCTACGCAATTTTGTTGATATTTTATAAACAAATATAACGTTAAACTAAATGGTGAATTTTGTTTAGGAGTAGTTTTCCAAGAACGTCTTCTAAGTTTGTTTATTTTCAGAAGAAAATGGTTCAATAAAAACCCAGCAGAATATAATTAAGTCTTAAAAAATAAAACTATAGTTTTTGTGCATAGTCCGTCTTTTCTTGTTCTGTTTTACTGTTCCTTGTTTTCTGTATCAAGATTTGTCCTCTTCTGGCATATAGCGTGAAAGATATTTTTCTTTTTAAGATATATATATGAGGGTGGGTAGTTAAAATGCGTTGTTTTGTTTGTTGTTTTCTAATTGCACAAATTATTGAAAACTTTTTTCTTTAGAAAAAAGGACTTTTTCATACTTTATGTCTGGGTAATTTTGCACATATGAGTTAAATGATTGGTTTAAAAACAAGCAGATAGACAGAAAAATATTTCACCGCAGTCCGACAATTTACTGGATTCAATCCCAATTCCGCTGTTTTCTGCAAGATAGCTTTACTTTTTGGGTGTTCGAGCATTATTGCTGAATACTAACGCTGCAAGTTTTGAGACACATTCCGTGTCTGTCACGTCCTCGTCACTTCTTCATTTAGTGATTAAGTGTGGCGTTGTGCAGAAAATCCCCTTCTGTGTTAGCTGTGTTATTACATGAGTATTAGTTGTTCTTTATAATCTTGAATTATAGTGCTTAGTTTTTTTTTTTTTTTGCATTCCGTGCGGTGTTCTTTCGTAGCACTACAATGACAGGTTCGAAGATGATTACGAGGCAGTTTCGAAACTTTCAGTGAATGGCAGCTTCGAAACTTTGAGTGTCCTCTTTTTGGTCATCCCAGAGATTTGCCACTAACTAAACTGCCTACTATGAAAACGTACATCGGTGTTGTTTTCACGAAAGACTACAATTGTACCGACAAACAAACAATGCAAAAGTGAGCTTTCCAAAAGTTGCTGGGATAGTAACAAGAAAAATAAAAAAAAACATTTATGATAGAGCGTCCATTCCTACCGTTACCGAGTACAGAATTGTGCAGCTTGTTTTTGCGTATCATGACAGTTACTATAAACTGAGAATACGGTCGTGATTTGAACAAGCCAACATTTGCAAAGAAGATTGAAGACTTCAAGCAAAGATCATTGTCGTTATTTGATGTGGCAGCATGCAAATGTCCTATCATTTTGAACTGTGCGTGTGATAAGACAGAACATTTGGTTGAATGTTTAATTTCTATCAAGTGCAAGTGTGAAAAGTCTAAGAAGATTCCTGCCCTTCAGATACGATTCATCTATTTTCAAAGGAAGTGTGGTTTGGGCAAAATTGGATCATAGATCTTCAAGAAACGAAAGGCTAACTTCAAGCCTGAGAAGAAGGAACTACAAACATAAACGTGATTTTAATGATACGCCTCGAGCTCATCAACAATTTTTGAAAACGACCCTACAAATTGTTTTAGTTCAAGACTTCAACAAGACGGTTCGGACACTTCCGAGTTATGTGAAAGTGAAAATGATGAGTTCGTCCCAGATATCCCCACCGAAACTCCGTCAGAATGGCAAATGAGAATAAAACTGAAGACAATGGCACTAAATAGTGATAGGTTTGATGTATCTGACCACGCTGCTGCTGCAATTGCTTATAGCCTGCAAGATATTGGAATGGTGACAGACACGTACAATTCTCACGTGGTCGTTAAAAATAAAATACGGAGAGAGAAAAGTCATATCAGGAGATTTTTGCAGTGTAAACCTGATACTTTGCTTCGTGGTCTATACTTTTATGAGCGCAAAAATGATACCTTTGTAGTTGAAGAACGTGATTTTAAGTTATTTCGTAGACTTCAAAAAGATGAGCACTACACTATTTTTCAAGAGCCTGGGTCGTTATATATTGGCTATGTTTCTTCATCATCGGGATCTTCTACTGATATCGCATCCAGGATAATTTCCAACTTGACTGAAGTTCACATTTCTTTGGACAAATTAGATGCTCTTGGCTGTGATGCTACTGCCACCAATCCACGATAGAGTAATGGCGTAATTCGGCAAATTGAACTTCATATAGGTAAACCGTTGTAGTGGGCTCTATGTCTTTTCCATTTTAATGAGTTGCCTCTCCGCTACTTATTTCAACACGTCGATGGGGAAACAACCTTTAATGGGTCGATCGGTCAAATGCTTAATGGCTATGAAAGATTACCTGAGTTGAATTTGAAAGAATTGACTGCACAATCCTTGAAGTAGACCGTCAAATTCTCAGCAATGACCAGCCGTAAGTTTTGGATATTTCAAGATCAATAAATGAAGGTGAATATCCAAAAGACTTGTCATATCGAGGCTCTGGCCCTATGAAGCACCCAAGATGGCTGACGACCGCAAACAGAAATCTTAGGTTGTACATCAGTACTGAAAATCCCTCAGAAAGTCTTTAAAAAATGGTATTTTCATATAGCGTTCGTACTTGCTTTTGTGGTTTAAAATCAAAACAAGCCATTCTTTTTCAGATCTTCGAAACATCTTTCTCAAGCAGTTGCTACAACTAGATACCTCTCTGAAACTCTTCGGCAATTGCTAGAGGCTGTAATTGAAGAGAAATGCACTTTTTGCCCATCTCGAAAACTTGCTCTTGCCTATGATAACGGACGAATGGAAATATATTAGAGAATTTGGTCTTAGACGAATAATACAGTCAAGACAGACAAAAACTAAAGGAAAGATAAACAGGAGCTTCATACTAGAGATGGCCAGAACCGGTTCCCGGCGGAACCGGTTTTCGGGTCTGAACGGATCCGGTTCTTGAAGATCCGGTTCCGGAATCGGTTTTTCGGATCCACACCGGAACAGGTTCTTCGGATCATGGTCTGGAACAGGTTCTTCGGATCCAGGTATGTAACCGGTTCTGAAAACAGGAACCGGTTCCGCTTTAACCGAAACTTTGTTACCATCCCTACGCTAAACGCGGGCTGCTGGCAAGCTGTGAACAGTATGCTAGATGAAATGGTGGAAGCGACCGGCAGACGCCAGGCGGCGGCAGTTTGTCTCATTTGGCTAAATAAAGTGGGTAACTGGCAAACTCATTGGCTAAACAGGCAAACTGACCAACTCATTTGGCTAAACACCCACTGGTGGACCAAAATTTTTTTCTGGGGTCACAAGCGGGTCTGGGCGGGAAAGGCACAAGTGCATGGTCCTCTTTCCATTATTTTTGAAGGTGAACTTTGTGCTTCCTTTACGGGTCTTTGTGGGCTTTCAGATCCAGGTCTGGAACCGGTTCCTAAGATCCGGTTCTGGAACCGGGTTTTCGGATCCAGGTCTGGAACCAGTTCCTAAGATCCGGTTGTAGAACCGGGTTTTCGGGTCCAGGTCAGGAACCGGTTCTTCGTGGAACCGGTTCCGTCGGAACCGGAACTTTGTGGCCATCCCTACTTCATACCACCCAAACTCAACTTTGAGGTTGAAGATTATACGGAAATGATTGACTGGTCGACCTGCAAAGTATCATCTGGGTGTAGGTCAAAACCTCCACACTCAAGAAATGTCAAAACACCCACACAAACGGTCATAACCCCCACACAAATGGACAAATCTCCCAAACGCACGAACGGTCAAAACCCCCACAGTCAATACCCCCACACTCAAGAAATGTCAAAACGCCCACACGATCGGTCATAACCCCCACACAAATGTACAAATCTCCCATACGCACGAACGTCAAAACCCCCACAGCTAAAACCCCCGCACTCAAGAAATGTCAAAACGCCCACAGAATCGGTCATAACCCCCACACAAATGGACAAAACAGCCACACATGGCAACGGTAATAATCCCCACATAACTGGACAAAACTCTCACACAAATGGTCAAAACTCCCACATGCAGAAACTGTCAAAACTGTCACACAAATTGACAAAACCCCCACACAATCGGACAAATCCCCCACACTCTGAAATCATTCCACGTCTTTGTTGCGGCTCTTTATGACGCCCAAGAAGAATAGTTGCAACATCAGTTAAATTGGAATAAAAAAAGTTAATAAAAAGTACAAGGGCAATACATGCAACCAGGATCATTTCAGAGTGTGGGAGATTTGTCCGATTGTGTGGGGGTTTTGTCCACTTGTGTGGCAGTTGTGACTATTTCTGCATGTGGGAGTTTGGCCATTTGTGTGGGGGTTTTGTCCATTCATGTGGGGATTGTGACCGTTGCTATCTGTGGCTGTTTTGTCCATTTGTGTGGGCGTTATGACCGTTGGAGGTTATGACCGACTACCAGTGTGTGGGTTTTTGCTGTGGGGGTTATGGCCGTTCGTGTATTTGGGAGATTTGTCCATTTCTGTGGGGGTTATGACCGATCATGTGGGCGTTTTGACACTTCTTCAGTGTGGGGGTTTTGACCGTTCGTGCGTTTGGGAGATTTGTTCATTTGTGTGGGGGTTATTACCGTTTGTGTGGGCGTTTTGACATTTCTTGAGTGTGGGGGTTTTGGCTGTGGGGGTTTTGACCGTGGGGGTTTTGACCGTGGGGGTTTTGACCGGTTCCCTATCATCTCCACATTGTTGCATCGAATCAATGAAGATGAAACACACTCCTTATACAGAGTGGCATAGTACCCGATTGGGACGTTGTAAGAGGATTCCTTTGCCACAAACACAAGTTGTCGAGAGACATGTAAAACTGGTAACAGATGCAGCTAGCGTAGTCTGCGGTGCTCAGTCAAGAGATGGAGATACCAGGACTACTCTGTAATACAGAGCCATTATGCCACACTTCAGCCAAAAATCTCATTTCAAAGTGAATCCTCATTGCTAAAAGAAGTGAAAAAATCCACAAAAATCAAGGATTAACTAAAAATATGTAAAACCCACCTGTATTCCATGGTTGTTTGTGAAGTGTGCGGGTGGAAATCGAACTGCAGCCACCTCCTCGTGGTGAGTTCTGGATGATTCCTGTTACGAATGAGCGAAGAGCTGCAGATGAAATTATTTAAATTTTAAGTACAATTTTAAATAATAAATAAAGTTGCATGAACGTTTTTACAATGCTCATTTTGCTTTTTAAACCAGTCACTTAAATGAAATAATCCAAACTATGTTATACAAATAAAAAATGTATTTTGTTGAAAAATAATTTTCACTTATGTTGTGAATTAAAAAAAATACAACTATTTTTTACAGTTTAATATAATTTATATTACAGAAAATAAATCATTGAATCGAATAACTATTATTTATTTAAAAGACAAAATATATTAAAAGTCTGAAGATTTTCGTCACTTTTGGTAAATTTTAACTGCGATGCACGAACGGAAGATATTAACTGATTTCAATTTTTTTCTTAACTTTTTAATCAGCACCTAAGACAACTTTTCCGCACTTTAGCAACTTTAAAAAAAAATAAAGTTTTTTCGGCTCACCCGATATATATATATATATATATATATATATATATATATATATATATAAAATTATTCAAGCAACAAAGCACATAATACTGTGAATTAAGGCGACATGTGTCATCTATAATTAGCAATTATTTAGCAATATTTTAATATATATTTAAATGAAACTGATATTTCAGTGAACAAACTCCATGGCTCTCGATAAGTAGAGTAACAAATAAAACACAGTTCTGACCAGAGCAGAATGAAATATATTAAAAACTATACTTACAATGTAAGTATAGTTTTTAAAATATTTCATTCTGCTATGGTCAGAACTGTGTTTTATTTGATATTTCAGATAAAAATAATTATCAACTAAGATGGTGTACAATATATTTTCGTTGTATGCGTCTTTTTCATACTTCACTTTATTTGTTTACAAGTGTTGTCGAGGATATGAGTGGTATAATAGAAATTTGTTCTTTCTATAAGGGAAGTGAATGCAGTTAAAACTGTTACGAAAAATGGGTTGAGTCGTTTCTTTTTCCTTGCATACAAATAAACTAAAATTGTATAGAAACGTTGGATTCCGGAAGGAAGTTTCAGGTTCCAGTTGCATTTTAGTTGAATAACCATTGTTATTGTCTTTAATTGAGTCAGTACTTGACGAAACCTTACCCCTCGGCGCACTGTTGGTACCTGCAAATGTTAGAGGGACATAGATATTTAAAGGGCCAATGCAAGATGGACACACTGGAAAGAGTAGCAGTTATTTAATATAGTTTCGGCTGACATCATTGAGTAACACTTCTATATGCCAGTCACAACTCCTACCAACGGCGGAGCACTTTACCACCAACAACTTAAAATAGCAAATTTATGAGACACAGTAATCTGAAACTTTGAAAATGAAGACTACATGGGGAAGACTAACCAGCAAACTCAGAGAAGGCGAAATACATATATTTATTGTACTGACACTTAGGAGTGACATTTCTAAATGTCAGTCACATCTCCTACCAACGGGTGAGGTTACTTTCTGCCAAGCATCGTACAATGGCAAATTTATGAGACTGATTAACATTGAATTTGCACCATCGAAAGTTACGGGAGAGTAAAGTAAGTTGGGGAGGCTCATAAAATGAACGTGAGCAATACTGCTCTAGTAAGCGCATTGCAAACGTGTTAGTGTGTAGATGTTGTATGAAGAAATGACACGACTATAGCTGCGAGGAACTGGAAGAAGAAATACATGCGTAACAATAGCAAATATGATTGAAAAGTGTGTTTCTAAAAGAGTTGAATGGTATATAAAATTAGCCTATAGTACTATAAGTGAGGGTTTTCACGTAGTTTTTATGTTGTGAAAACTATATAAGTATGTGAATGTTGGCAAAACACGAAGGCGTCATATATATTATGGTGTCCTGTAAATGGTGATAAAGGTGAAACAGAAGGTGAGTTCGTAAAATGGGATAGTTCTTGAAATCCTAAGATCGGACAAAGTCACATCTTATGATCCTGGCTCACAGCATATATCGCAGTCGTAGAAAAAGTGTAGAACGAAATATTTCACATTTTAAGCTTAGTTGATATGCCAATATTCCTTCAAGAATTTTTCAGTCTGCTGAATTCAAGTTTATTTGCTGAATACAGACAATCGAAATAGGTTTCTTCGGACAATGGGAAAATTAGAATTTATGTTAAAGCAAACTGTCATATATGATATATGGGACGTTTGGACATTCTAGTCTGTAGAAAATTCCAATGTCCATGTTTTGTGTAAACGTAACTTTGCCCAGATATTTGAGTGGTTTGCCAACTAACTTGCTTGATGGGGAAAAGAAAAGGTCAAAATTATCATTACAAATTAAAACAAAAATGAATTGTAAGTTACTGTTTATGAAAGATATAGGAAATTTGAGAGTAAAATTGTCCCATCTTGCGCCCTTATCTATGGATTAAACAAATGAAGTATTGATAAGCTTCCTCACTTATTATAAAAAAAGTATGTTACGAACATAATTAACTGCTGGTAATATCTACAACTGAGATGGAACAGGCATGATAACTGTATGTAAACCCGTCAAAAATGCTGGGTAAGAAGAGAAAGAAACGTAGGTTGTATTACTACTGCCGAGAGAGTTAGAAATGTAACTGTCGTGGTAGTGTCAATGCATGTGGCAATATATTCCACCAGAATTTACGTTCGCAAGAAAAAGAGAAAGCAGCCTATATTATTGGACAAAGTCCGTGCAGTTCGATTCAGTCAGTAAGAAAGGATCACTGTATAGTTGTTCTTTGCACACCTTAAGCATTTCGATATTCATGTCCATAAATCACAACAGAATCCTCTACCGGTTACTGTAGACAGGCAGACGTTTCACGCTTCGAATCTAGCCACATGAGATTTTGCTTAACAGAATGGAATCGTCCTTCTCGTCTTGCCCCACATTGTGCTCATAACGATCTACCGCTGGATGTTTCGGTATTCATCCCATTGGAGAAGTACTACCATCAGGCTGTTAAAATCTAGCTACTCCACCATCCTGGCAGATCCTCCACAGAACATCAATTAGCAGAAGCTTTCAATATTGTATATGACAAGGCAGCCACAATACTCAATGCCGCAAATGGTTTCAGTGAAAAACGGGCATTTGGTATATTGATTATACTTTTTTTCGCAGATCAACATTTCCTTGCTCTTTTAGGTGGATGCTAAAACTCGTAAGAAAATCTCTCATAAATGAATTGCACTCACTAGGCAATTCGTCTACATGTGTACAGGAAATATCTTCAAGTCTTTCTCAGTGCTTCATAAATCAAAGTGACGAAATAGGTGTCCTTCCACTCTTCGTCGAGGTATTTTAACCATTGGAGCATTGCATAATATTGACTACAACCCTTCTAGCATATCATCAAAGGATTCTTTTCATGGTACGAGCATTTCTATTTTCCAGCATCCTTCTAAGGATAACCTGGGCATTCGACGTGACCATGTCTGACTGGATAAGTGAATATAAAAATGAGAACTACTCCTGCTCTCCCCGATAATTATGCTCTAGTACTCTTGCTTATATCACTAATAAGGAAGCCGTTTTACCGCAACAGAACCCGCAATTTCTAGAGAAAGTTCTTCCACAAAGTGGATTTTTTGCAGAAAAAGAAACTAGGGGTGTTGGCTTGAAGCATGCTTAAAAAAATGACACTACTTGCACTTGGTCTGTACACCATGCCTCGAAAACTGAAAGCTCTGCAAATGCCAAGTATATACTGCCTGCTTCCGTTGTTTAAGGAAGACTCTTGAATCTGTTGCTATGATACGGCACGAAATGAATGTTGTACGAGGACTTACAGATAAACTCAAAAAAGGACAAGTTTCGGTTCTTGTAATGGATTAACCTCTATTTGCCTTGGGGAAACGAATTTAATGGAATTGGCCAGAGTTATATGACAAAGATCATCAAATTCTGATACTGGGAGGGTTACACATCGAACAAGCCTTCCTGCCTCTTATAGGCAATTGGTTAGATGGAAGTGGTTGGGTAGAAATTTTATGCAAGTCAGATGTAGCAACATCAGGAACCACTGACAGTTTATTGAAAGTAACTCACATAACAAAAGCTCGTTTTGCTCATTAGATTAGTCTGACAGTTTTACATCATTTTCTGCGTGATGTATATCAGAATTCTTCATCAGGGCAATCTTTCAGTGCACTGAAAAGAAATCTTCGTGTTCAACCAACGTTTAAGTTTTGGATAATATATTACCGTTTCGTGATTTTACTCTTTTTTACATCAGAGCCACGTCAAAAAATTTTAAGCTCTATGTTGAAACACTAAAACTAATGGCAGAATTGTTTTTCGCAATGGACCACCACAGCTATGCTCGTGGGCTTCCCGTTTGCATTTTAGATTTGAAGAAATTGGAAGAAACACACCCAGAGATTATGAATGCTTTCGAAATGGATTGCTTTGTGATAAGAAAGACATCAAGACCTTTCTCTGCAATAGCTATAGATCAGGCTCACGAACAGAATAACAAAATTATAAAAGGGGATGACGGGGCGAATGGTCTCTAACACGCCGACAATGCTCTTGTCAAATGGATGACAGCGGGACCAGAAATTAGTAGACTAATTAATGAATTCAAAATGTCATATAACGAATATGATCCTGATAATAAGCACCATGAAGATTACTCGTCGATGCAAGAAAGATTTAAATCGTCTGTTGAAAAGATCCACCGTCTCTCTGCCATAATTCACAATCCTCAAAACAGTCGGACGTAGTTATGCTTCTAGAGAGTGAAGCCAGCATCAAAGAGGACAAATTCCTAATTCTTGTGTTTTTTTATTATTTGATGCAGCAGTTTTGGCTCACATTTTGCAACCAGCATCAGTAGAATCATTTTGTGATTATTTCCAGTGTATTTTTTTAAAATACGTTCAAAGAGAAGCAGACACATTCCGTGCAAAGCGAGTGGGTATGATATAGAATAGATACTCTTCAAAGAACATAAAATCTTCCACAAGAGAAAGCAGGCGCGTAGGAATAAGGAAAAAGTAACACCAACTAAACCAACTAATTCCTAGGAAGTGCAGTGATTTCCTTCGTAATGTTAAAAATAAAGAAGAACTGTTCCTTTTTCTTGGAAAGTCCATGTGTGAAAAGGAATTAAGTAACTTTGAGGTAGCAACGAGCAATGGGTGTCACATAAAAACTTCAAGAAACCTTCCAACATTTTCAAACAAATCATCTGGAAATTATTTAGAAGAAGCTGATAGTAGGATCATGTTACATTGCTTTGATGAAACACTAAATGGACACAAGAAGATAGTTATCCGCACAGTAGACACAGATGTTGTAATACTTGCTGTATCGTTTTTCTACGACTTTGAGCGACATGGTTTAGAAGAATTATGGACATCTTTTGGCACCAAGAAACATCATCGATTTCTCCCAGTTCATATTTCAAAAGCATTAGGAAAAGAACAATCAAATGCGTTACGAGGCCTCCACGCGTTTACAGGATGCGATAACGTGTCATACTTTCTCGGACATGGAAAAGTATCAGCATGAAAAATATGGTTTTTGTATCCACAGGTGACCACAGCTTTCCTAACAACTTCATAGCCTGTAATCAACATAGGCGAAAATTGTTTTAATTCACTGCAACGATATGTTGTCTTATTATATTCAAAAACAAGTGAAACATTTAAAGTTAATGAAGCCCGGCGAGAAATCTTTTCGGAAAAGGGCAGACCTCTTACTGCGCTTCCTCCAAATTGTGATGCCTTCCTTCTTCACACTGAACGTGCACCATACCAAGCTGGATGGGGCCAGGCAATAAAGAAGATTGCCTCCATCAGATCCATCAGTAAACTGGGGATGGATGACAATGGAAGTGAACTTTCTGCAACATAGACTTCCATTTCAGTTATATACGAAGCATGCAGGAAACTCTTTTTGAAATGTGCCTGCAAGACATGTACAACAAGATGTCGTTGTAGAAGTGCTTTTTGTTCTGTGTGTAGGGGAACATGTGGAAAGGTGATGGAAACTGAAAACGAAGATCTAGACCAATAAAACTTTCATGTAAGTAGCACTCATTATTTTTGAAAATTCAAAGGATCCACAGTAAATTTACACCACGTTGGAAACGTCGCAATAAATAGATAAACTTAAATGTATGATTCTTTATATAATAGCTTGTACACAAAGTAGTATTAACTGTTCGTCGAGATCATAAAACTGTTTGAACACATAGAAAATCCAAAAGATATATTGTGAATTTCAAGTTAGAGAACAAAGTATTTGTGTTGTGTTTCTGTTCTTACAGTTCGAAAGAAATTATTTACTTTCTAATTTATAACAATATATTGCTTTATGTAATTTCCTTATAATATTGTAAAGGATATAAAGCCAATGTTTATGGTTTAAAGACGTGAATTTACTTCTTAGTCTTCCTCTGACGTTCTCTTTCAATTCAGATGAAACAAGTGGCGGTTCGAGGTTGAGGGATTGCTGCCCCCTAGAAGAAGAATTTTTTAATATTTTATATATAAATAAAACCCATCCCAAGGTTTGGAGCTCTTAAACGTAGCTCTAAGTAGCAGTATTACAACCCCCCGCCCCCAGAAGTCCGTCATGGATGCGCCCCAGGATGAAACTTTTCTATCGTGACGCTATGCACATAATTTTTTACGATATTCTTAAATTTGATTCATGTGTAAAGGTGAATAGTAATAGAATAGATGATTGTCCGTATTCGTTTACAAATCTAGATACTCGAGTCAATATTTCGAAAGAAACCAATTTATAGAATCATAATTAATGGCCGCCATATTGAATTCATAACCGGGTTTGGTCAGGCTACTTTGTGCTTCTGGTGAAAATGGGACTTATGAAGAACACATAACAAGAGAAAGATTCGTTTTGTACAATGCAGCAGCCACCACTGATGTTTCATTACGGTAAATGAGCTCTCGTTTGAAATTTGGGAAAAGTCAATCGACTCAACGTGAATCTTTAAATTGTCACAACTTCGTTGTTTATTAACCAATCTGAATGAACTATACACCAAACGAACGGTAATTTAACACTCTAAAAAGTTATACGACATCATTTTCGATAATCCCAGCCTTTTACTCGTTAGTTTAAAAAATATGAATAAACTCCATCATAAGAAATGTAAAGTTCCAAATTAAAGAATTTCTGTAGGTGTTAATTTCAGTGTTAGGTATAAACGTTTGCTAATTTAGTAGACCCTGTTATCTTCTACGTCGTTTAGGTTTTGAATCGTGAAGATTGGACTAGTAGTTAAGGAGATATAGGCCTCTAAAACCAACACTATGAATTCGCAAAGGTGGCCATCTTTGATAGCCGCAATATTGTATTCTGGTCACCTGTTGGAGTGGGGCCACTTCGATTCTTGCTTAGTTAGATCAGGGGAACAACATATGTGAGTGGCACCTTTTTAACACAAAGTGCAGGATACTTCCCGTAGGCTCCCCTACTAATAAGTATCTTAAAGAAGGAATGTGTCAAAACTGACCAAACGTGCACTTTGCATCCTTGAGAACTGGGCAGACAAATGTATTTTTTATATAAGTGCACTGGCAACTCTTGGAATTGCCACCAATTTCCTAAGCTCATTTATTGCTTTTAGATCAAAACGGGAAAGGCAGTGTTAAATTTTGAACTTAATTGACCACGCTTCGTATATTAATTTAGGTTCTCAGAATTGTTCTTTCACAAGTGTGGCTCTAATTTTAAGACTATATCTAGTTTAAAAGCCGGGAGGCTGTCCACGTGATGTCTACATTCTTTGTTACTGTCTCTTGAATTTGAACCCTTCTACACTGTTAAAAATACTTTTTTACTCTTAGAAACCGTTTCTTATCTGTGCACCTAGAAGATCTTTACTTAGAAATAAAAGTTTAAATTCTCATAAATGAAAAATGAAGAAAAGTATATGAAATTGTATAAAGCAAAACGAGAAAATATACTGTTACTTTCCTTATGAATTACAACTGCAAAATGTCATTTCTAAGGAAATATTGTATCGGTGAACAGATAAGAAAGGCTTTCTCAACTTTGAGAAAGTATTTTTTTTTACAGTGATTGATCTTTCCTTCCACACACGCCTTGCTGTATGTGGAAACGAACTTTTTCGCGTGCTTACACTTTTGAATGCCGGACCTCTAGTGTCCGTGCTGTTCTAAATTGCTTTATAAGAGTGTGTTGTGAACTCCCCTGTCTGGGTTGAGTATTTAGAGACAAGACATTAACTTGAAAATTGAACGTATATTTGAATACTGAGGTGGGCCTGTTGGCCTATGAATACTGTTGTAATTTGTGAAATATAATACGTCGTGTGTCGCATATTATTTTTCATTCACCATAATACTCGCCTACGCTCTTATGTAGTAAGTAATTATACGCCATTTGGAACCCTCAGAAGTAAAAATCTGGAGTAGTAATTGTGCAACTGTAAACGCATTAGTGCGAACCAGTTTGCCTACCGTGGACCCGTTTGTTCAGCCTACCGTGGTCCCTTCCAAATAATTGGGACTTGATATCATTACCACGATCACCCTGAACAGATTCACCGGTCGAAAATTGTAGTGAGTATTACAACACATTCCAAATTGCCACCAAGTCACCAAAAGTTTAAATCGAACGGCCGTAAATATTGAAAATAGGCATTAGTTTAGTTGTATGTTTGATGTTATTTCGTATGTATAATAATTCATATTGAGTGCTATTACATTATATATCAATTACAGACCGAATTTTCTTCATTTGTTCATAAGTTTAATTTTTAGCTTGTTGTTCACGTTTAATTGAGGTACACTTATATATCTATATATCAATTAATTACATGTTTGCGGAACTTATATTTTTATCCGTCGACTCCCAGCTCCAGTTGTGATAAAATATAAGTATTGGATAAATCGAGTTTTCTCGTGGCACAGCTAGAAAAACGAGGGAGAAAAAGAAATACGACAAGAGAAACGAGTGATGCATTTATGTTTGCAGGAAATTCTAAGCACAACGAAAATCTCGATTACAGAATTTATATCATTTTCCACCTAAGTTGAAAATATATTTTGAGTAATATAATTTGGCTCTCGCCATCATTATAATAACATAATACTATTGAATAATCATCGCTATTGCTATAGTATTATGCTTTGAATACTGTTACAGAAATTTAGTCGAACGTGAAAGTGATATGCTTTAGTTCCTCATCTCTTAAGTAAAAAATATACTAATATCTACTGTGCACTTCTCAAAAGGAGAATTGAAATCGTGTGATTAATAAAAAAATAACTGAAACATATCAACACATTTCCATGTTATTTCATTCTGCTAACATTTTAATATATGATCGTCTGGTTGTGCAATATGTATGAAAACTTTATCATTTAGATTAGCGACACTGAATTATCAATTTAAAACTTCTATAAAATTTCACAGAGCACATGTTAGTTTGTTCTTCGTTTATAATGAAGGCGATTTTATATTGTAGAGATATCTCTAAAATTTTATTTACATTTTATGTGCAAATATATTATTAGAATTATAGGAGAAATCAGATTAATTGTATAAATAATTCTAAAACTAATTTCGGTAAAATGATTTCTTATATTAATCAGTTGGTAAAATGGCTAATTTTCTACATATTTAATGATCTGTTAATTTCGAAAGATTGATGATATTGTCATAATTATACCAAGAAATTACCCTAATAACCTTAATAAGACGCAAGGACGTAATAAGTTTATGGTTTATCACTCTACACATAACAACACGACTAGGGATTGATTGATGTTCCTACCGACAACAGTTTCACTGAGTCACTAGGCTCCCTAAGACGTTATACCTAGTTTATTTATACATAATAGTTCGTTGCTATTTTGCTCAAAGCAGAGAGGTAAATAATAATTAATTCTTTTAATCTACTTAAAGGCGATGAGAAAATTTTTGGAAGAAACATCAATTCATGGAGTACCTGAAATTGTAAAAAGAAAGCGGCATGTTGATGAAAGGTGAGTCAATGCGTACGATGTTACATACGCCTGTTATGCTAGTACATTCAGATCGAATTGGTGAAACAGTTATATATATTATTACATCGGCGTTCAGGAATAACAAGCTAGTTATACATATCAAACAATCATCCTGTTCTTCACCCTATTTCATCACGATTTCATAACTAGTATCGTCCCGGCTCAGGTTACCTATTTTACAGCTTGTTTTTTTAATATATCAGAAATGGCACTATTTGGAAAAATACACATATATACATAACTCCAATCCCCAGGTAAAGACATTGGAAACTCAAAATATGTTTTACATTGTTTTCAATTTTAATGTACAATCTTTGTCACTTGTACGTACTTAAGATATGTTTTCTCTACAACAATGAATGTTATAACAACGTTAGTATTGCTGAAACAGAAAGAGCAATCATGGCCCTTTAAAATGCAAAGATTTTGGCTTCACTGTAATGTTGTATATTGGAGTACTGACAGTCTTCTGGGTATGTGATTTTGTAGCTGTAAAATAGTTCTTTAAATACCGTAAGCTGAAGCATACAAGCATAACTAGCGCCAATTAATTTGACAAAAACTATAGACTGACCATGTGGTTTTACAACATATTTGTATAACTTTAACAACATATTTTAATTTTTGAATTAATTACCCATACTTTTGTTATTATTTTAAATAATTGGAGGAATATCCATAACTATATACGATGGAATAACGTCTTTGCTTAATAACAAGGATTTTTTTCAGGTGCAGAACAGACAAAAATGGACTGCCTGGGATTTGCTAGGGAACAAACATATTGACAACCCAGTCACTCTGTGCCTAATTTGGGGATGCAATTAGAGTGATGCTGAGCGCCTTCCACTCACCATCTAGAATGAGTGGGAATGATCTTATATTCACGTGCAAGAGGTTAACTTAATTATCATATACCATATGGGGATTAACACAAATAATAACACATTGACTTCATTCAGCTAACAACAATTATATTTCTCATAGATAAGAATTATGACTGTAAGTGTTGTGATGTATTAATTACGGATAATCGGAATATTTGCCAGACGAGTATCGCTCTGATCGAGTATTGAGCCTTTGAGCCCTGAATAGGAGTAACACATACCTGATGGTTCTGATGATGCTCCAATGATGACCTAGGTGTTGGATGTGGTTCCTCCAAGTTGATACTCCCAGTTAGTGATTGATGTAGACGAGCATTGAGTTTGGAATACTCCCAAATGCTAACGTTGTCTCGAAGTTCTCCGTGGATAGAATAATGTATTCTATGATGACTGTCCGTTGACTGTCATTTGACTGTCCCGTTTGTCTTTAACTAAATACTCAAAGACTGATCATATAGACTACTAAGGACTAATTCTCGCTGATCTTAAAGACTGTTCCAAGACTGACTGTCCTCAACTGTTCAAGACCAACTGTCTCTCCGGAACCAACTCTCACTCCGGGACCGACTGTCCTGAAGACCTCTCGTCTCCCAGTTTTGTTCAACCTGCTCCTACTCCTGTCGTCTGCTGGATGGCACGTGCGACCCCCTTTCACTTGGAAAAACAAATTCTTTCCATGTGTCAAGACTCAAAAACTGCAACTCTCTACACAATCTGATTTCTCGATTCTAAGCAATTTCCTCATATCCGTGAATGTGTGAAATGTTCACAAAAGCTTACAATCTCTCTTTTCACAATGTACAGTATTTGGCATATGCAAGAATTGACGCATTGTCTGCATTGCCTTCCTGTATTGCCAGACTCACAATGAAACATTTTATTTACACTTTATTTACATCATTTCGCTGACTATTGAATAATAATATTCCGCAGCTTGCATTATACTTAATTCGTAATAATTATTCACCGTAACCATAATATTTTATAAAACGCGATCTTTGCAACACAAACATTGATTAAAGATAAAATTAAAATTTTACATAATTTTCGATTTGAAAAACGAATACTGCCACATTTCCCCCCTCAAAATCTTGGTTGCTCCGCAATCCAAGCTAGACCTCATAAGATTGCGTTATTTTATTAAACTCCCTGTAGATATACAATATAAAAATGAGTAATGAAACATAAATATAAACTTAAAATTGAGTAGCACATGTGTAAATATATAGATTAATGACATAAACAATAATTAATTTTCCTTCACCTATAACATTAACATTATAAACATATTTTTAACCTTTAATCATTTTCTTAATTAATAAAATTACATGAAGCAAAACTTCGGAATCTATATTCACAAAAGTATGCACTCACGACATCAGGTGAGCTGTTACAGAGTTATTTGATGATCATCACATCAGCACAAGTACTCTGTGCAAAGATATATGTATGTACATTTGTAGATACTCTGCATTGCAAATCTCCTCGCAATGAAGCTTTTAGGTGTCGTATTTCAGAAATTTTGCATTACTTTTGCTGTCCATACGTGCCAACTCACGCATTTATTGGCAGTATTAGTAAAGGATGATTGTTCATTCCCATAGTCATGTACTTCAGAATCTAGAAAACAAAACTTTTTAATACATTATTAAAACATATACACTGATGTGATTATCGTAGCACTAAAAAACTGAAAATATAATCGTTTTATTTTCCTCGTAAAAACTGAACACTGAAATTTTAATGTTGGGGAAATAAAATTCTGCTGTCGGGCATTTGCTACACTGCGATAGTTCCTGGCTAGCAACTGCTGCTTCAGCACTATTCAATCAAGGTTAAGATTATTTCTGCTCCAAAGAATCTGTTTGCGCGTCGGTTCGGTTCGGTGAACACTGGCTGTTAATACGCACTACGAAATTTTACTAATTTCGCAAAAATATTGTGTTTTTACAACACAATGACATCACATGGGAAGAAAAAATATCTGTTGATGTCCTTCGGGCACTCAGTTTTTCCGTGTTTGTCGAAATTTCCAACAAAAACGTCGGTTTTCGTGCTTTCACTGTGTCCCATTAATGTATTAGTGTGTGCATCTTCTTCTTTAGTGATGTGGTTTATGTGTGTGTTCTTCCATTCAGTTTCAGTGCTCTTACTACAATCTGCTTTACTACGATCTGGCAAATTACTACAAATAGTGATATCAGTGCTTTGTGATATAGTTTTAAGTGTTGGTTTATTCTTATTTAATATTGTGGCGTAGAGTGGTGAAACTTGTGAAAGTGCGTAAGTTTCAGACTCATCTCTACCACTTACTTCTAAATCTATATTTGATCTGACATTATTTTTACTATTTCTTACACTATTTTCGTATTTTATCTCTATCCTATTTAATCTTACCAAAATATAACACGTAATAATTACTATTACAACTAATACACTTCCTAAAACTAACGTCGATGTTAATAATAATATAGTATCGATGTCCATTCCCTTCGTTTTGGATATTATCTGAAATAGACGAGAAATAGATAAAGTCGGGATAGGCCTACTTAAAATCCGTAGAAAATTACATTTATTATAATTATTTAAATAATTAATGTTCCTGACTTTTGTCTCCTAACACTTTTTGCGACGATAATTCGCATATTTTAAAGCAGTCTCATTTTGTTCTTTCTTTGACGAGCACACTTGCTACTTTCTCAGTAATTCTCGTGAGAGACCGTTAAAACTCTAACTATGTGTGAAATCTATCTAACCATAAGTTGTAGACTTTGTTTTTCACTTAAAGCTCGTGTTTTTAGTAATTTTCTACCATAAATATAGTACTAAATTATATCCACTATATTTCCGTATATTTAGACTTATATTTCTTCTTACGTACGTATTTATATAATTTACACCTTATTTTAATCATCTACGTGATCAAATATCATCAATTATATTTAATATTAATTTTTCTGTAATTTTAAAAGTATATTTCATTTGCTTTACGCTCAGGATTAGCTGTATGTGGAGGATGGAAATTTCTCTGCTTGGCTTGAGAATCACAGATATCGGTCGTAATCGTTCGAGTTCACTCGGAACTGTTCGTATTTCGTCTGCAGTATTCTGTGAGGCCCGGAGTGGATAGTAAATCTAATCTCTCGCGGGGTTCTTGTTCATGTTTTCACCTCTTGGCGTTCAGAACGCCCAGAAAGTCTTTGACGCAAATGAATACTGAGTTTCATATGAGTATTGCTCGTAGCGCTTGCAAAGTAAATGTAACAATGAAATAAATAATTCCAATCATTATTTTCAATCAATATTGATTGATTATTACTAATTATAGTGAAATATATTATTTTCTTTTCTTTTCTTTTCTAAAACATAAAATTTTTGGACTTTTAAAAATAATTATTAAATATATTATTACTACTTAAACTAGACATTCTTCAATACTCTCTGTGAACTATTTCTTGCTTTATCTATGCTTATTCATAGATTTTAACCCTTTAATTCACAATGTAAATACTAAATAAAATTCATTATTCATTATTTTCTAGGAACAATCGTAGTATTTATGTATATATATTATCTATTACTATCATAATAGTAATCTATTACTATTTTGTCTATTCTTATTTATTATTAACTATTTCTATTATTATTATTACTGATGTTATTTCTTTCTACGCTTATTTTCCTTATCCCTTCTTGAATATTATTGACTTTATCTATCCTTGTTCGATGTAACTATCCTAGATTTATCTAGGTTATCTATTCTCATCTATTTCTATCCTTATTTTTACTTTTTTTATTTCATTTACACCTAAAACGGAAATGGGACATCGTTCGGTACCGTATTCCAATACAATATATTCGGTTGGGTAGTATGAACTATTATGGACTATTATAGACTTTAGACTTTCTTTACTTGACTTCATTCCTACATTTGGTGATTATGTTTACTATTGGTGATGGCTGTTTGGTGAGTATGGAATGCATGATTTGTATACACTTTTGACACTTCCTACGTGTTTGTTTACATTCGACTTCAATATATTTTTCACAATTTACCAATCCTTAACTCTATTGTTTACAACGTTATTTACAAACTTTTCGTGAATTTTTCGTGCACTAGAACTTGAATATTTTTATACAGTATGACATTAAATTATATTCTTGTTGTTGTTATTGTTATTATGGTTCATTGTTTTCCAATTTATACTTTCTTATTGATTTATACAATCTATAGTACAACGCTATTAAAGCAACGACTGAAACAACTAAACCTAATATAATGGCTGCTATTACATACATCATGTAATTTGTTTTGATTATTAACAGTGGTACAGTAGTATCCACTTTTAGTTTTAACAAATTTTCCGCTAGACTATTGAGTTCTTCGTGGTGTATACTGAAATTTAATTGCTTAAATTTCCTATCAAACTTAGATGTTTATTATTTACGCTTATTACTTTTTTCGTTGGAATCGCCAATTCTCCAAAAATTAAGTTATCGAATGAACTGTATTCAATGAAATAAGAACAATTATTTCCAAAATTTACCTTCGTCGATGTGACTTCGTGATGTTTTCCTAGTATAGTTACATATCCTTCGATCAATGATGAATATAATACTCCAGCATGAGTATATTTATATACTACCTTGCCTACTAATTTCCCCGTTTGTTGTTGGAAACCACTTAGTGATCCGTTGAAAACAATGTTGTTCAAGCACTTAGCTTCGTCATCTAATGTTATCTGTTCACAAAAATACAAAAAGCTCTTGAATTCGCATTTCGATCGATCTAACGTATGATACATACCATTTGCTAAGTATACCACTTCCGGTAACTTGTAATATGTTCGAAAATTTTTCGTTAGGAAACCCATTGAAATCACATTAAACATCTTCGATACTGTATTTTCATAAACAATAGGTGTTTTTAGTAATAAGTCAATATTATTTTCGTAATAGTTGTAATTCATCAAGTAGATTGATGACACTCGATAAAACATTCCTATGTCAAAACGATAAATAGAATCCTTCAAAATATCATGACTACTTATAAATTTGTTTACATCTAAATTTGATAAAATATGATAGGATAATTGGTTGCTTAGTATGTCATTAAATATTTTATTAACTCTCTCTCTAGCCATATGTGAAAATAGATTGGTTAAAATTTTTCTCTGGGCTTGCTGCAAGTAACAATACATCTCTTGCAGTTTGCTCCTTACATTTTGGAGTACATGATGCACTTTTACTACCACACCATGCATTATAGATATTTCTTCGTTATGTGATATTTTCAATTTATGAATTTCTTGCGCTAACACGTTTTCATGTTTAGACAGTTTCTAAACCGATGTTGACAATTGTTTTGTGTGTATTAGGTTATAGGCTGACAATCCTATAGACCCAAATCCTAATAATATAGATCAAATTGAACGTCTAGTTCTCTTTGACTGTACACATTTAGAACTGCCATTTATAAACACAAATTTACATGGAATTGAATTAATTATATTATTTCTAAATTGTCTTTCTCTCTCTGCGTAATCTTCTAAAATATCGTACGACTCACTACATATTGTGTGCATAGGCACAGCTTCGTGAAAGTTTACGTGCAATCTGATTGTCGTATAAACCATATTTGACGCATGAACCGCCAAAGCATCTTGCGTTAGAGCTATTCCTACATCCATCATTGTTAATTGATGATTTTCGTCTGCGTTTCCATAATGAACCATAACTACCAAATTTATAATGATGACCAATATTGTTGACTCCATTTTATACTGATTTCCTTTCAGTCTCGTATAAGAAGTCTGTAATTAGTAAAACCTAATAATAATTCTTTTCTCATGTTGTTAATCATTTATTTATTATTTATAGCTATTTTAACCTACTGTTAACAATTTATTTATTTATATGTATCTTATGTTTCATTTTATGTTCTAGGCATCCACTGATTTTAATTTAATTGCACATTCCATACATTTATTTATTTACTCAAAACTCTAGTAACTATAATCCAAAAAGTGTCTATCGATTCGGGAAATTTCCTGATGGAGATTAGCATTTCCTCCAATCTCGGGGTGAGGGTTTGGTTGAGAAAGTGCCCCCTTTGTGACACTTCATCGGTAGACCCAATTTGTACCATAGTTATAGTAAACCCTAACTTAAATGTTTCAAAAAAAATTTTTTTCTCACCAAATTTTAAATTTATTCATCGCCATCCGATGTTTGATCTATATCACCAAACTTTTCACCATTTTTACTAGCTACAAACAATTTTAATCGTCTTATGTCTATAGTGTCACTCTTCTTCTCACCCTTTCTGGTTTCATACTGCACTTTGTATGAGTTATTATTAATTTTGTCCACAATTACCCCTTTTGTATTGTACCGATTTCCGAAGCATGCCGGCAAACCTGCTCGTGGCATTTCTCTAATCAAAACTTTTTGACCGATCTCAAAACTTGGTTGGTCAAATTTTTTTCTCAATTTGCTTTTTCTGGGTTCTAAATCTCCTCTGCAAATGTTATACGCTAATTGTCGTGCCTCCTTTATGCTCTGAAGTCTCACCTCATTGTCAACAAACTCGCAAGGAATGTCTAGATCCTGCTCGAGAAATGTTCTTGGTGCGACTCCATGCAATAAATAGTACGGCGAAAAACCAGTGCCATCATGCACCTGCGTATTAATTGTAAATATTAAACTCGGTAGTATCTCATCCCAGTTTGAAAATTCTTTATCGATATAATGCTTCATTACTTGTTGTAATGAGCCTATGGCCCTCTCTGCGCTTCCTATCGAATAATGGGCACTTGTATTTGCGAAATGTAATTCCATCCCAAATTTTTCAGACATTTCCTCCAAGATTTTGCTACGGTGAGATGACATCCTATCCAGATGGAGTTGAGAAGGGACCCCATGTTTCGTAATAAGATCCTCAAAAATTACCTGAGCAACGATCTCTGCCGTTACTACTGGTACCGCTCTAGCGATAACGAATCTTGTAGCATTGTCTACAAATACTAGTATATACTTATTTCTGTTATTACGAGATAACTTAAATGGACCGACCTCATCCATTACGACTGACTGAAATGGAGCATAAGATGGATACGTCTGAGCATGAGACGGGACTCTACCTGTTTTCCTCTTCTGTATTTGACAGCTTATACATTCGCCTACTTTCTCCATAAAGAATTTCTTCATATTAGGAAAATATATTATCTTCAGTGCACGTCTCTAACACTTCGTGTACGAGAAGTGTCCACCACCATACACTGAACAATGTAAGTCCCTAAATACCTGTTCTCTTAACGTATATGGGATACATAACAATAAATTCGTACCACCTGCCATTCGCTGTGTTCTGTATAGCCTGTTGTCTTTTACAGTGTACCATCGAGCTTGTTTTTCGGCTTTTACGTCTGCATCTTCTGGATGTTCAATTGCGTGCATTATAGGACCGAAAAATGAATCTTTTCGCTGTCAATCCCCTACGTCAATATCCTTGTCAGAGGTCAAATTGACTTGTAAATCCTCAGAACTTATTTTCAACGTTTCCAACTCAATATCATCAACTGTTGGTTCAATGTCGGTGTTTCTGGACAAAATGTCACTTAGATTCTTTTCTCCAGGACAATGCACCGGCGTATACTTATATTGGGCTAAATCTAAACTCCACCTCACAAGTTTTGGAGCTAACTTCGGCGATGTTTGTAAATACTTTAACGCTTTACAGTCGCTATATAGTTCGAATTCCTTATTAAACAAGTAATAATTGAATGCTCTTAGAGAACTTATTACTGCCAAAATTTCTAATTCCACTATATGTCTCGTCTTTTCTTGTGGACGTAACACGTGACTGTAATACGCTACAGGTGTCCATTCACCATTAGCTTGTTTCTGCATCAAGACGCCACCAATCGAACTAGTTGATGCGTCCGTGTACACCCTCGTTTCCAAATCTTCCCGAAACGGGGCTAATAATGGTGCATTCATTAACGCCGATTTCAATTATTCAAAAGCCTGCTGATGCGACTCGTTCCATTCAAACTTGTGACCCTTTTTCAAAATTGGTTGGAACATTGAAGTAATTTTGGCATAGTCTTTAGAAAATTTCCTAACGTAATTCGTTAGTCCAAGGAATGACTTCAGTTGCTTAACGTTACTCGGGGCTTTACACGCTTTAATTGCCTGTATTATTTTCGGGCTAACTTCGTAACCAGCGTCACTGACAATGTGTCCGAGAGCCAAAATTTTCCTTTCCACAAACTGACACTTCTCTACTGACAATTTGAGACCATAATGCCTCAACCTTTTGAACACTGATTGCAGTACATTTACCATTTCATCTTGATCGTTAGTGTAAAGGAATACGTCGTCCATATAATAGGAAACTGACTCCAGATTTACGTTTGCCAGGGTCATCGCCATTATTTTTGTGTAAATAGCGGGCGCCTGAAGATATCCCATAGGGAGAACTCAATATTAATAGGCTCCTACGCCTGGTATATTGAATGCGGTATACTCTCGTGACTCCTCAGAGATAGGCACTTGATGATAAGCCGATTTCACGTCCAAAATGCTAAAGTATTTATGTCATCCCATGCATGTTAGTATTTGATGGATTGGAGGCAGAGCAATGCTGTGCAGCTTCACGCATTTATTTAAAAATCTACAGTCAAGAACTGCACGAATACCCCCTGATGGCTTCTGTATAAACAGCATAGGAGAATTATAAGCACTAGCACTTTCTTCTATTATGCCCTGTCTTAGCAAAATATTGATCTGTTCCTTCACTTTATTCTTAAGCGCGATTGGAATGGGATACTGGTGTCTTCTGAACGGTACTTTCGTTTCCAACTCGATATGCTGCTGGAAATGCTTAACTTGACCTAATTCATCATCTTGCCATGCAAAAACATCCGCAAAATTATAACTTAAGCTCTCGATTCGCTCTTTAATCTCAGGTTTCGTCTCCGTTCCAAATTTCAACCGTGATTTGTCAAAATTCTTTCGTGCTCTTAAAATACCGTCTATATCCTCATTCGACAATCCTTCCTGCTTCAATTGGTCCTCATCTACGCATTCCTCTGCTTGTTCTAATGTTACATTTGCTTTTAACAAAATTGATCTATTTGATGGATTTACAATTTCAATCTTATTATTCTTAGCCGATAATAGTGCGCGCAGGATTAATACATTGTATTGGCTTTCTATCCTTCTGTCTGGCTCTAACAAGAATTCCTTGTTATTCCAAGAGTTAACTAAATTAGCTTCCACTGTTGTCTTTGTCCTAGGTAACAAACGTACCTTATGACCTAACACCCATCTCGGTCTAATACTATATTTTGTGCCAATAGATGCATTATCCGATACAGTAACAGATTCCTGTTCTTCCCTTTTCCTAAACCTTGGCTTTCCAAATCTCTGTAAAGTTAATTTATTCAGTCCGTAATTTATTTGGCAATTTTGGCTTTGTAGAAAATCATTTCCGATCAAAACTTGATACGGAAAATCCTTTACTACACGAAATTCCAAATGAAACGTCTGTCCAGCCATTTTAAAACTTACAATAGCTATCTTATTCACTACTAACACATTCTGTGTTATCCCACGAATTCGTGTTGGTTTAGAAATTACTTTTGCGCTTGGTGGAACTAGCTTTTCATTCACTATTGATATTTGGGATTCTGTATCAACTAACGCTTTATGATTTCTCCCGTCGACCTCTATCGGAACGTACAACATGTTATTTTCGGTTAGTGTAGAGGCTACTATTTCTCTAATCTTCGATTTACATCCTGTAAATGCGCCTCTGTCATTTACAGTATTACTTAGTTTAAATTATTTGCGTTCGAAGCCTGATAGTATGTTGTCCCATTAATTTGGTTTGGTACAACTGGTACGTATTGTACTTGACCAGTCATTTGACCCTGATTCTGGCACCATGATGGACCATTAGAACGACCAGCACAACAATTATTTCCTCGTTGTTGCCAATAATTCATCCTTCTTCCACCATGATTACCACGCCAATTATTGTTCCTATATCCTCTTCTGTTATTATATTCATTAGTACCTCTATTTCTATAATAGCTACTATTATCACGGTTCCAATTTCTATTACTGTTATTCCTATAAAAATTTCGTCGTCTATTACGAAAATTCTTGTTCCCTCTAAAGTTATTTCCATTCTTCTGTTGCTTCGGCTCTCTATCGCTTCTATCCTCTCTATTATTCTGGTCTTGAAATTTTGTCACTAACGTTATCTGCAGCTTTTCTATCTTTTTCTCTAACTCACCTAATTGAGTGACACTCTGTGGTTCCTGTTTAATTTTGACATCTTCCCTATTCCTAATTTCTTTCTTCAATAATAATTTGTCTACTTCAATATCACTATCCTCTTCTTCTACTTGTTCGCGCATTTTCTTAAGTAGATCTTTGACTGTAACCTTTCCATTCTCTCTTTTGACACGTTTGTCCACTTTACACTTATTCTTTTCGATTTTCTGGAGATCTTCCACGAACTTGTCTATCGTGGAATACGATATAGTTCCCACTTTCTCCATAAAGTATGCCTGAAGGCCTCCTACTATGATTCCTATCTTCTTTTTATCGTCCATGCTAGAATCTAACCTTTCGCATAATACTAACATGTCATATACCTAATTTATAATGGGTTCATCCTCGAGATGTAACCTCTCCCTTACTCTTCCTTCTATATCTAATGTCACATTCGTTCTTGTGAATTCATCTATAATACTCTTTTGTAATTCTTTGTAACCAATATCACTAGTATTTCGTCTCTTCAAAAATACTTTGATCCACTGCCTACCATTTCCTTTAAACACGCTTGGCAACAGTTCCTTTCTTTTGTCCTCGCTCACGCCTGCCATTTGACACGCGTCGTCAAACTCATCGAAAAATCCTACTATGTCGTTGTCAACTTTTAAATCAAACTTTGGGAGTTTATTCACGTCCGAATAAAACATTACACTTGTCGCCATCTTATTTTCTTGCGAACTACTGGACTGTTTATTACCTATCACACTGCTTTCGAACGGAAAGATAGACTCAAAATCTTCTGAGTACGGCTTTGCTACAGGACTTGCCGGAAAATTTTCTACAGGCCCTAATTTTAAACTAGGTTTAACACTTTCTTGCTCTGTAACTTTAACTTGCTTTTTTCTACTTGCGGTGGCAATATTAAATAAGCTTCCGACTTGTACTCCTCTTCCGGCTCTTTGTGCTCTAGTACGAATTGTATCGTCACTCATTTAATTACTAATCCCTTCAATTATTATTCATATAATACGTATATTTGGAGCATCAATAACTAATTGGTCGGGAGGGTCGGATAAATTATCGTCTTATTGCTTAGACTTATAATCACGTTTCATAATCCTACTTATAACTAACACTTTATAATTAAACACCTTAAAACTAAAATTGCTAATTTGAGAAAATACTTTAAATATTCATAATATTACACTTCATCGTAGACAGGGTGGGAAGGGTGGGATTTATTTACTAATATAACGTAATATAGCATAATTAAAAAAATGGGTGGGTTGGGAGGGACTTAATTATTTACTCGCTAATATTGTGCTGTTCTCGAAACCGACAGCATACTCCACCATGACAACCCAGTCACTCTGTGCCTAATTTGGGGATGCAATTAGAGTGATGCTGAGCGCCTTCCACTCACCATCTAGAATGAGTGGGAATGAACTTATATTCATGTGCAAGAGGTTAACTTAATTATCATATACCATATTGGGATTAACACAAATAATAACACATTGACTTCATTCAGCTAACAACAATTATATTTCTCATAGATAAGATTTATGACTGTAAGTGTTGTGATGTATTAATTACGGACAATCGGAATATTTGCCAGACGAGTATCGCTCTATCGAGTATTGATCCTTTGAGCCGTGAATAGGAGTAACACATACCTGATGGTTCTGATGATGCTCCAATGATGACCTAGGTGTTGGATGTGGTTCCTCCAAGTTGATACTCCCAGTTAATGATTGATGTAGACGAACATTGAGTTTAGGATACTCCCAAATGCTAACGTTGTCGCGAAGTTCTCCGTGGATAGAATAATGTATTCTATGATGACTGTCCGTTGACTGTCATTTGACTGTCCCGCTTGTCTTTAACTAAATACTCAAAGGCTGATCATGTAGACTACTAAGGACTAATTCTCGCTGATCTTAAAGACTGTTCCAAGACTGACTGTCCTCAACTGTTCAAGACCAACTGTCTCTCCGGAACCAACTCTCACTCCGGGACCGACTGTCCTGAAGACCTCTCGTCTCCCAGTTTTGT
Source organism: Thermobia domestica (assembly GCF_964235325.1). Taxonomy (NCBI): domain Eukaryota; kingdom Metazoa; phylum Arthropoda; class Insecta; order Zygentoma; family Lepismatidae; genus Thermobia; species Thermobia domestica. The sequence continues at coordinate 57,411,607 of NC_137458.1, forward strand.
TCAACCTGCTCCTACTCCTGTCGTCTGCTGGATGGCACGTGCGATCCCCTTTCACTTGGAAAAACAAATTCTTTCCATGTGTCAAGACTCAAAAACTGCAACTCTCGACACAATCTGATTTCTCGATTCTAAGCAATTTCCTCATATCCGTGAATGTGTGAAATGTTCACAAAAGCTTACAGTCTCTCTTTTCACAATGTACAGTATTTGGCATATGCAAGAATTGACGCATTGTCTGCATTGCCTTCCTGCATTGCCAGACTCACAATGAAACATTTTATTTACACTTTATTTACATCATTTCGCTGACTATTGAATAATAATATTCCGCAGCTTGCATTATACTTAATTCGTAATACTTAGTCACCTTAAACTTAATATTTTATAAAACGCGATCTTTGCAACACAAACATTGATTAAAGATAAAATTAAAATTATACATAATTTTCGATTTGAAAAACGAATACTGCCACAATATATTAGCCCACAACTTCTGATACTGAGAGTGAGTATTGTACGCTTGAGAGTAAGTCAAATGCTGTAGATGCTGCTGTCGAGTAATGTTAATATTACGTGGGGAGACGGCAGTAATTTTGCCGGCTTGAGGTAGAGACACGTTTTCTCAGGTATCGCAAATTTCAGGACCGAATTAAAGACTTCAGGATAGTGTTTTTACAACATATATAGTTCATCATACGCATGGTTTAAGTCGTGTTAATTTTGCAACAAACTGACAGGATCGGTACATAAGTCAATTGAAAAAAGGTGAAGCAATTAATCCATATTTCATACCCGTTCCTCCGTGCTTATTGTGGTCATATGTTTCACAGAACCACTTCATAACCCCAGGAAATTCTTGGAGTTTATGCCCAAAACCCAGTAGTGTATTTCGTTATCCTCGCTAGATAATAGGATTAGATTCTTGATTCCACGTAGTGTAGAACGACCAGACATGACGTTATATACAACATTAAGCGTCCTTGAGATATGGCATAGGTTGGTGTAATGAGAAGGTCTCTTTCAAATTTAACGTCCCGCGATGGTACGGAGACTAAGGAAGAAGATAATGTTAAAAGGATATATATTGTTGGAATTATAGAAGAGAGAAAACGGTAAGAAATCCACGCAGAGAGTAAAGAACAAGACTCACTTGGAGCTGGCTGGGATCAAACCAAGGCTCTACATAATTTGAAGGGTAAACACAAATTGCATACCTTTAATACATAATACAGTACTTAAGTACAATATCATATTTGGAATTTAAACTACATGTTCGTCTTTCCCGTATATAATAATTTGCTTAAAAAATGACAACATGTGTCTGTTGATTTGCACAAGTTTCAGATACACTAAAGGATGAGGATTTTAATGTATTAACAAACCAGCATATTCCTGATACCCTATGTCATTCGAATGTGATTAGGATGACGAGTTGTGCAGCAGCAGTGTGTTAGTTCCTTTCAACTAATCCTGATCTTCAGAAATTCACAATTACCCTTAAAAGCAATTGATCTAATTCCTTTAGTTCTGAGGAATTTTCGCGTAGAGAACAAGTAAAACAGATATTCAAAAACCTGTTCTCCGTGATGGCCAAACGTCCTACTGATGCTGCCAAAAATATCTGTACTCACAAAATTAGCATTTTATGTCCTCTTTTCGTGTTGTTTGGCGTCTGCTATCTATGTTTAATATGTCTTATACTTTGTTTTACATTGCAGGTACTACCAAACTCGTTTCTGAGAACAACATTGGACTAATGGCATTACATTGAATTGGTTTGATGATGTACCTAGCTTACGTGACTTGTTAATTTATGTTTGTCCCCTAGCGATTGCCTTGCAGCTTAGGTACAAATCGAAATAAAAGAAAGAGATAAAATAATTTACTTATGATCTTATTATTGGAAAGGATATTATTGGGAGGTAGTGGAAAACAATTGTGCAACAACATCTGCGTTTAGAGTCCATATGGTATCCACCATTTTCTACAGTTCAAAAATCCTAGTAGTAACTTCATAATTTTACTATAAAAGTTTATCTATATATTCTAATATACAATTCAATATTTTTTTAGAAGTTAACATGGGTCAGAATCTCTCTTCAAATAATAATATATCGTATGTAATTGAAATCGTATCACTTATAAACTGTTGAAAGGTTTAGATAATATATCTCTATCTATTTCATAATATTTTATATTTAAAACTACACTATTTGGTGAATTGTTTTTACAAATTTAGATTTGACATTAACAGAAGACTATATAGGTTATCTAGTACATTTGCATACATTGAATTAAAACAAATAATGCAAATACTGAAAATAGGGATTTCCTTTGAACTGGAAATTACTGGAAGTATGCAAATTTTACATGTATTTCTTTTCCTTTTGAAGTACCGGTAGCCATCATAGTGCAAAATTAGAGCTTAACATAGCCCACCTATGGTAGGTGCATAATGTAACAACGGGTTGGGGATATATTGGAGATAGGATGTGGACATATTTTTGTAAGTTATCTTTTTAAATCAATTCCAGGCTTCTATGGATTATCTGCTTCAGTTTTTCTGTCACAGCCGCAACATTGATTATCTGGGAGTCCTGGAGAAAGTTTCAAGACAACCCAACTGTTATGACGATTAGCAGGAATCGCGAAGAATGGGAGTTCAGACTACCTGCTCTCATATTGTGCAGTGATCCAATCACCAGTACAAGACTTACCAAGAAATATGTGAAGGAGTATGTAATAATGTAGTGAAATTGTACTAGTAGTGACTGTAGCTATTCAATTATTGATATAACTAATATAGTAGAATTGTCAATACACTACTTTGTGTCTACAATTATGATTACACTATCATTGCATGTACATTAATCAATTGAATTCTTGATTATGGAACTGTAATATAAGTTATATGTACTTACTTTGCTGATGGATATTGCCAGCTTATTAATTTAAAAAACTGTTAACTATGCTATTATTGAATATGTTTAAATTCAGTTTCGACGACTAATTCAGTTTCGTAGAAAGTAAATTACAAACATGAAATAATAATAATAATAATAATAATAATAATAATAATAATAATAATAGTAATAATAATAATAATACGTCTGATTGCTTTAAGAAAACTAATAATATGCCTTCCCATCAATAACGAATTTGTATTTAGATGTTCAAGACAATTTACGATAAAGAAAAGTACATATCATGCATTTTCGGTGAAATATTTATGAACCATTTATAGCTGTACGTAAAAGTATTACGGCTAAAATGGGTTGTAGATGTAAAATATTCGCTAAAACAAAGATATATTACATCATTTGGTCTCCTAATACTATCTTTATAATAATAATTTAAACTTCGTATGATGTTATTCTATAAAATTGTAACGTACTTTCCTGAAATGTTCTCTAATTATTTTGTTTTAATGTGTCTCAAAGCAAAGTCAAAGGTAATGATGAATATTGTGGCATTTTTATTTCGTGCATCGTTATTTCAAGCTCAGGCATATTTAAGCGATACTTTAATAATTTAAGATTTTATTATTGTGTGTTAATACCAGAATACACAACAAATAAACAAATGAGTTTTATATGTCCCATAACTGCCTCGGGATAATTAGACTTTAAGTTAAAATTTGAAGATTACGGAACTACGCACAAAACGTTTTGAATATAAACATATCGACATGTTATTACCTTTGAAAAGATTTCGAAATGTCGCTTCAGATATCGTTACTTGCACGTAAAAGAACGCCTAGATTTCCACAGGATGTTTCCGTGTCATTGACGCACAAAACATCATATATTTTGATAATACCGTGTGCGTTTCACAGGAAACACACACTACACACACACACACACACACACACACACACATATATATATATATATATATATATATATATATATATATATATATATATATATATATATACTAAATCATTTGAGATCAGCCATGTGGTTCGGATTCCACGTTAATCAGTTGGTCCACGTCTCATATAGTCTCGTTGCCGAAAGGGACGCTAAACTAAAATCAAATCAAAGCAACTCACTTGTGATCAGAATATTTCGAACCAATATGTCATAAACCTATTGCACATTAAGCACAGTATGCTTTAATGAAGACATGACATGCGGTAAAACCGAAATGAAAATTATTTATTTTTGCTGATTGTTATTGTGCCAATGTCTTCGGAATTAAATTATTGGTTAATTCACTCGTTTCCTTTTTAAAGTTTGTATGAATGTATGATGTTTTGAACTCTGAGGAAATTGTAGGAAATATTCTTCTTTCTTTGTGAATAATTTATTAAATTCCTGTTCCTAATTATCATATTTTATTTTTCCAAGGAAATTAGGTATAAAGTCGAAAGAAGAAGTAAAATGGCTGATAGAATATGTGGAAACAATATCGAGCTTAAATATTTCAAACATCAAGGAAGTGGTGAGGTATAAGAAGCACTATCCTAATCTGAACACGAGTCTGAGTAGTATCCAGAAGCAAGTGAGTATAAAGTAAAATAAATAATCAGTTGTTAGATAGCAATGCTATTAAAATTACATCTGTATTTTGATGCTGTCTCAAAATTAATAATTGGACTTACGATTCCGTCATATATGAGGGCTAATAATATTGAATATTATATTGACTTGAATATAGATTCCTAAGATGTGTGTTATTAATGAGTTAAAACGCTTTCACTCAGGCAGTCATTGGTGCGAGTGAATTGCAAAATGTACAATTCAGTTAGAGTAATATATTGGTGTCTGAGGATTTTGGAGTAAGATGTACCGCAGAACGTGCAAAATGTTATCCAAAATGAGTGCAAGATATTAGGGGACAAAACAAATGACTAAGTAGTCTCTCGGATATTCATTTAATGCTACTCTTAGATGAATATTGTCACTTAAAGAAGTAAGCGAAACAACAATGCGTATTCTATGACGCAATTGTTTCAAGGAATGAAAGAATATACTTAACGACTACTCTCATGTAGTGGCACTCCCTGAATCACTTCAAGCCTTGATCGTTATTTTGATGAGCTAATGGTTTGAAATATTTGAAAATATTTATTTAAAAGTGGAATGGACCACTCTAAACAAAACTAAATATAATGTGTAGGTATTATTATTATGAAATTTGGAAATCTTAAACAGACATGAAAAATACCTACGCTATTAAAATGTTAAATAGTATCTAATAATAACTTAACGATTTTAGACAGAAAGTGTATTATGACCTGATATAATGAACTTCGAAAATTAGCACTGTTAAAAAACTACTAATGAAATCTTTCTTGTAGTGTTTTATCAGAAGGTTTCATACGAAGTAAAGTATACTTTTTACAATCTTCACATATTCTTATCTGCGAACTCTCAAAATACTGTTCGCCACTCCAGATCTAATAAAGATGAGCTTGCACATATTGAATAATATATTTGAAAATCTTGTCTGCTACTTGTTGCTATATTTGTCGATAAAAGTTACGGAAATTTCAGGCAGATATTGAGGGTGACGACAGTGTTATAAGATGCTATGGATGAACGTTACATTGCGTTTGGTGTGGCTAGCGGTCAGACGCAGTAATTACTATAAAAAAGACTAAAGAAAAAGAAAGAGTCATCCGCAACTGGTTGTTTTTAGTATCACAATCAACATTATTCTGTCTGAAATTCAATTCCGGTCTTTAGTCTAGTTTTCCTTGACTGCTATTACTATCCTATATTCTAATATTTTCGTGATATTTCTCTACAGCTTTAATTTACAGCATTTAAGAGGAATCAGTATACATTACAACCGGTTATGTAGTCATGTTTTAGTAATATTTATTCTTTCATTATATATTGTTTAGAGTATATTTGCTGAGGTTTAATTCAAATTTAAGTTTTTTTAGAAGTCACAATTTGATATTTTAATTGCTTGCTGATTTTATAGATCTTACACCCCAGTCCTAGGCATTTCGGTGACGAGGGCATAATATCTCAAAAACAATCAGACGACTAAACTACAATAAAATAAAATCAAAGAATTTTTTGACCCGAACTAAATATTTTTTCAGTTGACACTTAATATATTTAATTGTTTCTTTGGACCTACATTTAAAACACGAATCGACTATGTTAATATCTTCCTACATCGGGTATGAATACAATATGTTTGATCAGTAACTTCATACTAACATTCAAAGTTATAGTTTTATATCATTCGCTGATTAAACAATAATGAGTTATTTGTTAGAGTTAAATAGAAAACGTAAATACATTAGTTTAAATGGATTTGGAATAAATCATCTTTTTGTAGAAGCTGCTCTAAGAGTATCGCATATTTCACATGATATCTAATTAAGTACAGTTCTGTAAAAGGACACATAATCATTGTTACTATTGCATATTAGTTGATACAATTGCAACGTTTAATAATTTTGTATTTATTGTAAGACGTGTGTATCGAACTGTTGTATTGAAATGTCCTAATTTACATTTGGCGAGAAACCACTCCTTGCAATGCTATCAGTGAATAGTTTGAGGTTTCTCGTACTACATTATAAACTGCATATGAACAGGAAATACATTTTGGTGCCCAACGACAAAATCAACTGGTTTGTTAAGCAGGGCTGTATAATAGGGTGGATCGAAAAACAAAATTTGACCAATGAAATAGCACTATCTGTTAAAAGTTGTTTATTGAATAGTATAACATTTCTTGAATCTTTTCATAATTTTTGTACTTCATCTTCATTTCCCGCTAGGGCCTCCAATTTTGCAATTTTTAAGAAAATTTAATTTTTTTTTGAAAATATTGAAACCTTTCTTAAGTTCTCAATGAAATCAAACTAGGTGACAAAAGTTACATAATGACCAGATTGATTACATCGTTCATGATTTTCATAACAATTTGCATATTCCTTCTACGCAAATGCCTGAAAGTTTGCAGATTTTTAGGCATATTCTACAGCATTTAGATGGCGCAACAGTGAGTCCTCAAAAGTTCAAGGGAACTATTAGAAAAACATTTAACCAATTGTGAGGATTTACAAGTCGTTAATTTTCAAGATACTAAAGGAACTTACACGGCCATGGAAGAAACAGACATCCAAAAATAAATGTGAGGTATTTGCAAAGCAATCCCTCCGGGTGAGTGTTCACCGAATCTTGCATCAACAAGCCCTGGAAAATTATCCCATGCAAGATGGATCACTACTCCCAACGAAGTGCTTAGAGTGTACATAAGAACTACTGACCCATCTTCGAACTTGAAGGAGCTCGTTACATTCATCATTAAAGTGTACGCAGCGATGTGGTTTCACATTAAATGTAACCCTAAAATCAAGCATGCTCCTGTGACCTTATATCGTACTATAGCTTTTTCAGGGTACTTAAGCAATGAACTGAAGCTCGTTGTAGATGGACAATTCAGCCAATCTTTTCTTCACGAAACGAGAATTTACTGTTTGTATAGTTGCCGATGATGGAACGCATACTGGAGAACTAGTTACGCTTAGAATCTTTGACATAAGGTCAAAAGCTCAAACTAAACACATCGTGTACGCAGGTTCAGTATTCAAGCAATTCACTTTAGTGCTCAGGCTTACGTTAAACTAATCAACTCAACGTAGGCAGGAACTGAAGATAGCGTGCTACAGAGGAGGATCTACAGAAATATGTAACAGAAAGTTCATCTGTCTTTCCGCCTGTTTCCCACTTGCCATGTCATACCCAAGCAGTCAAGCGGTGCGTTAAAGCTGATACCGAAGCTGCGTCTGAAGTGTGTGGTGTCTTTAGTCGAGAATATTTATCAGACCAAGACTTTTGGGCATGTCAATTATGCCCACATTCAAAAAAAAAGATCTAAATATAAACTAACCAGTTAAAGAGATAATTTCCAAAGGCAGGGTGGACGAGATGAAAGGATGGTCGGAATTCTGTATGCAGCCACCTCCTCGTGCTGAGTTCCGGGTGTTTATGGGTACCAGCAAAGAGGCATATATAAAAAAATAATTTCAATACAAAATTATTAAACTTACATAATGCATCTTCATATTGTGCTCAATTTGTTTTGAGATATTACTGTGAAACTGCATTTTAACATTATTGGAGGTAACGAAGATGATGGAAAAATATTCGTAAAAATAATCGAAATTATGCTAGTCACGCACAAGGCTTGAAATCTAATAGGATATTTATTATTTGACAATTCTTGAAAATTGTCAGTGTCTTCAACGAATTTTCAGATTTACAGTATGAATTCCAAAATAATAAAACCTCTGCAAGTAATAAGATAAAAACACAACTTTTTAAAGCAATTGTGAAGTGATTTGGCGGACTGTAAACTTTTTAAAATGTTTTAATTGGAATTTCAAAATTTACCTCAAGAACTGCAAAATTTCAGGGCCTTGCGGATGATAAAAATGCAAATTATTTTTAAAATCATTAATGGTCTAGCCAATCCAGTCATTATGCAACTTTTGACATCAAGTTCGATTTCTTTGGGCAGCTTTAATAAAATTTCAAAATTTTCAAAAAAAAAATCAAATTTTCATAACAATTGCCTCATAACAATTTTCATAACAAAACTTTTTAGGCGCTTGCGGGGAAAGAATACGAAGTACAAAAATTATGAAAAAATTCACGAATGTTATATTAGTCAATACACAACTTTCGATACCTGGTGCTATTTAATTGGACAGTTTTTTTTTTATTTTGCCGATCCACCCTACTGTATAAGCGTCTACCATGGGGAAAATAATTGTGAGTTAATTTCTTTAAAAGTTTAAATCTGGTACATTCTACTCATCTAATATCGAAAATATCAACACACTATTTGGACCTGGAGTATCCAAAGTATTCACTGTATCATGTTAGCTTGGTAAATTTCATGTTAGCAACACATCTTTCAATATGCAACCGGCAGCTAGTGAGAAACGCCGCATTCTTATTAGCTTCTCATAGGTCATGCGCACGTGAGATATTGAAAATTTGTTCTTAAAATTATATTCGTGCAAGTCAAATACAACTTGACTACTCGACGATTATCAACGAAGTCAGTAAGGTAAAAAACCTCGATTCATGCGTGCAAAATCAATTGATCGGTCAAGTGAAGTGCATTCTCCTATGAGTATGTTACATAATGTAAACGAGTCGTGAATCCAGTTATCATTTCCGATAAAACTAGATATATTTGCGAAAATTGTAAACGATCGTTGCAGTGAATTTATCTTTATCAATGACAACAAATATTTCCAAAGCAGTTTTCTATGCATATTCCAGCACAGTATAGGAATTGTGAAATCCGAAAATTGCTATCATGAAACCAACACAAATCAAGAGATGCAGTTTCTTCAGTGTTTTGTATATAGATATAATAATAATAATAATAATAATAATAATAATAATAATAATAACTTCCAAAATATCATCCGGCAATATTGGCTTTACAACAGACAATGTGCATATATTTTTCTAATTTCAATCTTAAATTGTATTTGTAGAAATTGAATAAGAAATTCATGTGACTTTAGCAGAATTCTAACTTAAAGTCGGTATATGTTTTATAAATTAAATTTATTTTATTTCCAATTGCATGTGACAATCACGGCGCTACTTTAAATCTTAATAGATCAATTATAGTTTTTTTTTTGTAGCAGATTTCGTCCAGTAAAAGTAGAGTTGAGAAAGGAACATATTAGTAAGAAGCTGAAATCCCAAAAATTAGCCCCAAAAATCCCACTGTAGCTTTACCCGCAATTTTGAAAAATGGTCGGCATCTTTAGACGACGACAATGAATTTATGGAAATCGTCACGCTTTACATTTATTCCTCTAGTCACCGTTGTAATTATCACAAAATCATGGATCATATATGGTTCAAAAGGTTGAAAGACAGAGAATCTAAGTAAATAATATATATGCTCATTGTTCTAAACTTCTAGAAGAAGAGGAAGAAAAAATGCTCTTTTATTTTAAACAAGTATATTTTCAGAAATCACGGGAAGTTTGCAACACTGACAGTTATTGTAAATCACCAAAATAACACCAACAAAATCCCTAGATACGTAACTAAACATAGTAACAATGGCACAAATTGGTGGAATACAAGCTGTGAAGAAAATGATAACCAATATTACTTTCAGACTTCTCTGTACCAAAGTGCATAAGCTGACATTTACTTTCACAGCTCTAGTCACCTCCTGTTATTGCATAGGACCAAGAGTTATATATCATTGGAAATCTTAAGAAACGTAAATTGGAACGAAATAACACTTTTACTTATCAAGCCCAATTTGTGGAACATGCACAAAACACAAAATTTCGGGACACAATGTAATATCCATATATATATATATTTTTTTTTTTAAATTTGCAACACTCACAATTATCGTACGTTAACTAAACTCCACCACCGTTTTCACTATCATAATTAATTTATTTCAGAAATGGCGTACATTTTCCTAATGGAGTAAACTTTAATGGCACATACTTTTACACCACGTAAATATAGCACAAAAATTTACCAGAAATTACCCCAGTGAAGTTAGCGACCAAAAGCTTAAAAAATTATATATTTTTGGAGTTCTGAGTAGCACTGTTGGGAGCATATGGGTAGAAAGTGTTAAAAGTTAGTGCATATACTGAAAAAGAAACTGAAGAGCGTTGCGAGGTTGATTGTTTGTATAATTGGATAATTTAGGTAGATTTTCATAGTGTGTGTTTATGTAAAGTTGGATGTTGCTAATTTAAGAATTGAGTAAGTTTTCGTGAAGATTATGGTTTGTGATTTAAAGGAGCAATTCTTTATAAATGTATAGGTTAAGCCGGATAAAGTAATAAAACAATATTTTGATGAAAGGTAGAGTTTGTCCAGGCAGTCTAAGGTAGAGTTTGTTTAGGCCTAATAGATTGGCGCAGTCGGTATCAAAAGAACATTACGCTTGTGAATCAGGAAAATGGCTTCAATTGATAACTTCGAACAGTTTGATATTGAAACAGGTAGAGTCCAAATCTACATTGAGAGGTTCGAGCAACTAGCGTTATCGGCGAATTTACCAGAAGAAAGAAAGGTTGCTACTTTTCTAACTGTTACAGGTGGTCAAGCATATGAAGAATTAAGGAATATGTGTGCACCGGAAAAACCTGCACAAAAATCATATGGTGAATTAGAAAGGATTATGCTACAACACTATGGCGTAAAAACCAATGAAATTGCTGAGCGTTACAAGTTCCACAAGTTAGTGCAGCTCGAACATCAGACAGTTGCTCAATTTGTAATGTCTTTAAAAAAGCAAGCAGCATATTGTAACTTTGATCAGTGTTTAGATCATTCACTCAGAGATCAGTTCGTTTTTGGAATGAGAAGTAATGTAGCAAGGCGACAGATAATTACAGCTGATTCACTTAGTTTTCAACAAGTAGTGGATATTGCAACAGCTGTAGAAAATACAGAAGAGCAACTGACAGTGTTCAATGACAGTAGTTCAGGAAATCAATATCAGATTAATTTTATGCAATCGAAAGGAATAAGAGGAAGAAATGAAATGCTAAGAAGATCAAATTACACACTATCACCTTCTACTAGTAGTACACAGAGAAGTACAAGACAAGCATCAACTTATTCAGTAACATCAGATACATCTAACAAAAATAAAACAAAGATTACTAAATGCAGAAATTGTCATCGTGTTCATGCTAAAAATAAATGTCCAGCTTTCGGTAAACGATGCTTTAAACGTACGGGACTTCACCACTTCGCACAGGCTTGTGTATTGCAACAATTAGATGGAGATATAAACCAACTACACATAGATGAACAAATTAATGTAAATGTTCAAGAATTTAAACAACAGGTGCAAAATGAAGATGAAAGATCTTCACCGTTGGACATAAATCAAGTGCAAGACTTATATCAGGCGTTAACGCTGGAAACAATTCATTATGAATCTTCGAGTGAAGTTCAGAAAGAACTATCGGACAACTCACACAATGATATTAATGGCAAGTTGGAGGATAAGAAAGACATGCAGCAACACATATTAAAAAAGAAGAAATTTACTAAACATAGATCTAAAACAGAAAGTAAATCTGGGAAAAGAACTACGAGCTATAACAATTACAAACTGTTCACAGATTCGGAGGAAGAAGATTTAATTAGTGCGGAACGGAGCAGGTATAGCTCGCATATGGAGACGGAGCAACAAAAGTGCAAAGACAGAAACATAAGAAGGAATGCTTGTGGGAAGAAATACGAGAGAAGTGAAAGTCTTACAAGTATAAAGAAGGTAGAGGTAGCGGAAGATATTTTGAATTTGAAGCAGGAAGTAATTCAATTCGTTGTGAAGGATCTTAGTAACTGGCAAAGAAAAGTGCTTAAGTGGTGGAATCTAGTGACTGATATTGAGCGGAGATTAAAATGAGCAATATCAGAACAAATAGACAAGGCTACAATGAAAACAAGAGTTACCGAAAGAAATGTATGTTTGATTAAGGTTAAGCGGCAATTTGAGTTTATGGTTTTATTTTTTCTTTTTTTGATGCCCGGGAGGAATGTTTGGAGCATATGGGTAGAAAGTGTTAAAAGTTACGTCATATACTGAAAAAGAAACTGAAGAGCGTTGCGAGGTAGATTGTTTGTATAATTGGATAATTTAGGTAGATTTTCATAGTGTGTGTTTATGTAAAGTTGGCAGTTGCTAATTTAAGAATTGAGTAAGTTTTCATGAAGATTATGGTTTGTGATTTAAAGGAGCAATTCGGTATAAATGTATAGGTTAAGCCGGATAAAGTAATAAAACAATGTTTTGATGAAAGGTAGAGTTTGTCCAGGCAGTCTAATATAGAGTTTGTTTAGTCCTAACAAGCACTCAAAGAGTTCTAGAGCTACTGCTAGGTTTGACCAATAGTTCTGGGAAAATAAAGATTTTATAACGATTTTAAAGTTTCGATGCTAACTTCACGCAAAACCGAAAATCTTAAACTGTCAAATTTTTGAGAGTTCTGAGTAGCACGCAAAACGTTCTAAAGTTCCTCATAAAAATTTAGAAGAGTTCTCGCAAAATAAAGGAGTAAACAGGATATAAATGTTTCCTCATAATCTACTGACCACACTTGCAATCGCTGCAAATCATTAACAAATATATAGCACGTGCGTAATAAAATTCAACCAATATAACCCAAAACATTATAGAAATCAAAATGTGTCACTCAAAACTCATCAGAACTATATTTCATTACGGAATAAAATAGTTCTATAGAGTTCTGTTCGTATAATGGTTAAATCTTTAGTTGTAACAATTTAAATTTACAATTTATGGGCCTCTAAATGAACCGTTTTGAACAAGAAGATAGATCTGTTTTATTTTTAATGAAATAGAGTTCTGATGAAAGTTCTGAGTAGCACTCGTCAAGTTCTATAATATTATGTTCGCAGAATGGTTAAACCTCTATTTATAACTATTTAAATTAGCCAGTCGCTAACCGACTATGAACAAGGTGATAAAGTTCTTTTATTTCGTAATGAAATGGAGTTCTGATGAGAGTTCTGAGTATCACTTATCAATTTTGTATATAGTTCTGTTTGTAGAATGTTGAAATCTTTTTTTATATAACAATTCAAATTAACAATTTATGGGCCACTCGCAAACCGACTGTGAACAAGGTTATAGAACTCTTTTATTTCGCAATGTTGCAACATGTAGGAATTCTGCTGATTTACCGTCGGTGGTTGCTAGACTTGTGTTTCTCCTCACATTAATTTTATTTATGGGAGCAGTTTCATATATAATGAAAGGTAGTGGCATTGAAGAACTTTAGTCATGTGTGTATGCTAGTAAATTCATTCCCTAGATAATGTCAGGCTATTCTTGGTTCATGCTTTGTGAGATCATTTTTTATACAGTTAACAATTGCAATATATATATTTGATGAACTAGACGCCACAGAAAAGTTTGTGCGTTAATTGCGAGATGCCTGTATTCCTCTAATGACTGATGGGGATGTCGATGCTGATGTAGAATCAATCGTCATTCAAATGTAAACACGATTGCAAATGACCTGAAGTTTTTCATGGACGCTGCTGCAGAAAATAGCCATTTCTTTAAGATATTTGCCTTGCACTTTCAGCTTGTAGATATTATGCGTCTTTTCATTCATGCCAAAAGAACTTCGAACTGGAATCTTCATCTTCACTGCATACGAGAAATGCCAGCATACTTCTGTGCAGCTGGGCATCTTTTGTATGCGAAATCCGCACATCTGTACTTACAAGAAATGTTGAGGTTGGAGGATGCAATAGATCCTGAAGAGTTCCAGATATTTGCACGAGACGGTTATTTCCCTATTTGTAGGAAATATATATGTATTTTGGAGTGGTATATGGTCTGATATGAAGATTGAGCAGGTTATAATAAGAGCAATGAAGAGCAGTGGTGGATTTACCCGTGGGGAAAGCATGACTGTAAAGGTAATGTCTAGGTAGGTGTCAAATATGTCAGCAGCGTGCTACCTACGAGAATGTCTTGGAAAATTGCCAAAGCATCAATCGTGTGATATATTACACGTAGATAAATTCTTTCGTTGGTATTTCCAGCATTCTCCATGCCCTTCATATCCGGCACTAATCACTGGCATGGTAACTAAAGAAACGGTAAACTGTGATAAAGCTAAGGCAATGGAAGGAATGTTTGGACAGACTTTTGGAAATGTCAAATTTAAACAAAAAGATATAGTCATCCTACTATCCGCAATGCACAATGCATTGCACATCCGTGATGAATTTCTAGCTGTAAACACCATGCTAATCTTCAACCGAATCATATTCGTAGTTAAGTCCGAAGAAGAACTCGGACAGTGTTTTGCTTACAAGCTTCAACCACATCCACTTTCCCTCTTCACAGAAATGTTCATGAGGAATACGAAAAGTCAGGTTTGTATGACATTTTTGAATATCTTACTGATTCTAAAACTCAAATTGAAAACACTGTGTGCGTGACGAATGGAGACTGCCTTCTACAGCATGTTGTTTGCCACAACATGGAACATACATTGACGTGTGCCACTCGTATGTGTCCCATGTACTCACAGACTTCTGAACGAAAGCAACAGTTATTTTTGATGGGTATTGTACTGTAAACTGTACAAAATCCACTGCCCTCTAACGACGTGAGTGAAAGCTTCACTCAGCTTTGGTGTTATTCAAAAATGAAACTGTGTTAAAAAACTAAAAAGATAAAATCTTGGATAATTTCAAAAATAAGGATTGTTTCACGCGTGAGTTCATAGTTCGTTTGACGCAAGCTGAAATTAAAAGACAGCAAGGAAGAAATGACGCCGACGCACTTATAGCTAAAACTGCTCTAGCTAAGTCTTTAAATAACTGAAGGCAGGTCGTAATAATTGGCGAAGATGTTGACAATTTAATCATTTTGCTTGCACAAAGTAATAGTCAGTACGTCATCACATTTCGAACGCGAGGATGTGGACAAGAAGTAACAAAAGAATATAATATTAAAGATAATGGGCAAATGGGCCAAATGGGCCAACTGTTTTGCTCTGTTACCATGCTTTAACTGGATGCGACGCATCATGTGGCTAGTATTGACGGAGAACGAAAAAGGCATTGAGATTACTTCAAAAACAGGAAGATTTATGCCGATCACTTAAAGTTTCAACCATAATAATTCTATTGTACAATCTCTGATTGAAGCTGGCACATAATTTCTATTTACAATCTAAGATTTTGCAGCAATATTAACCTCAATGGAAGGATTCCAGTATCATTCATACACCCGTGCAGTAAATCGCTGCCACATTCAGAACTAAATACAATTTAGCAAAGTTGCCACCCACAAATGATGCTGGAAAACATCATATCTTGAGAGCGTATTATCAGATTCAATTGTGGTGTGGAGATGATATACGAACGACTGAATATGAATGGAAAGCATAAGGAGGTATTCTTGTACTAGCAAGAATGTCCAAGGAACCCGCTCAGCGTAGTGTCAAGTATTTAATATCCTGTAACTGTAGAAAGAGCTGTATCCGTATGTGACTTTGTCGGAGAGCAGAAATTGTGTGTGAGTGTTGAACAATTTGATGTATCAATACACAACTAAATGATGAAAATCATGGAGATGGACCGAGTAATGTTAATCTTACTAAGCTCTAATGAAATATGACTGAATGGACTAACTAAAGAAATGTCCTTGAAGTGCATACTAACTTTTAATGTAACCATTAAGTTTTATTTAAGGAATACTAGTTGAGAATTGCATTTTAGATATAAACAAGACATTTAAAAGCAAAATTACATTCAAAAGACTATTGTAGTTGAGCTTTATTTTCAGTGTGTGAATTACGGTTTTCTCATGCAAAGAAGAGTACCAATTTCTGCTACTTTCTAATACTGTCAATATAATTTTTGTGTTACGTGGTTTAAAACTATGTGTCATAAAAGTTTACTCCATTAAGAAAATGTACATCATTTTTAAAGTAAATTAATAATTATGATAGTGAAAACGGTGGGGTAATTTTGTTAACGAACGGTATTGTCAGTGTTACAAAGTTTACCCCATTTATATGGAAATCACATTTTGTCCCGAAATTTTGTGTTTTGTGCTTCTTCCAGATTGGGCTTGATAAGTATGTGTTATCTCGTTCGAATTTACGTTTCTTAAGATTTCCAATGATATATAACTCTTGGTCCTATGAATAACAGGAGGTGACAAGAGCCGTGAAGGTGAATGTTCTCTCATGCACTTTTGTACAGAAAGGTCTGAAAGCAATATTGGTTATCATTTTCTTCTTAGCTTGTATTGCACCGATTTGTGTCTTGTTGGCTATGTTTGAGATAAGTATCAAGCGCATTTGTTGGTGTTGTTTTGGTGATGTGCAATAAGTGTCAGCGTCAGTGCCGGATTTCTGAAAATATACTTCTTTAAAATAAAATAGCTTTTTCGTCTTCCTCTTCTTCGAGAAATTTAGCATGATGGGCACATGTATTATTTGCTTAGACTTTCGGTCTTTCAGGTTTCAAGTCATGTATGATCCATGGTTTTGTGATAATTAGAATGGTGACTAGAGGAATAAATGTAAAGCGTGACGATTTCCATAAATTCATTGTCGTCGTCTAAAGATAACGGCCATTTTTGAAAATTGCGGGAAAAGCTACCATGGAAATTTAGGGGACTCTTAGTATGTAATTCCTGACACCTTCCTCTACTTCCATAAAATTTTAATATTGTCACTAATTTGTTCCTTTCTTGGCAGAAAAATGAGTTATCTTTATTGTAGTAATTGATACTATATGTTTTAGGTACCCTCAGCGCAAAAAAAGCGTGTATACTGTAACTCACGTTTTTTCGCTATTTTTCAATTTTCCTTATGTTTATGATAAAATTCAGTTATTAGTAAGTGGTGATAATAGAAAGCAATCCGTCTAAGGAGGTATTTCTAAAAAAATATAATAAAATAATAGAAATATAAGCAAAAAACAAAATTACGTCCGGTTTTGTGTATACTGGCAATAATGTTTTCCAGGGATTTTTTGCAGTAGCAGATGGAATATCAGGATTGATAAGGGGAAAGTTGAATCAAGGAACTGAAACGTGGAGTAAAATATTGCATTTATTGGCGTAAATCTAGTGTGTAAATTGTCTGCCAATTATAAATTAGCTTATGTGACAAAGGTGTTGTATGAAAATAGGGAAACAAAGAGAAAAGCTGTTGTCTTAGGTTTGGAAGTGACATGCTCTGTAGCATGAGTATTGAGCATTTATTTGTTAAGAAAAACAAAGGTGAGAGAAGATAGTCTGTGTGATGAAGTGGGTAGAGTGGCAAACTGGTAATTCTTATACTGTTTTGACACCAGATCGAATCCCACCCGATCCAATGCAATTTTTTACAACACGTTATAGAAAGTGTATGATTTTTATGTTAATAAGAACCAAAACAATATAATCATGAAAAATTTTTTTTCTGATGACGTATTTATTCTGAATTAGTTTACCATTACTAATAGCGATTGTTTTCAGTTTATAGTATGGTATGCTTAATCATTCCCGGTCCGTTTTTCCCATCTGAAGTAACTTCTACTCACTGCAAGCGTGTCTGGGAGTCAGGAACAGAAAAAACAAAACATACGCGACCTGCTACCTTACACACTGCGTGACGAACACAGTAAAAGCGATAGCTCGCTGTCATGAAGAAAAATAAAGCTGATGTAAAATTACTGTTCTAGTGTTTCTGTGTGTGTTTTCTTTAGAGTATTGACTCTCTCTCTCTCTCTCCTTTTCTTTCATATCCACAAGTGGAAGAAATGCAATCATAAGATTGTGTAAGTAATAAAGAATGCTTTCAATAAACAACACTAAATTTTAGAGCACTATTTGCGAGGAACAGGAATGCTTCCAAAAGATAACATGGATATTAAAAATAATCATACCGTTCTTCCGAATTATACAGTAGCTTGAAAAGCTCATAATAAAATGATGTAACATGCATAAGCTTTTTTTACAGTGACAAAACTTTAAACATAACATTAAATTTTGGGGATTACAAATTATCACTTTTCATGTCGGTGTAGGCCTATTCGTTTTCACATTCGAGCAACAAAAGAAGTAAGTGTGGTGATACTTATAAAAATCGAATACCAGATTTCAAAGAATTCAAGTTACATGGCTCCTACATGTAGAAATTATTTTTTCTATGTCTGTCCATCTATTAGTTTCTCGGTTCATGCACTCAAATAGAGGCCACACTCTTAAACGTACCTGGACCGAATTTTAGACATAACGTTTTAATAACATACTGTGGTTTCGAATTTTATATCCTTCGGCACCTAAAAGTAAGGGTAGTTCACTGAAGGATTAAAATATAAAATAACTCAATTTTCTCAATAAAAAGGGTGTGTCGATTTTATTTGCATTTTATAAATATATACTTTATTAACAAATCCCCACCGTATATGAATAATTTTTCTGAATAAACATATATGGTGTAATTTACTGTATGGTATGTGTTTTTTTTGCACAATTTTCTCAACCACATTTCATAAATAAATGTACCATTAATAAATTAACAATATGACAACTCGTTCGAAGGAGCAGTTTACTCTTAGGGTGAGCCTTCCCCCGATGGTTTTCCCATTAACGCCTCAGGCAATTTTGTTCATATTTCGTAAAAAAATGTTTCATTAATAAACTAACATACAGCATAAATCGTTTATCCCGATAACATATAGAGGAAGGGGTTTTCTCAAGGGATGAATTGTTTTTTGACAATTTCCTCAGTAATAACTGAGACAAATTTGTTTTAATTTCAGTAAAAATATTTTCTGTAGTAATCTTACAATATGGTATAACTCTCTTGTTCCTTAAAGAAAAATCCGAGATAGTTCACTTTGACAGTGAAATTTTTCCCGATGATTTGCTTAAAAATTATGCGATACACTGTCAAAATTAGAGAGAGAATAGATTACTTTTGGGGGTAAGCTTTTCCCGATGACCTTCCCAAAAACAACTCAGGAGATATTTGTTGTCCATATTTCATAAATACATGTTACATAAATAACCTAGCTATATAGTATATTTCCTCATCCGGAAAATCTAGAAGTAGTATATTACTTTTGACAGTAAGTTTTACATTGCGATTTTCTCAAAAACGACTCAGGCGATTGTGTTCGTACTTCATAAATAAATGTTTTATGAAAACACTAACAATATAGCATAGCTCGTTTATCCCGAAAAGATCCACAGGGGATAATTTATTATTGGGGTGACTTTTTCATGATTTTCTCAGAAATTACACAGACGGTTTTGCTTATAGTTCATATACAATCATATCCTTAATAATTCTAATATATGGATTAAGTTATTTCTAACGAAATTATGCCCAATGGGTACTTTACTTTTGGGCCTACATTTCTTCTTGCAAAGTTTTCCAAAACATTTTTTAAATCGTAATTTCCCAAACAAATGTTTCAATAATAGCTGCAGCCTAACATGAGTCAGTGTAAAAAATTCCAGCGAGAAATACAGTGCTTGTGCTCTGTACCCTTTCTTAAATATATTTTTAAATATTACACCTACTCACAATTTTCGGAACAAAATCGAAACTTCTTTTTAATTGTGCCTTGTTGTGGTCAAATGATTCAAGTACATTGGTTCTGGATTTGATTTCCAGTGAGAGCAAGTATATTTTCGTCCAAGAGATCTGACACGTCGGGGCAAAGAAAAAAGTGTTTTAATAAGCCTAACCAAGCTAATCAATAATACAAAGAAATAATACAATGTTAGAAAATTATCATAGAAACGTTGTTAATATTAGGTAGGTGCGATTGAAATGCCCACGCGTCAATTCCAAAGATAAAAAAGTGAAATATGCCAGGTTAATCAGTTGCCTCTAGATAAAGCTATCCCACTAAGAAGTGATTAAGATACCAAAAAATGTTGCAATCGCTGGGAGACATGTTACGAGAATACAGAAGGTGAGAGAGAGTTTAATACTGCAAATCATGGATAGTCTGCACCTTCGTCTCAGTGCGAATGTTGAAGTCCGTAGGTCTACATAGGTTTGCATTTAAATGAACATTAGAACACATTATCTCTTTAATATTGATAGGGGGTGCAGACAGGTTTGCAGTGGTGTATTTGGCGGTTTTTTATATTGTAATGATCCTAACAAATTCCTGAGCCTTCCCCACTGCACACTGTAAGTTAAATCCGGGTTTGATTAAAACTATATTAGTTTAAATTTAAAACTGTTGACCGTTATCACATGTGCATCATTGACAGCAATTGGCAATTCTTTGTTTCCGCCCCGCGAGACGTTATGTGGTTCGGATTCCACGGTAATCAGTAGGTTCACGTTTCATATAGCATTGCTGCAGAAAGGGACGATAAACTCAAAACCACATCACACATCTTGGTTTTCGCCTTTGTTTTAGCCCATAAATGTCTGTTCATGACCTGCTTAGTGGCTAAGAGGTTAGCGTACGCGCTTTTGACGTGAAAGACCCGGCTTCGATTAGCGACGAGAGCTCACGTGATTCAGAGTCGACGTTAATCAGTAGGCTGATATCTCATATAGCTTTGTTGCTGAACGAGACGTTAAACTCAAACTCAATATCTTTGTTCATAAATTTGTTTGTGTATGATTTTTCATATTCATAGCATGAACATTAAATTTTGATTTCTAGGTCATATGTATCTAATTACATACACACCTATAGAACGAACACAACAGACTTGGAATATCTACATTGTTTGCGTATGGAAAATCATTACGCTGTGCTGCACAGGAGAGCGGTGTGTATGGAATTCCATACGCATGGCAATCAACGTGTTAACAAATGTATAATAATAATAATAATAATAATAATAATAATAATAATAATAAACGATACGATCACTTACATAATTTATAAGCATAAGTTAAAATTTAATTAGCATATAACTGCAATGGAATTAAGTTGTTTCTCTCTCTCCCTGAACGCAACAGCCCTTATTGTGCTAAGGCGTAGAAGAGAACTTGTGGCACTCACGACTCTGGGGCGGTGTGTGGTCAGACCCTCGGATCCCATTGTTGTTAATCGTAGCTTTCTAGACGGATGCTCTTGTTCACGGTAAAATATACAAGCAAATAGACTTTTGTATTACTATTAAAGTAAATAACTATACCCATTCTCTCAATGTGATACTTGTGGTTGCTTAACCGTGTACAGACAGCTGATCCATGGGAGAATCGTTGATAATAATAATAATAATAATAATAATAATAATAATAATAATAATAATAATAATAATAATAAATAACAGAAGCTCGACAAATATTCGAAGAAATAATGGGAAAAAGTTTGCGTCACACTGTTCACTTTGCTGGACACATCAGTGTGCAGCGTTATTCCGATTGTGGCGCACTGGAACATAGGGTATGGCTTTTTAATTTTTCCCAACTATTCCAACTGCTTCAATTGAAATGGATCTATAATAATAAGAAAGTGAATTTAATCTACTTACCCTTCGATTTAGAAACAAGGTTGGCGAGAATTTCATTTAAAAAAAAATAATATACTCAGAATGTTGTATAGTAGTTTGTTTTATTCGAAATTAGATACTTCCTGTAAGTGTGTTTTGATTAAGATTATTTGAAATGACATCTTTAAGTTTCACGTCCCACGTATAGGCCGGCTACGCTAAAGGAGACAGTGATGATGAGAAATAAATGAAATGGTCGAATGAAGAAAGTGGAATAAAATGGGAGAACCTCGAGAAAACCCACGCACAGGTGTATGACCAGCTCAAGGTTCACTTGGCGCGAGCATAGATCGAACCAAGGACTCCATGCACCAGAGATGAACGCTCTGCACTGAAACATCGCGGTCTCTGAAATTACTTAAAGGAGAAAAGGACTACGTTATGAAAACTTGATAACGAACAGATCTATTAAAGATACCAGCTTTTCGTGAAATATTGCTTATAGACAAGGGTGGATTAAGGTTTTTAGGGTCTTAAAGCCGACTATTTTAAGGGGGCCCTATGTTAAGAATAGTTCCAGCGCATAAAGTTTCTTTTCTGCCTTCCACAGCCTCATAGGTTTATGGAACTACCGATAACTATGCAGTAATATTTTGATGTGCTCCAAGTTTGCAATAATTACTTTAGTTACATTCATTATTAACAGTTAAATAATTGCATTCATTATTAACAGTTAAATGCTGCTGATGGTAAAATTTAAATCTAGCGATACCGCGAACATAACGAGCGGAAAAATAATTAGCATCGGTCTGAAGCCGATAAAATAAAAAGTTGACTATTATATGTTAGTATTTGACAGGGGGACTTTAAAGGGCCCCATGAGCTTAGGGCCCCGAAACCTGGGGTCGATTGGCACCGCTCTTAATCCCCTAATGCTTATAGATTATTAATTAAAGGGAACGAGCCGGGGCCGTTCTAAGAATTCCGGCCCATGCAGACCTCTAGCAACTGTGTATGTGCTATTTTTGGAAATACAGTAGAGTTTCGCTTATCCAACATAAAACAGGCAGGCAGACGCCGGAAAATATTGATGTGTTAAGATGAGACCTATTAAAAGTCAGACTATGATATAATTTTACATATTACGCTTCTAATAATCATGTTTCAAAAAACAAATACAGTAGAAACTCGATTAACCGTCACCCTCGGAACTGGGACCATTAGGGTTAAGCGAATAGACGGATAACAGAAATATCGTCATAAACCTCTACAGTAAGTAGATTTAAAAGGTTCTGGAAGAAATAAATAATCTTATACAAGTGAATAATACATGTTTATACTGTATTTAAATTATTGTACTGTGCTTACATACAAGAGTAACACTGAACTGGTAGTGAAATAACCACACATTTAAAAATAATCTGTCATCTTCTTCTGCTTCTTCGAACGCCGAGCTTTTTGTGCGGCAATGTTGCGTATTTGAGTACTGTCCGGAGCAGTGACGGATAACAGAGTGACGGTTAAAAAAATGTGATGGTTAATCTAGTTTCTACTGTATAATGCATTGACTCACGGACGTATCCAGCGTGTTGTCCTGGAAGCTGTCCCTTTCCAAACCTCAAGCACTTTTTAATAAACCTGCTTTTCCCCTTTTGAGGTTCTTTTATATCAGATTACTTTGAGTCAGTGTCCAAATTGTGGGTAATGCGATGTTGTTACAATTCTAACAAGTAACACATCCAAAGTGTAACACTCCGATTTTGAAAAAAATTGGCATCTAGATACAACACATAGAATAAACAAATAAGTGCTTTTTCATTTTTTGCGGAAAAACGGTTTTAGGGGCAAAAACCCACAACCAAAATTTTGAAAGTTAACTCCCCCACCAACACAAATGGACCAAAGTGAACGAAATTGTGCAGATATATTGTAGACGTAAAATGAGGTAATACATGTTTTGTATTTATCTGAAAAAAAAAAAACCGTTAGGTGGGCCACAGACCCCTCCAAACCTTTGGTCATGGACTTCCAAAAGTGCTAGTAACATCATGTCAGAGGTGTGTAAGGGACATGAAGAATTCCAACGACACTTTGTGTATGAACAATACGCAAAAATAAACGAATACGGCTTGTGTTTATTTTCTGCGGAAAAACGCTTCTAGGGGGCAAAAGTCCCAGCACAAAGTTTTGAAAGGTGACACCTGAAAGGCAAGTAGAAGTGAAACGAAGTGAATGAAATTGTGCACAGATATTTTAGACATAAAATGAGGGAATATGGGTTTCGTGTGTTCCCGGAAAAAACTGTTAGTGGGGCAAGGACTTCTCCAAACCTTTGATCATGAAATGTCAAAAGTGCTAATAACAGTATGTCAGAAGTGCCTTAATTTACATGAAGAATTGGAACAAAATTTTCTGTTAGCAAAATAAGGAAAAAATAAACAAATACTTTTTTTATTTCCTGAGAAAAAATGGTTTTAGAAGGCAAAAGGCCCCACCCAGAATTTTGAAATTCGACGCCCGAAAGGCAAGAAGAATTGGAACGAACTGATTGAAATTGTTCACAAATGTTGTAGAGGTAAGAAGAGGGAATACGTCTTTCGTATTTTCCTGAAAAGAAAAAAAAACTCTTCAGTGGACCGAGGCGTTGAGTGTGGGAAGAAGTGGACCGTAGCGAATGGAATTGTCTGTAGATATTGGATATGAAAAATAAGGAATTTCGGGTTTCACAAGTGTCTCCATCCGATTTTTTCAAATTCGGCAGATCAACAACAAGCACAAACAGTATAGCGTATTTTGTAGTATTTCACGAGGCACCTTTAACCCTTACAATGTTTTTTCGCATAAACAAAAACACGTGCCGATTAATTTCCTGTTTACTGTTGATGTGCCATAATGGATAGGGACATCTTAAAACACGAAAGTCCTTATTTTGCACACAGTCTATACAATATCTACACACAATTTCCATTTGCTGCGGTCAAATCCTTTCTGCACTTTTACGGTAATATTTACTTTTTTTTTCGGAGGGGCCCTAGGCCCCAACACTCTTTCTCCGTACAAATTAAAACACATTTCATTTATTTTTTGCAAATTGTCCCTATACGAAGTTTCGCTGCAATTCTCCATTCTCTTTACGAACTTCTGACGTACAATTATTTGCACTTTTGATATTTTCTAATTACCAGCTTAGAAGGTCGGTGCCCCACTCACCCGCTTTTTTCCTTGACAATATGAAATCCAATTACCTCAATTTACGACTAGAATATCTGGACACGTTTCATTCAATTAGGCGCACTTCTTCTTGCCTTTTGGACCTCAAATTTCAAAATTGTGTGTGGGTGATTCTGCCCCTAAAACCATTTTTCGCAGAAAATAAACCCGTATTCGTTTGGTTTTTGCGTATTGTCCATACACGATGTGTCGCTCCAATTCTTCATGTCCTTTAAGCACTTCTGACATACTGTTACTAGCACGTTTGTTATTTCACGATCAAAGTTTTGGAGGGGTCTGTGTCCCAAACGTTTTTCTTTTTTTCAGTAAAATACGAAACCCGTATTCCCTCATTTTTCATCTACAATATCTGCAAAATTTGATTTATTTCTCAAGCGAACTTTGTGGTGGACCGTGTGCGTGGGTTTTCTCGGGGTTCTCCCGTTTCCTCCCACTTCCTTCATTCGACCATTTCATTCATTATTCATCATCACCTTTTCCTTTAGTCTAATCGGCATAACCGTGGGACGTAAAACTCAAAGATTCTTTATTCTTATAAATAAAATTAACGATGGAAGTGGTCTCTTTAATTTAGTCATGCTATCTCTCCCTATCTGGATTCAGTTCACAGTCTTCATGAGTTACATGGGTTTCGATTTCCAGTACGAGCTCTACCTCTGAGATACAAGTCTCTCCTCCATTATTGAGACTTTTAGAGCACTTTCTCATCATCTTCGAACCAGTAAAGCCTACAACGTCCTGCTACTGAGGCTTAAAAGGAGTTGGACTCAGCACCAACTTAGACATACTGGGTGGAGAATACAGAAGTGATCTCAAATACAATTTCACGAAAGAAAGTGTACACAAAACACAACGACAATCTCTCGAAAACACATAACAATATATATATATATATATATATATATATATATATATATATATATATATATATATATATATATATATATATATATATGTTGGCCCATTTTAATTTTTCCATGGAAATATCTCAAAAACGGATGAACTGAACAAAAACTCAAATAGGAAATGCCATGGAGCAAATTGAATTGTGATGCTGTTGTGCCCTCCAGATCCGCTCCTCAGGAGGACCGGGGCCCAACTTTAAAATGTTAAATGGAAACATGGGGCGAGTGACACCTCGTTCGATAGATTTTTAAAAGCTAAAAAGCGTTGTGGCAAACGATTTTTCATATCGGTCACCGTATTCAAAATGGAGGCCAGGACAAACTCAAATAGGAAAGCCATAGGGCAAATCGAGTGATGTTGTCACGTTGTCCGCCAGGGCCGCCTTTGATGGGGGACCAGGCCCAACTTAGAAATTTTACACAACAATATGGGTCAAATGAAACCTCGTTCGATATATCTTCATACACTAAACAGCGTTGTGGCAAACGATTGTTCATATGGGTCACGGTTTTCAAAATAGTAGCCATCAGTTAAAACTTCCTATAGCACTAATATGAAAACGGTCGAAGATAAGAACAGATGAACAGAGTAAAACTCCTCTAGGAATTCCCAGGTATTTATTATTCCACTCATAACACTCGATCCATCTTTCCATTCAAAATTTCAAAGCTGGTCTCTTGTCCTCCATGAATGGCGGTCCTGGAGGACACCGCAACAATATCATTCGACACGTCACATGCCACGCAACTGTTTTACTTTTTGTTCTGTTCATTTCTCTGCAACCGTTTTCATATTAGAGGTCCTGGAAGTTTCATCTGATACAGGCACCATGCCTTGGTTACCATGGAATATCTTATGTCCACTTTCTGACACACGACCTACTTATTATTCTTGAAGACGTGCCCTTCGCAAGACGCCAGTCCAAGTGATTTATGCACGATGGCGCCCCTCAGCACTGAAGACACTCCAATCGTGAATATCTAGATCGAAAGTTTAAAAATAGTTGGATATGTCATGGTGGAAGACAGGAATGGTTCCCACGTTTCCCAGATCTCAATCTCTTGGATCTTTTCCTATGGATCACGTGAAGTCCCTAGCTTATGCATGATGTTACAGAACTTCCACAGCGTGCATGTGATGCATTTGACATGTTATGTCGAACTTCAGCTGTACTGCCAGCTGTCAGGGAGTCTTACGCCATCGTGTCAATGTCTGAATGGAACAACAAGGGGACATATTGAACAGTTGCTCTAGGAAGTTTTTGCTACTACGAGAGTACATAACGCATTCTCTTCATATTGGATAGAAAAAACACCCAAGGCTGTATTTAGTGCTGCTTTGTTGGAGTCAGTAGCCTAATTTCTATTCCCAAGAAAATGACCTTCTGTTGCCCTTCAACACTGTCCAACAATCCAATCTTTTGCGTCATATAACATCAAAACTAAGGTGATCCACATGTCCTACCATCCGTCGCCTCTTAATACTTATGGCACGGAGCATGAAATAATTTTTGTGGCATATTATACGTTGCCCGGACACCGGCAGTGTCTGAATGTACGGGCACCGTATAATATGCCACCGTACGCTGATAGTATCCCCGCACGTCATTATTCGTAATCGCATTGAAGGGAAGCAGAGATGGTCAAATTTCAATTGAATTAACAATCAACAATTAATCTATAAATTTAATTGTAGGTGGCCATTAATAAAGGGAAACAAATTGCAATTAATCAATCGATTAAAATAAATTGCAGTGGAAAAGATTGCAATTGAATTGAGTCATTCAATTGCAATTGAATTAATTGGCAATTAAATCAACTGCAATTGATTTCCACAGCAATTACTTTTAATTGATTGATCAATTAAAATTTATTTTCACCGATTAATTTTCAACATTGTAGTTCAGAGAGGGCGTGGGGCAATGAAAACTTTATCCACGACCAATTAATCCACCATTCATCGTGACCCACGACCGAACGTCACCTACTCTGACCCACCACCCACCATGAACCACTCTCACAACTGTGACCCACAAACCAACCAAAAGTCATTGTCATCAACTCTCAACTATGATTCATGCCTCTTCTCTCCTGACTAAAGAGTTTAAATTTGTCATAAAACGAGGCTATGAAATTATCACTCATCGGAGTTTGAATTGCTACGATCAATCAATGAATGCTCTATTACAATAACGGTGGATCTGACCTTTCTAATATAAATATAATAAATAGTATGCTTGTGTGCCTGTCTCTGTGTGTGTGCGGCTTATGAACCAAACGAGGGAACCGAAAGTTTCCAAAATTTGATCACGGGTACCTGGTCCGGGTCCCAGATCAACACGTATTTTTTTTTTAATTTCGAACTAGGGGTGTCTCAGAGGGACGTTTACCGGGATCGCCCTGGGGACCAGACAACTTGACCGAGAGTTACTAACGTTTGGTCACGAATACTTTGCTGAGAGTAGTTTTCGGGGTTGCTGAGGTCAATGGTGACACTACCATTAGCGATGACTTCCAAATTCATCCACCATCGTATGCAAGCCTCGGGTCACCAGAGGAAGAATTCCTAGCCATGTAAAAATAATCGAAAATGACCGATATTAATACCAAATCCATAGTTTTCGGTGTGGCTGAGCTCAATAGTGAAACTCACGACCACATTTACTTTCACATTTAGCTTCCTTCAACTAAGGAACGGGGGCATTATAAAGGGGATCACGAGACATGTAAAAATAATCCATAATGACCGATATTAGTGTCAAATTCATAGTTTTCGCGGTTGCTGAGATCAATGATGATACATTCATTAGCGAAGTTTTTTCAAATTCAGCCACCATTGTATGCGGACCGGGAGTCACCGGGGTGGAGAATTGGGAGACATGTAAAAATAATCGAAAATGACCGATATTAGTGTCAAACCATAGTTTTTGTTGTGAATGGGATATGAGTGGGATACTCCTAACGGCGTTGATTTCCTAATACAGCCCCAACGGCTGGGGGCCAGAGGCGATTTTGTCACAATCCGAACGAAGGGGGTCTCAGGAGGATTTTACTGGGATATGTAAAAGTAGTAGAAAATGACCAATATTTGTGTCGAATCCATATTTATTAGGGTTGCTCAGATGTATAGTGATACCCAGATAGTGTTTACGTTCAAATTCATCCTCCATCGGCCTTCCCAATAAAAACAGATGTACGTTCTTGGATATATATTCACACAAAATATATTCAATTTTAGAAAAGTTTCTTAATTGTTCTTACGTTGTTCAGTTTGTTTACATTGATATTTTATCTCATCCGTGCGAGGAACGGGCATAACAGCTAGTACGATATGGTAAAGTGTTTATCATGAACCAAATTACGATGAATTCAAATATATAGATTATTATTATTATTATTATTATTATTATTATTATTATTATTATTATTATTGATAATTATTTCCTTGTTGAATTATAGATACTTTTCAGTGGAGAGAGAAATAAAATTGTAGTCCCAAATCAAGGTAAAGTAGACCAAAGTAAAGGACAAAAATAAAAAAAAAACATATATTTAAGCGTACCGTACAAACTTAAAATTTTCATGTAATTAAGTTTACAGTAAAAAAATGATGTCCCTTTTTCCCACACCTTAATTTCCTTGTGTTCTGAAAGCTAAACACAAACTTCAGCAATTATTATAATAGAAAGCAATGGACATATAATGTGAAGCACTTTACTTTTGTTTCTTAGATTTTTATAACGAGACAGCGACAATTGCCGTGAGCACAGGCGTCATTAAGTTGTTCCGCCACCAACTAATTTCGAGATAGTTTCTTTTCCATCATTTTGTGACATTTTGCACACTTATTTCCAATTTTTTTCGTCACTTCAAGTGGGTCAAAATGGGCCTGCAAATATGGCGGAAGAACTTAATGCTATTCGGTCACCAACGAGTTTCGAGGTAGTTTTCTTCACATCGTTTTGTGAATGTTTTGTGACGTACTGTGTAACTACTACCACTTTTTGTGCCTCATGGGAAGAGGGTTAAATGTGTCTCCAAGGTAGAACGAAAATGATCCAACTTTCCGCCACCAACGATATAATATAATAATAAATAAGAACAGAAGCAGCAGTGCCCCCCAGAATGCTAAGTGTACTCCCCCGGAACATTGTTTTGAAGGAACTACTGTTACTGACGCCCAAAGCGACACATGTCATGCACAAAAAAATCTGAAGAAAACGGCCTCGACATTCGATGGTGGCGGAAGAGAATTAACTTATTATTCTATACATGTAGGCTATTTTGACCCATTTTCGTTTTCGCACTAAAGTCAAAATAGGCACACAAAACGATACAAAACTGGCAATATGTGACGCAAAAGAAAGAAAACGATCTTGAAATTCGATAGTAGCGGAACAATGGCTCTTTTCCCTTACATCTTGATAGACCATTTTGACGCATTTCTGGTGATGCTCAAAACGAGGAAGTATACGAACAGAACGGTACAAAACACACACTAAACAATGTGAAGGAAACGTCCTCGTAATTCGTTGGTGGCGGAAGAGCTTTAATTTGTTTCGTTATATTCGTAGTTTCATTGTGACCCACTTCTGGTGACACACAAAACATACAAAACAAGCACCAAACGATGCGAAAGAAACGAATCCGAAATTCGATAGTGGTGGAACAGTGAGTCAATTAACTGCCACTTTGAAGGCCCGTTCAACTCACTTCCGGTGACACACAAGACGAGGAAGTAGGCTAGAAAAGTTTAAAAGAAAAAGACACTAAACGATGCGAAAGAAACGACCTAGAAATTCGATAGTGGCGGAAGAATGGGTCACTTTCGTCGCACTTTGGAGGCCCATTTTGACACGTATCCCGTGACACACAAAACGTGGAAATACGGGCACCAAACGGCACAAAAAGGCACTAGTCGATGTTAAATGAACGACCTCATAATTCAGTAGTGACGGAGCAGTGGGTCATTTTCGTTCCACCTTCGAGGCCCATTTTTCCCTTTCCAGTGACGCAGAAAACATCGAAATAGGCGCAAAAAGGGTACGCGATGTGAAATTAACGACCTCGAAATTCGATGGTGGCAAAACTCTTCCCATTTTCGTCCCATTTTGGAAGCCCATTTTGAAACTCTTCCGGTTACGCACAAAACATGAAAATATTCCCTCAAAACGTCATAAAACTGGCACTAAACGATGCGGAAAAAGCGAGTTCGAAATTCGTTGATGTCAGAACAATGGGTCATTTCCATCCCACCTTAGAGACTCATCTCAACCCACTTCCCATGGCGCACAAAACGTAGAAGTAGATGCAGAAAACGGTACAAAACGATGTGAATAAAACGACCTCGAAATTTGTTGGTGGCGGAACAGTAGGTCATTTTTGTCCCACCTTGGAGACCCATTTTAACCCACTTATCATGAGACACAAAACGTGGAAGTAGTTGCACAAAACGGCACAAAACAGGCACAAAACAATGTGAAAAAAGACCTCGAAATTCATTGGTGGCAGAACAGCAATAAATTGTTCCTCCATATTTATAGGCCCATTTTGACCCTCACTTCTGGTGACGCACAAAAGTGGGAATAGACGGAAAAAGCGAAACAGAACATGCACTAAAGATTCAAAACAAAACACCTCGAAATTCGTTGGTGCACGAACATGTTAATGACGCCGTGAGCACTAATATAAGTATATAGTACTGTAGTTCTTAATATCAAGGCTGAGAACTGCACGGTCCAACTTTTTAGCCAAAGCGGAAGCCCAACCGGGTTAGTGATGTCAACTGGCTTGGCTCGGTTCAACTGAGCGAACAGCTTGAGCTGGCTTGGTTGGGATGACCCATCGACTGGGCTCAATTGAGCCGATGGCTTGAGTCGGCTTGATAGAGACGAGTCATCGAGTTGGCTTGATTCGAATCAATGGCTCGAACCAGCTCCCTTGAAACGAGTCCATCGGCTGGGTTCCAGTCACCTCAACTGAGCCGAGGGCTCGAACCGGCTGGGTTCGGGTAAGGAATCAGCTCGGTTCGGTTCGGATCGGGTGAGCCATCGGCTCGAGCTGGCTCGGTTGGGTGAGCTGTTAGGTCGGCTCACTTCTCGGGTCGGCTCGATAGTGAATGAGCTGTGAGCGAGCTGCTCGAGTCGTTGACAACCCTAAATCCGGGTCAAGCAATTCTGTTTGGCCGGAGTCCTATATCTTTTAAAAATTTTTGACTCGAGCCCGAATACTTGCCCCTCTAGATGTCCTTGCTTCCTGAAGATTTGTTGACGACCGAGATCGACAGTCAATTGACTTTTAGTATTCAGATACAAACCGCCTTTATTTCACGTTTATACACAGTGTTATAATAATAATTAGTTATAGTAGTAGTATCATTGATAATTATATTGTCTATGTAGGATACTTGAAGAGAGTAGTACTTGGAACTACACAAAGAACTTATCTCGAATTGGCTCGGCTTGGCTCCACTCGACTCAAAACTCGATCCAAATTCTAGTCGAGTTGGGGAAATTTTTTGAAGCTGAGTTCTTGAGTCGAGCTCAAAGATGTCTGCTTCGAGTCGAGTCGAGTTTTAAAGAAAACTCGCTCGTGCCCACCCCTATATAGGAAGTAGTTGACCGGAATAGATCCTTTCCGGTAACGACCGCTTTCGTTCGTCAAGACGAGTTGGCATATATATATATAATGTATGTGTACAAACGCTTGAAACACCCCACCCCTGAAACCTGTATTAGTTACAGTAGCATGTACCGGAATTTGTTAACTGGAATCGACCAATTTCAATACTTCCCGTTTTCTATCGCCAAGACAAAGTGATTGATACATATGTTGCATGTGTGTAATCGTTTGAAACAGGCCGGTAGCCAACCCAAATATGTAGGGGGGCCCGGCTGAAATTAGGAGGGCCCTACCCAATAATATTATAGTTCATCACCATATTATAGTTCATTTGCAAGCTTACCGTGAAAATTTTAGGTGTGCAGCAAAACTTTAGGGGGGCTAGACTCTCCTGGATGCTCGTCTGGTTTGAAATACCTCATCCCCGGAAAATGTATTAGGTATTATGTACTGGAAGTAGATGGCCGGAAGTGAGTAATACATTTGCTGACCGCTTGTGTTCGTCAACACGAGTTGATTTATATATACGTTCCATGTGTGCAAAAGCTAGAAATACTGAATTCCTGGAAACTGTATTAAGTGTCATATACCGGAAGTGGCCGACGAGAAGTAACCAATTTCAATACCAATCGCTTTCTTTTGTCAAGGTAAATTGATTAATAATTATATGGCACGTGTGCATTCGCTAAAAATACGTCACTTCCAGAAAATGTGTTAGGTACTGTGTACTGGAAGTGTAACTGAGTGAGTAGCTCTCACACTTGCGGTACACTGTAAGTGAGCAGCTCTGGTACCGACAGCTTTTCTTCTCAGCACGGGTCAATTGATATAAACATATAAGTTGCGTTTGAGCGAAACCTAGAAATACCGCAACTCATGGAAACTACATTAGGTACCGTGTACCGGAAGTGGTTGACCGCAAGGAACCATTTTCCGGTACCGATCGCTTTCTTTCGTCAAGCCAAGTTGATTGATACATATGTTTCATGTTTGTAATGATTGGAAATACTCCACCCCCGGAAACTGTATTATTCGCAACTGCCCTCTAATTTTGAGACTTTTTAAATCGCTGATTAGTTTGTTTTCCTAATCGATGATTTTGTCGGCAGTCGCTGTTTCTGTCGGCCGTTGTTTTAGCAGTCACTGTTTTGCCCGTATATGCCTGTTTTTCACGGGCATATAGAATTCTTTCAAAGAGGATAGAATCATGAAACCAAAATATATTTAAGAAATACTGAGTGTCACGGCTTTCTTCCCACGGGGACGAAGGGATCGTAGGTATAAAGTATTTCTTATAAATACCTTACTTGAAATATGTAAAGCAGTAACAAGTGGACAACACAATATACGCATATCTTCTTATCTACAGTTTGAATTTCTGATTTCAATTGCAATAAGGATTACAATTAACAATTACAAGTTTTAATTGTCAATTGCATTTAACAATTAAATGTTTCAATTGCACTGTTCGCGATTGACAATTAACAATTAAAAGTTTCAATTGCGTGGTGACCAATCAATAATTATTAATTGACGAAAATTTGATTACTAATTTTTATGATTGAATTAAATTGCAATTGAAAATAATTGCCAATTACAAATTGAAATCAATTGCAATTAATTTTCAGAGCAATTACTTTCAATTGATTGATCAATTGCAATTGATTTCAATTGTTTTAGCCCAGCACTGAAGAGAAGTGCAGCATTAGCCATACAGCCAACAGATATATGCACTAATTCTATTCATTGTTTCCTTTCTCCTAGTTGAGTTCGACATCCACAAATGAAAAATGTCTTCTAAATACATCCGTGAGCATGTGAATGCTGACGATATTATAGATGTGCTTGGGGAATTGTCAGAAAAATATAGACTTTCAGTTAGAGTGGAGTGATGGAGAAAGTGACAGCAATTCTGTATTGAATTATGATAATTCTGTGTTCAAAATGATCCATGTACAAGTTCACCACATACATTAGTAATGTACAGCCACCAACAAAAGTATCTCACCCTAAGTGCTCTAATTCCATTACATGGGGTCCAGATCATTTGCAGTTATGAGAACGCCTGGACAGGTGAAACCCAATTTATGAGATAATTTTCTCGGCACTGACAACAGATGGTAGCTCTGATTCAGGTGTTTATGCAGGTAAAATTGTAAAGTAGGTAAGTAACGAAACTGTTCTCCATTCTAAGATGAACTTCTATGGATCGAGTAGTGAAGTCCAATGAGCAACATATATTATTCTCAAAATTGTTGTGTATGTAATGTATTATTTTGTTGTATATTGTATATTCAGAGAAATTAAAAAATACTGACAACACATAAATCAGAAAATCCTTGAAACTAGATGTAAATATCAAATCTAGAATATCTGCTGGAAATAAGTGTGTATATTATTGTCTCTATTCGCAGACCTCTATTTCTCCTAATTCCAATATCTTTTTCTTTCTGGAGAGAAGACGATTTTACTTGTCCCACCGAGTATGCATTGAAATTGATATTAAAACAGTTGAAAAAGTTTCAACCTGGTCTAGATTTGAAACCGGGTCAGCCGAATGGAAGTTCAATGCGCTATACACTTACCTACTGCCTCACTTCAGCTTCCACCCAAACTTTTAGCTAGTTAAATTCGATGCATGTCAGATGACACACATGATATTAACGATCGTATAAAGAGACGTTGCTTATGTGAGTGTCACAATGACTTACTCAAGATTTCCTTCCCTTACTTGAAAACACATTATATAGACCTTCGTCAATGAGAAAAATATCACGAAATATTCAAGTTGGGGCTACCTCATTGTTTTCATCGATGGTTCTGATTTACGTTACTATTCTTGCTCACCTTAACTTGTAATTTCCTAAGAAGAAAAGACGGCAGACATTATTTTTTCGTTGTTTGAAATTGTATCAACATATGTAGAAATACAAAGTTCTGTTTTTACCTTTCGTAAGTACTAGATTATCAACATTAACAGACGAAAATTATATTCACGAAGAAACGAAATGTCGACTAAAAGCAGGAAATTCCTGTTATTATTAAGTTCAAAATCCTTTGTTGTCCTGAATTCTGTCGATTCGTGTTATTATTCAGTTCAAAATCTCTTATCTTCCCGAATTCTCTCGAAGAATTTGAAGCTTAAAATATTTAAACAATAATTATGCCTGTTCTTCTATATGGTTGCGAAACAAGGTCGCTTACTATGGGAGAAGACCATAAACTGAAAATATTTGAGAAGATGATCCTGAGACGAATATTCAAACCCAAGAGGAATTGCGGAATGGGAAATGGCAGAAACTTCGTAACGAGGAACTATATAATTTAGGCTTAGTTGGGCAAGTCATGCAGCCAGGATGGAAGAAAGTAAAAACTTTTTCAAAGTTTTGACTGGAAGACCAACCGGAAAACGACCATTAGGGAAATCTAGGTGCAGATAAGAGGACAATATTAACATATTCCTGTCGGAGCACATTTTTAAGATGTCTTTCCCGCAATTCGGCAGGTTTTGCGATAAATTTCGAATTTTATAAAATATAATGTAAAATCGTTAGAGCAATGAAATATTTATTTTCTCGAAATATGAACTTTGTACGACAGGATATAACATTATCAACCTATATATATACCATCCTTAGTTATGAAAAAAGTTCGACAAGCAATATGATTGTTTATATGTATGCATATATGAGCTCTTTGGCGCATTACGGCATTCAAAGGTTACAAAGCATTACTGCAAATATCATATAGTTTGAAATGGCATAAAGGTATAAGAATAAAGTAAAACTATAGTGTAAGACCGATTATTTCTATTTTTCACCTGGAGTCTCCATTTTGTCACTTGCCCTTTTTGCATTCGCTCTTCTGTCGTGCAACCATTACCAGAAATTGAATAAATAAAAATATAAATAAATATGTACGATTGTTGTACCTAAGAAAATATTACAAAGAGATATTTCAAACCCACTTACATAAAAGCTTATGTTACAGTCATCTTTATTGGTCAGTCATTACAAGCTAAAGCAGAAAAAACTCAACTTCCCCGCTATAGAAGCACCGACAACATAATCTGAATTAATATTTGAATCCTCAATCAACAGCAAATTCATGAAACATATTTCACATTTCATCTTCAGATAAATCTCCCATTTTGAGTCAAAAATGCATATAAGGACGCGAGAAACGCATGCCAATTGTTATGGCTCTAACTCACTTTGCACCGGATGCACTGAAACCTGGATTTTTTACAAGTACTAAAAGGATCACAAAGTATATATGAGAAGTCGAAAGTCATTTACGGATAGCCAGATAATGTTCAAATTAACGGAAATTTTATCACGTCACGGAAACGTGATCTATCCATTGAGGAAAAGAAAAACGTCACGACTATATGACGTGCTGAGACTCGAATGTGTAAGATGGAATTTGCAGAAATAGGAATACAAAGTAGAAACTGGATCCAGTTGGCTAAGGATAGAAGTCAGTGGAGAGCTTATGTGAATGCTGCATTGAACCACTCGATTGCATAGGCCATAGAGCTAGTTAGTTAATTAGTTATGTGAGGAATCTGTAGTAGAGTAGTAAATCATGGTACTCGATGCAGAGACCCAAATTCGAATCCCGTCGTGGAAACTACTTTTGTTTATTTTAAAGTATTGTTTACGTAATTAGAATTGTAATTCTGGTATTACTTTATTATTATTATTATTATTATTATTATTATTATTAATAATAATAATAATAATAATAATAATAATAATATTATTATTGCAAAGTCGAGATTTGGATACATATTTTATATTTTATGAAGGTTTTGATTGAATTTCAAGGTTTTATGGATATCGAAGATATGTAACTGTACCAAATTTTTGCTTAATATATTTTTCGCTTAAACGCAAATTCTGCGTTAGTGCATTATGTGACGTTCATCTAAATTCGTACGCTTTGTGTGGTGTATGCTTCTCATTGATCGTGCTGCCGCCTGGTGGTGCTAAAAGACAGAGTAGAAGAAAAGGAAAAGGAAAGAAAGGAGAGTTTTGAGACGCAATAGTTGGTTGGTTTTTGATGAAATGTGTGTGTGCAAACGATGACTTGACAAGTCTTGACACCAATGTACTTTGAAAATATATAGAAATTAATATACTTTTAAAAGAGAAATCAATATTCGCAAAAGTGTATAAACTATCAGTAAAAATAGTGTTGCTGATATGAGTATTTTAGTGGTTTTTACGTAAGTTTTTGTTAAAGTAAATGAGCCCCAAGTAGTACTTCATAACAAAAATGGGTGTGATCAAGATTATAAGTAACAAGAATGACTTTGCAAGGTGCACCTGAAGGAAATGGACTTCTGATTACCGACTAATGTGAAAAATGTTTGAATAAGTCATTTTCTCCAACAGTAGCTGCAATATAATGCTGTCATCACGTCTGCCAGGAAAGACAGTTTAGTAAATTCTTTAAATTGGAAGAAAGGACAATTTCTACAAGAAGATTATCTCGGATTCCTAGAGTATCTACTTAAAATGTGATCACAAATGTAGGCGCGCCATGGTGAACTAAAACTGTTCTTGTGAGTAATTTTAAAGCATATCTACGAACTTACTACGTAATTGGGGCAACGAAATCTAAAATACTTAATATGTTACAGGTACGTTTATCTATTGATAACACTAGTTAACAAAGGTTTTGTGACATAAAAGGAAATACCTGTTCTTAAAGGAACTTTTTGCGCTGAATTCGAATATGCACTCGGTTTTTCTCCATCACGTACGATTTTCCCGTAACAGAGGGATTTTCGGGAAAATCCCTCAAAAATTTCCCTTTTCGTTTATTTTACACCCCAAGATCTTGTCACCTTCCATATACTAACAGAAATTATACCTAAGTATACTTTGATTCATATTTAACAAACCCTCCAAGTTTCGTAATAATCGCTTTATTCTTTCTAGAGAAATAAATATGTTTGTATGTATACTGTGTGTACTGTTTATTGCACCTTATAGTAATGCTTTCAGATCTCTTAAGTTGAGGTAAAACGTTTCGCTTTATTACCACAAACACATATATAAAATTTAATACAATATAATTTACAAGTGTGACAATTTACAATAAACAATAATACAAATGTACCAAAAGGTCATGAAAAGACAATCAAAACTATCACAATATATGAAACTTCCATTGGGTTACAAAAACGTACACTACTTCCTTCTTTTGTAAGAAATGTTGCATTCTCTAACAAGACCCCAGTAATAGTCCCCCATCATTGAAGGATCCCATCGTCCCTGGTACCTTTTCTCCATTGCCATTATATCTTGGTGGAATCTTTCCCCCTGTTCGTCGCTGAGAGCACCTAGGTTAGCAGGAAAGAAGCTGAGGTGGGAGTGCAAAAAGTGGATTTTTAAAGACATCCTACAACCCAACTCTTTGTATTTCTGTATCATGTCCTGTACGATTTCTGTGTAACTCTCAGCTTTGTTATTGCCCAGAAAGTTGCGCACAACACACTTAAATGCTGTCCAGGCAGCTAGCTCAGCACTGTCTAACTTGCTGTCAAAGCTATCATCAAGCATTAATTTCCTAATTTGGGGACCAATAAACACTCCCGCTGAAATCTTAGCATCACTCAGGTTAGGGAACTTATCTCGCAAATACTTGAAACCTTCACCAGATGTGTCCATGGCTTTGACAAAGATTTTCATAAGTCCTAACTTGATATGAAGTGGCGGTAGTAATATCTTATTAGGATCTACCAAAGGAGCGTAGTTGACGTTGCATTCTCCAGGTACGTAATTCACTCTAGGTTCCCATTCCTTCACTTCATAATGTTTGTCATCAGCTCGGCTATCCCATAAACATAAAAAACATTGGTACTTCGTGTAACCGCACTGCAGTCCTAATAAAATACCAACTACCTTGAGATCACAACATATTTGCCAACAATGGTCCTTGTAATTTATAAGATTTAGCAAAGTTGACATGGTGTCATAGGATTCCTTAATCTTCACTGAGTGCGCAAGTGGTATAGAAGGTTTTTTATTTCCATTATGTAAAAGGACAGCTTTAAGGCTGACCTTTGACGCGTTGATAAATAACCTCCATTCTTCTGGAACGTAAGGAATTCCTAGCTCCGCCATTAACCCACTTATATCCGTACATACTCACACATTATCTTGCATTGAGAAATAGCTTGA
This sequence comes from Thermobia domestica, assembly GCF_964235325.1. Classification (NCBI taxonomy): domain Eukaryota; kingdom Metazoa; phylum Arthropoda; class Insecta; order Zygentoma; family Lepismatidae; genus Thermobia; species Thermobia domestica. The sequence continues at coordinate 57,451,520 of NC_137458.1, forward strand.
AAATTGAACATGCCTTTTCCTGTACACTGATATGTTCGTTTCTGCATCCAATAAGTTCCACTGCTGGAGCCTTGATCCCAGAAGTTCCGCCTCTTGTTTTGTCAGGTGCAAATCACGGACTAGGTAATTAAGTTCACATTGCCGGATGAAATGTGGCTCGCGAACACAGTCAGGGATGAACGTTGGATCCTTGAATGTACATGTTGATGTCGATGGTTCATCAAGGTCATGATCATCATTAGAGTCTTTTGGCCATATCTCTTCCCAGTTGGTGGGGGGCTCGGGAAGTGCAAGTTCATCCCCGTGCGGAATAGGTCTAATTGCGGATTTAACGTTGGGATAACTTATTGTGTATTTGCTTTTTTTAGATTGTCCCTTAACTACTGTGAGACAAAAATAACAATCATCCAGATGGTTGGTGGGTTCTCTCCACACCATTGGTACAGCAAATTTCATGAACCTCCGTTCCCCTTTGGCCCATGCAAGTAAAGTGACGTAGCACGACGCACAGTATACATACAAATATATTTATTTCTCTAGAAAGAACAAAGCGATTTTTACGAAACTTTTAGGGTTTATTAAATATAAATCAAGGTATACTTAGGTATAATTTCTATGATACTATATGTAAGGGGACAGGAGCTAGGGGAATAAAATATCTGAAAAAGGGAAATTTTTGAGGGAATTTCCCGAAAATCCCTCTGTTAGGGAAAACTGTACGTGGTGGAGAGAAACCGAGTGCATATTCGAATTCAGCGCAAAAAAATTCCTTTAAGATCAGGTGATTTTTCTCAAGTAACAAACAAAAAGTTTAAATTTGTTAACTAGTGTAATAAACGGCACTTAAATATTTAGTTTTGTTTGTTTTCTCTTTTTCTAGATTGCATGACGAGGTGAGAACGTGGTTGTTAAATTACTTGTGAGCCATCTATGAAAGTGGGTGAAGCTCTCATCTATTTTCTATAACACGCCTTAGGTCTCCTCTCAGCTGATTTCGTCCGAATCTGGACCATTACGGTAAGGTGTATCGCGCCTTCCTTAAACGATTGTCGCGAGGACGAACTTTCTGAACCCACAAATAATATAGTGCAAAGCTACATTATTTGGGGGCGAAGAGTAGAGATTTCTCTACGGTAGCCAACTAAGGATGGTGTGTGCCGGGCAGCGCTAAGCTGTACCATAATAGAATGGCTTTGCCGAACAGGGACAGACAAGAATCGAACCCAGGATCGTAATAGAATGGCTAAGCCCTTCACAAGGACGAAAATCACAATCGGAAGGTACACGGATCGAGCCCGGATACCGTAATAGATATATGCAACATATCTGAAATAATGAATTGCCTTACATATTAAACGGTGTGACAAACTTCTTGGCATTTGAAGGTGGCGCTCCAAATTCCCTTTAAATGCTGCTAGGAAATGAGAGGTCTGCGGTATTGCCACTTTTATTTTGTATACATTGATATCAGTTTACGAATCGAGGTGACTTAACATTCAGTGTGTGTTTCACTTTTTAGAGTTATTCAAATACGAGTACTAAAGAAAATAAATGAAATACTGTGAACGATTTTACTGATTCGGCAATGTCAGATAGTCATTCGGAACATCAGGTTCAAAACTCCGGAAAAGTTACCGAGGCTAAGGTAGCTGAATGACTGTTCCGTATTAAATTAAAAGAACAGAGAATGCCAGAAGCAATTCCTGGATCATTTCTCATCTTTGGCTTAAGCGATTTGGCCACCTTTATAGCCCAATAGAAATGTTATTCTATAGAGTCAGTGCTTTTTATGTGTACTCTTTCTATTCATTTCAGCTGGAGAAAAGAAAATTAGTGTGCAACGTGATTTTCTTTATTTTCAACACGCTTACCATTTCTAGCCTTCTTTCTTTCTTTTGTTTATCCTATAAATCTAAGTCTGTGGTTGCTCGTGTTAACAACTGCTCTGGTAGATCAGATTCGTCTAGCCAAAACAAATGCCCATATTGCTCTAAATTATTTTTCCTCCTTTCCTTCACCTGCAGGTACTTTATGCCGCCCCTTTCTGTCCATTCGTCTTGTCCGTGTCGAAATACATCCAAATAGTTCACTTTGTGAGTGAGGAGCCTTCTATCCGGTTCAACTTCTCCTTGCACTCGAACGTGTGTGTGCGTGTGTGTATGCATGTTTTTGTACTGTGAGTGCATATTTCGTGTATGGTAAAAGTCATTGTTAATATTTTTGTGTCGAATATTTTATCATTTCAAGATAACAATGTCACTTAGCAAACAAAGTACCACACACATTCTGATGCCAGTAAGAAAAAGCGACGGGTGTTTATAGGTAGAAGATACATAGTTTTCTCGGTTTATATATACGTTTAAAAGTTGTTGAATGACGCCATAAATGTTACGAGTTCCTTTTTCCATAAAATATTGAGTCTCGTGCTTTTTTCGGACGAAGGTAGGGTACTTAATTTTTTACTGTTCGATTTTTTTGGTCACAATTAAAAATATTAATCATTGTTGTGATATTTATCTTGACTATCACTGAGCAGCACGATAGGCCTATAATTCGAATCCCGCCTCGGATATGGATGCACTGTGTTCGTCTGATTAATTTAGTTCAATGAATGAATGCAAATAGATTTGGTGCTGAGCAGTGATAATTTCAGCGGGTGGCCTGTAGGGGAAAGAACTTCCCGGATGATTACCGCAACTAACTGGACCGCAATGCAGGGAGGTTCATGCCAAAAGGGAACCATTTAAGTTTAGAAGATTAACTTTATAATGTTATGATCTTAAAAGATACTTTATCCGTTTCATATTATTTCAAATTCTTTCCTTATTATTGTTCTGTAGTCTTTTAATATTTTCAGGGTAGTGATTAATAAGCTCTTTAATTTACCGCGAGGACTATATATTGGGACTGGAAAAATACACAGAAACGATTTGTCAATATTCAATAATTTGCAGCTGAGACTATAATACATTTGACGTTCTTGCTTGGTAACAAAGAAAAAAACTAGACCTTTACCTACCTTAACACTGGAGGGTCTTTTCATGCGCCACTGTTCACTAGTATGAATATACTTGTTTCAATTTCATTGTTGTGTGTAACAATCCGGTAAAGTGCTTTAAATAATTCGCTCGTCAAACGCAACTTCGTTCGAGAAGAGAGATATGCAACTGAGAATTGTAAAAAAAATTAAGCATTTAAAAAAAAAAATGGTGAGTGTGTTACAAGTAAAAGTAAAACCTATATTAAGACGAAAATGACCTACATTCAAGTGTTAATAGGTCTAATAATAATAATAATGAAGAGGCAAATTTGTATAATTTGAGTAAGTAGTGACTGTCTAGATGGGACTCCCAAACTTCAAAGAATATTTTCTATGTCGAATAAATTTTAAACGTCTCCATGAACATGGAAAGAAGGATATGCCTTTTGACATTATCGGGACCATAGAACAGAGATGGGTCACCTAAATATTTGGAAAAAAGAGAGAGCATAATTTCTTAGGAAGCGTTTGTAACCATTGTTAAAGCAGAGAGTGCGATCGCGCTCTAGTTAGTCTGCTTAGCCAAGCCACAGTCCACACCCCTGTATCACTTGTTAACGTCTCGTGACAGCTTGCGTTTTATTCATTTAGCTGAAATACCAAGATATTTGTCACATGCTTTAATATTTATAACATTATTAGTAGTAGAACAAGTACTAGAAACTTATTAGTATTTGCTTTGAAACAATAAAGTTTGTGTTCTATTAATGGTATTTTTTCCATACTAACGATATGCCTTAAGTATTCATTGTTTGCTACACACTTGACAGTACGAATCAAGATTCATCCGACTGGCGTCATCTTGCAGAAGTGATTCGAAATTTACTTATTAATTGTGAGTGCACTGAAAAAGTCATCACAACACTACAACTAGGAGAAATTGAGTATTTTCTCGTATCTTACATTGTAAGTATCAATATTAAAAATGATAGAAATTTTTTAATTACCCAACGCAATTCGAACAGCACAAACGGGATGTGAAATCAAGGTTTATCCCACTACACTAAGACGTCGCTGTTAATTAAGGGGGCAACAATTTCAATCTTCTAAAAGTCTTTTTACCGTCATAATAAAATAGAAAATATTATGTGGAAACAACAGTCAAGAGAATGCAAATCTACAGAGTTAAAGAAATTGTTGAAAATGAGTCATAGAAGTAGTATTAGTGGATGTTGTTGCAGCATTTATAAATGACGAAGTTTAATGCTCTGCTTGATCATCGTGAAACTACAGTTGCAAAGTATCTGTTCGGAAATGGAATGTAAATTTCTTCGGTCTTTTACCGCTATAGGCAATATGCAATTTAGGTTTTCTTCATGTTATTTTGTTTCCTCTATTGTATGCTATTTTCAATTTTTGTTTTTGAAGTGTTTAACCATTTTTTTATTTTAAGTAGTATATTCTCTTTTTATGTGGTTCAGTACTTTTCTTATTGTAATTGTTAATATTTTCTATATATTGGTGCTTTTTTTTAAAAACATACATAATGTATGCACGTGGTTAAGTGCTCGGAGAAGGCTGCAGAGCCTTAACTTCGCCACGTAAAAGAAGTCATAAATAAATAAATAAATAAATAAATAAATAAATAAATTTACATCTCATTTTTATGCCGACTAGGGTAAAGGACGCAGTTATATTGATAGATAGATAGATGTCTTCGGATATATATAACTATATTCTTTCATGAGCTATTAATGTACATTGCAGATTGTCGAGTTCAATATTTTATCCAGTTTACTCTATATTGGGGAAATGAAAATCTCTAACAGCCAATACATGATTTGTGGCCCGCGCACTCAAACGTAATTTTTATAAATATTTTCTGTTTATTGGATTATTTCGTAGGGACGTTTTGTTTTTGTGAAATTTAGAAAAAGAAAATTTATAATGTAAACAACATGAAACATAAACTCCCCAATGCCGAAAGCATCGATGCATCAGCGATGGGCAACTAGCGACCAATTGGCAAAAATTGGATGCCCCACAGCAACGATCCGCTGTGACCCCACTTCCATTTTTAACATATCACCAGCGTTCCACTACCGGCACAGGAGGGACGAAATGCGAATGAATCACACAATTACCCACCTAAAATACGTTAAATCGCCTATATGAGTGATTTGTTATATTAAACTGATTATTAAAACACACTAAAGAATGTACCCGCAGTGGGCTCGAATCACCAACCTTATGATTAGTAGGCGGGTGTTCTTCCGATATCACCATGGCGGTGATGAGGGAGACGTCACATGTAAGGACAAATTATTGAATTCTTTATAATTTAGCCAATCAGCGACAATAACCTGAAATTGAAGCCATTGTCTGTAACATTTGAAATAAATAACATTTGTATTAATAATGTCCAATACGGGAAAGAATATTATCAGGACTGATAGGTTCAAAACAACAATACACAATTCAAAGACTAACTACAGTATATCCACTAGAAATATGCCAGAATATTGGTTAATAGGTTCACCGGTTTGTGTACGGTGTAAGTTACTAACCGAATGTGTTGGTTTATTTGAGGAACCAAACTATAATTGGTTCTTTTAGGTTTGAAACATACACTACATTAAACATTTTGAGAATATACTTATATATTTTGAAACAAAGACCAAACTATATGGAATGATTTTTTATAGATATGTATTTTCGGATTTGCTACCAAATTACGATTCCCCATGTCTTTCTCTTAGTAACTTACTTTGGAGCAACACGTTAATGATCAATAGAAAATAGAACCATCTTTCGATTCGGTTTGATTTCCGTTAAACGTTTGAAACCGGTTTGTATTACAACGGAAACTACGGTTTACGATTCATCTGACCATCCAGGTCTACTAGCCTTGACCATACCCTGGATGCGCGCCTATATACTGGGTGGCCTATTTTAATCTTTCCACGGAAATATCTCAAAAACGGTTAAACATAAATAAACCAAACAAAATCTTAAATAGGAAATAATATGAAGCAAATCGAACGGTGATGTTGCTGTGCCTCCTTTGTAGAAGACCAGGGCCCAACTTTAAAAATGTAAATGCAAAATGGGGCGACTGCTCGTTTGATAGATCTTTAAACCTTAAAAAGCATTGTGCCAAAGATGGTTCATATGTGTCACCGTTTTCAAAATGACCACAAGGCATGGTACTTGTATATTATAAAACGTAAGTACTAATAATATGAAAACACCAGAACAAAAATTCCAATATAAAATCACAGAGGATATTTATCATTCCACGGCTCTAGAATGTTGCAAGAGAGGAAAATATAATTAGAGTTAGTGCTATAATGTAAAGGAGGAAATCTAATTCCTAGAAAATTGTATCTCCAACCAACCTCCGTAAGGACCGGTGAAGTGGGAAGGACCGGTGAAATTGCAAATGGGAACTTTGCTTTTTGCACACTCATCTACGAAACTAAGTTATCTGAAATGTGTTTGTAAGAGATAGATGTCTGTGTAATGGAAAAAGTATGTAAAATTCTTGTTAAGGGGTGCCTTCCACTTTGATTGCAGGCACGGATTTCATGCAAAAATGAGTTAACTGAAATGCGAAACAAATTTATCGAACAATATGTACGTTGATTTTGTTCAACAGTCGTCTGCACGATATTTGTTCGATTATTTCTACTTTATGTCTTCTTCCATGTGATAGAATATGAGCTTCACTGAAATGTAGTCCATAGTTTCATTCCGAATAATTTTCAGCGGTAATCTCAGTTGTGATCCCCAGTAACGAAACGGTACATACTTTTTTGCAGAAGCCTCGCAAACATTTACAGAAAATCGTTTCTGATATTGTCTTACTGTATTTGCCCTAGGATTATCTTCACTCCAACGATGTCAGTTGCTGATGTTGTTTATCGCATTCTAGGTGAAAGTTGCCTCATCTGTGAAGAAGATGGATGCCAAAACATTATAATGCTCCTTTACCCATTGGGAGAATAGTTCGCTGTCTCCTGGATGGAGATGTTGCACTCTTTGGACAAGGAGCGGATAAAGTCCTTCTTCTGTCAAACTTCTTTCACAGCCTACACACAAGCACTTTGCACTTCCTCACGGTACCGAAACTCCTGCTATCACTTGCACACACGAGACGAAATAACTAATGAAAGGCCCCTTTAAGTTAATAATTTGAGCCGCTTCCAGTAGCAAATATCCAAAAACATTACGAAGGAATTGAGCATAACAATGGCAACGTCTCTGTTGGGTGTTCGTGAAACAACCAATTGTTTGTGCGCATTGGAAGTGATTATTTATGATTTCGAAAACCATATTGCAATGAACATTCTGGGGTAGTATGTTGTACGGAAACTTTAATTCAACTAGGTCCATCTGTTGTTCAGAACTGTAATTAGTATTCCCGCATAGAAATCTCGGCCTTTCGTATATTCGGGAATACTATTGTATTTTTAGTTTTGCATAAAAACATACATTTATTAATATTCGTAACCATTGTCATCTATGGGAAGTTAGGGCATTGTTATTAGAATAAGGAATTAGGAGGAATATATTTTTAGGCTTCTAATGAAGCTAATAATTTGACACTTCACCTTGATTTTTGAAATACAGTATCATTTTCTCCTAATCAAATAGTTTACCTTTAGTCACAGTGTTTCCACTGAACAACAGTGCAAACCTATTTTAAAAAGGTAATTTTGTAGGAAAATTATAAATATTTCCCTCCGTTATTTCCCTCTTCTCCATTATCTTCCTCTAGTATTTTGGACAATCTTATACCATCTAGAAGCCTGTTTCATTAGGTTTCTATCGAGATATAACATGGAACATAACCCCAACTACAGAGTGTGCTACAATGTTTCAAACGAAAATCGGCAAGAGCCTTAGGGAAAAATTTATCCCCACAAGAATTTTCGGAACGGGAGGAATAAACCCTATGTTCCCACAAGCATTTTTGCTTAGAATGACCCCCAACATCACCCCCCTCAAAATCTTTGACTTTCCACACCGGACAGCCTGTATACATCTAAAACTAAAAGGTGTAATGAATAAGGTCTCTCTCTAGGTCAGGGATGCCGAAAGTTGTTTGGAATATATGCGTCCACTTGCCCAGTTGGGCATCATGTTGTGCGCCACAATTACATAATGAAAGTAGTGTTCGGTTAACCGGTTTTAACCAGCTAATAGGTTAACCGGTTTGTGCACGGTGTAAGTTACAAACCGAATGTGTTGGTTTATTTCAGAAACCAAAAAATAATTGGGTCTGTTAGGTTTGAAACAGACACTACATTGATAATTTTGAGAATATTCTTATATATTTATATATATATATATATATATATATATATATATATATATATATATATATATATATATATATTTAAAAAAAAGGCGAAACTATATGGAATGATTTCCTTATACATGTAGTCATTGTGGATCTGCTTATTTACTTTTGAACGAAATTACAATTTCCATGTCTTTCTCTTAGTAACATAATTTGGAGCAACACGTTAATGATCAATAGAAATTAGAACAATCTTCTGATTCAGTTTGATTTCGGTTAACCATTTGAAAAAGGTTTGCATTACAAAACGAAACTACGGTTTACTAGGAGAATTGGAGAACTTCGGTCAACGAAAACAGTAATATACAAACTTATTTGCAGCAGTTGTTGTAGATTCTGATATTTTTATCTACTTTCAAATATTTTCTGATTCATGCGTTGTCATTGTTTTTATTTCTTTTAGTATAAGTTATATAATGAAATAATGCACACTGCAAATTGAGATTAATATATGGTATCCAATGGAAAACACGCTCTGAACCCCCGAAATTCATCTAGGAATGGAGAAATGTTTCCTGCGTCATCTAACCAAACTTTTACTTGCATAAAAGCCAGACTCAATGCTACCAACTGCAGTCCCTGCCGGAATAAGTTACGTATAAATTGGGTTGCATCTGCCCAGGCGTTTTACATACTGCAAATTATCTGGACCAAAAGTAATGGAATTAGAGCACTTACGGGGGAGATACATTTGCTGGAGGCTCTACTATGGAGTAACAGAAGATGGTCTTCTCTTGACAACCAACTGCGTATACCGGTTTTTGAAGAAACTGTAGGGCTTAACGTTGCTCTTAACCCTTAAGTACTATCGGCGAAAATAAGCACATAACTACAATGGAACGGTGTGTCAGACTGCATTGTCGTTTCACATTTTCTGAAAAGTAGTTTTATTATATAGTTTTAGAAATGTTATCTTACATATTTTAGTTGATTATAGAAAAATAAAGCATAGTAATTTCACTATGTAAAAAACGTTTAAATTTTTAAAACAATGTGAAAGAAAACATAGTCAAAAGTTGCAACAATGCTTTCACTGTTATTTTAAAATTTTAATTGTTGAAATATTCAATTTATTTTTCTGTTTCTATATAACCAAAATAACACTAATCCAAAATATATTGTTCTTGTAGATGCACTGAGAATAAAAAATACAGTAAAAACGGGGGAAAGAACATGGAATTGTAGCTTTTTTAAACCTACAAAAAAGTATTGTTATATTTTTGTTTAGTGAAAAGATAATTAATAGAACTAATTTTTCGTTCTGATATGATGGCGAAAGTGAAGAAAATGCATTTCTCCGGTAAAGAAAGAACTGTACTAAATTTTCTGACTCCGTGCACTTTCTTCGGGTAGGCACATGGATTTTTTTTTCACTGTATCCACATCTGTATCCTACATCGCTGATATAAATATCTTGCTTTCCTCTTAGGACGCAGTGGACAGAAGGCCAAGATTTCCTTTTCTCTAACTTTTCATTCGTGCGGGATGGTGGAAAGCTTACTTTCAATCTGCAGTATGCTCTTGATTGAAAAACTCAGCCTTTGTGGCAGATGTTTGATGAATAAAACTACGTTCCATGTGATGTTTAAAAAGTCCTTTTGCCAACATTTGCATGAAATCAAGTTTTGTCATTACAGCGGACTTAGCGTAGGCCTGATGCAAAACATACGCATTGACACCATACGCAACGTCCAGCATACGCAGCATAAAGGAAATTGTGAACGGCCATCCTCCTTTTCGACGACGACGTGTAATTTGTACATTTTTTGTTTAGAGTATCAGCTTCGCCTTTAGTCATGTTATAAGATATTATTATTTCAGGTTTTCCAGTCTCTGGCTCATTATTTGACATGTGGTGTCAAACACGGCATGGTAAGACACAACCTGCTAATAATTGCAGATAACGAAGGACTACTAAATCGAAAAATACTCACGTAACTACTATAGTACGTCTGTGAGACCGCGCGACCACTCCAGCGCCGTGCACAGGGGATCACTTAACTTCACAATATGTAACTATTTGCTACAAAAGAAAATAGACGAGAAGATCCACTTGTAGTAGTAGGGATATAGAAAATATAATCATATAAAAAGTCGCAGTGGTCTGAGATACGGTCCATAGTACTCACGGGTTAATCCTTCATGAACTCCGTTAGATTGTTTTTTTAATTTTCTTTGAAGCAGATATGTTCAAACATACGAAATCGGAAATTTTTGTAAAACTATTTATAGTTTCTAGAAGGTAACACTTCATTTTTTCAAATACTACTCTAAACACTATCATGTGATGAAAGAACCCACCAAAAAACCTTCGTCCCCACAGCCACAACATACCATTATAGTTCCGACCTGTGGGAAAAAATACGAACAATGTACAGTATACGGGCACAGTGACATAAGACTTAACTGCGATAGACATGTTCTCTATGTCATTTCCACGGCTCGGTCTCATCTTCCATAATTCTATTGCACGCTATGTACGCCCCCTTAACAATTGCGGTACACATTTTCTTTGTAGCTCCCAGCGCAACCTCTGTCGTGTCGCCAGTTGAGCATGATTATCTTCTTCCGATGGAGTTTCCTTTAATATATTTTAAGCCGACATTGCTACTTTTCTTCCTTTATCAAGATGTTACAACATGCTGCCTCCCATTGCAATTCAAGGGCTACATACAGCCATTTTCGCCTTTGTTCATTTCCATTTGCTGCTGGATGTTCTTACAGATTTTCAGTTTTTAATTTGTTTACTTTTTTCCGGAGTTCATTCACTTTCTTTGTGACCCACGTTTTCGCAGCCATTGTTTCCTGATTACTTGTGCATAATTGTATTCTTCGTACCGGATTTCCTCTGATATATTTTGACCCGACATTCCTTTCTCTCTCCGTTTCCACGATATGGAAAAATACCCCTGGGAAGGTGGTATTTTAGATGCCTCTAGCGTCCAAACGTAGCTGGATTCACCCAGTGTTCATATGGCAATTTTTCTTGTTTTATATATATGTTCTTGAAAATGAAATGAAATTAAATCTTTAAGTTTTACTTCACATTGTTAGGCTGGCTTAGCTAAATGAGACGTTGATGATGAGAAATGAATGAATCGGTGGAATCAAGGAAGTGGGGAAACTGGAAGAACCTCAAGAAAACATACGCACAAGGTGTTTGTCCAGCACAATGTTTATATCACTCGAGCTGGGATCGAACCAGATTTCATGTTTTCATACCCCATGCACAAGATGTAAACGCTCTACCACTTTGTCATCTTTCCGTTCTTGTTTTGTGTCTTGTCTCATATATGTTATACACCTTGTGGAAGAGTGTTAGAACTCAAAAAATGGAAATTTTGAGTTGTCATTCCTAAAAGAGAATGGAGAGAGAGAAGCCATCTCTACCTGGTGGCATTTGCACAGGAACGTAGCTAAAAAATGAATTCCTATATGGCAGAGACATCAGTATTCGAAGGTATGTTTTGGATAGAATAACTTTAAAAGTCAATTTCTATACGTTTACGCCAGTACGTCAGCTCATGAGTACAAGTAGAAGCTTAAATAAGAGTTAAACGGAATCGGAAAAGACGTATTTATCTAAGCGTCCCCGAAATGGATTCGACCGTTTTCTATAATTTTATATGTATCCCACTCCTTCCCCTCCTCATAGCTTACCACGACAATGCTCCTTTTCACACTGCTGTTAATAGAGTACTATGTAGGACGTTTGTTTAAAATTACTTTCAGCATTCCAGAATTATATTAAAACACACACATACATAGATACAAATATCCATTTTATATATAAAACAGATAAGAGAGAGAGACAGAGAATGAGTCATCAAAGAGTCACCATGTACACTATGTGATCAAAAGTATCAGCACGCCTGGCTCAAAATGACTTACAAGTTCGTGGCACCAACCATCTTTACTGCTGGAATTCAATATGGTGTTTCCCACCCTTATCCTTGATCACAGCTTTCACTCTCACAGGCATACTTTCAATTAGGTGCTGGAATGTTTCTTCGGGAATGGCAGCCCATTCTTTACGGAGTGCTGAACTGAGGAGAGGTATCGATGTAGGTCGGTGAGTCCTGGCACGAAGTCCGAGTTCCAAAATAACCCAAAGGTGTTCTATAGGATTCAAATCAGAACTCTGTGTAGGCCAGTCCATTACAGGGATATTATGGTCATGTGTCCACTCCACCACACACCGTGCAGTATGAACAGGTGTTCGATCGTTTTAAAAGATGCAACCACCATCCCCGAATTGATCTTCAAAAGTGGGAAGCAAGAAGGTGCTTAAAACATCAATGTAGGTCTGCGCTGCGAGAGGGCCACGCAAAGCAACAAGTGGAGCAAGCCCCCTCCAAGAAAAACACGACCACACCATACCACCACCTCCTCCGAATTTTACGGTTGGCACTACACACGCTGACAGATGACGTTCACCTGGCATTCACCATACCCACATTCTGCCATTGCATCGCCACATTGTGTACCGCGATTCGTCACTTCACACACTGTTTTTTCACTGTTCAATTGTCCAATGTTTACGCTCTTTACAGCAAACGAGGTGACATTTGGCATTTACCTGCGTGATGTGTGACTTATAAGGAGCCGCTTGACCATGAAATCCAAGTTTCTTCACCTCACGCCTAGCTGTAATAGTACTTGGAGTGGATCTTGATGCAGTTTAGAACTCCTGTATGATGGTCTGACTGGATTTTTGCTTATTACACTTTACGACCCTCTTCAACTGCCGGCGGTCTCTGTCAGTCAACAGACGAGGTCGTCCTGTACGCTTTTGTGTTGTACGTGTCCC
>NC_137458.1:57464874-57782768 GCF_964235325.1 Thermobia domestica
GAGAGTATTACAACGAAAGCGTATTTACAGAAGTCCGTTGTATATTCCATAATAAAGCACAATTTCAGTCTATTCAAGTGGGTTCCCCAAATGAATTTCTCGTGAATGTCTTGTGAGTTTGCGGTTATTGATTATTTTTTTTTGCCTGTGACCACGATCCACTTTTGGATATTCACTGTTGAAATCTTCTTTTTCCCTTTAATTCTCTGTCAATATTTCAAGAAAGTAAATCACATGTTGTAATGTGAACATTGTTAAGTTACCACCGTGGCAGAAACAGTTGCAAATAAATACACTACATAACATGTTTAATCCAAATAATCAGTTCTCTTAATTTGTATTCAACATTTACGTATAATATACTGACGTTCTTTCAACACCGAAAACATCTCAGGTGTTAATTAATTATATCGAGTAATTATTATATGTATATACACAGGTATATATGTATATACAATTGATTTATTTAATATAATAATTTTATATAATTTTTCATGCATGAAGGAAAACAGAATTTCATACAAACAATTGACCCAAACTGGAATCGAACTCATGACCTTGCTACTTGCGCTAAAGCGGTTTACTACCGAGCTGACATAATCATGAGCACCATTTAAAGAAATATAACGGCATTTCCAAGTCAATAACATTCATATCTGTTTAAAATCCTGTTGTTTTCTCCTTGTCTTCTATAACTAAGAATGAGAGAACTGTGTTCGTTGTATTTTCTGTCATTGCAAATGTTCTTTCATTTATGGAAACCTAAAACCGAGAATGTGCTCACATGAATACACAGCTTGAAATGTTGTGTCACTAAGTATTTCAATCAATGTTGTTTTTTCTACACTTTATAAGACCTGAACACGTCTTATTATAATTAAAAGATGATAAACACATCTCAATATTTTCCAGTTTGCATAAGTAAGTTGGATATCCGAACCTCGCAACTTTGGTTTACTATAAAGATAACCTATAACGTTCTGTCGCTTTTGTGGAGATCTATGTCCAATTGTCCCTCAGACCGTGAGTTGAATGCCAATGGAGATAAGACGAAGGTCAGTTGTTGGTATGGCAGTTCATACTACTTGGTTGTGACACTTCAGTTAAACCGTGTAATTCCGTAAGAACAGAGTAAACATGGACCTAAACAGAGCGTCATAAGGACGTATATGCTGTACCAGATCAAACTGGGGTCAAGCGGGGTGCTTTTGCAAGTTTAAGGACGCTAACGAAACACCCCAAAACGCGACACATGCCATAAGACCAACAAATATACAAACCTCACATCTCCAGGCAGCAACTGAGCCGAATGCCTTTCAGGCATGTGAGGAACTGGTACTACAATTCAGTGTGAGTGGAGAAACAATTCGGCAGCACCTCCATCAACTTGGAAATCACTATAAGTTGGCTTGATGGGTTCCACATAATTTCACTCAGGGGTAGAATGCATTGCGAGCAGACACTTGTGTTTTTCTTTCCTGTCTTGTCTGAGTAATGAAGCATTTCTAGACAGGGCGTTGACATGTGATGAGACGTGGGACCTGTACGATTCTCCACGTCGCCGTCATCATTGATTAGTTTACCACTTACCGGTTTTAAAATAAACGTACCATAAGAACTTCTTCCTGTGTGTTTAGTGGACTGTTCGCTGCATCGGGAACTAAACCAGCTGGTCATAGCATCAGTGCAACTGTATACTGTCAGCAATAGATTCATATTCAAGAAAAACTCAAAATTCTGGAGCTAGTTCTTCTGAATCAAAAAGGCGTTTCCTTGTTACAGAACAACGCTAAGCTCTACATAGCTAGGATGACCTGAGACACCATTTTATGCCTTAGATGGGGAACACTATTGCATCCGCCATACTCCCGGACATAGCACCGTCCAATTATCAGCTGCTCCATTCCTTGGACAATCACTTTAGAGGATCCCACTTCAAATCCCTACTAGAGGGCAAAATATACTTGATACTTTCTTCGCTTCACGACCCGCCAACTTCTACTGCGATGGAATTCATGGCCTTCCAGAACGTTGGATGCTGCTGTGGATTACTTTTGATCTTCTAGGTACGTCTTAAGTGATATATCAATGTTCGAAAGTGGTGAGTGAAACAGCGATTGAGCTTTCTTTGTTACCTTTATATTTTTCAAAGATATCACAAGTTGGGCTGAGAAAACTTTTGCCTAAAATGAGCAATAATCATTGGCTCGACCTTTTTTGGTCTTGGTGTACATATTCTCAATGGAGCACGACTGGCTGGTACTTTTGGAAGGTAAGTAAAACGATTGCTTCAGAGGCACAACCATCCTACTATATTCTTTATCAGTTGTATTTCAAGGTTTTTATGCATGAGAAAATGCTTCTTTTTTTTTTACATCGAAACAAAGCAGGGAAGAAAATATAAAGAATGTGTATTTTATGTTCGTTATGTAGTGATTGTGCAATAAGTCTATTAGGCTTAACTGGTAAAGAACGTTATCCTTCACCGTTCCAATGGATGCAAATAAACGTCAACGCATACTGAACAACTCAGGATTCGATTAGTGATTTCCTCCTTTACTTGCAGAAAAGACTTCCGAATATGTGCCTTGCAAACAATACAAGAAGCTACGAAGCTCATTTTATACTGAAGATGAGCAATATGAATAAATCTTTTGCTATCCTGAATGGAAGTAACATACAAATTGACTCTGATTAATAAGGTGTCAATGTAATGCGTTTTGTTTAAAACTTTTGTCTGCTTCAAAATGGCGGATTTGAACATGGCCGCCATCAAAGCATCTCTTACCATAGACCTAATATTTATCCACCTGCTTTTTATTTAATTATTATCATTAAAACAAAATTTACAAGGTGGGGTAAAGGACTAATACATATGCTGCAACAATATTTAATTTCCCTGTAACTTTTTACCAATTGTGCGTAACTCAAAATTAACGTGACCATTGTTCTTCTGATAAAATTTGCGCCTTAAATCATGTATTTCATAACCCTATTCCTATTTTAAAAACTTAACTTTCATTCAAAATGGTGGATTTCAAGATGGCCGCCGTCAGGTATACCCTTACTATATGACTTTCCCCTAGTTCTAAGATATACCCATATATTTGTTATTCACCTTTTGTCGTTACAAGAGGTCTTACAGAACTTTTACCTCCAACTGTATGAAGACTATTCTGTACTTCCATGTGATGTTCTGGTAGCTGTATCTCCTAAACCCCTGGAGCTTCGCACCTACAACTTCACTGAAATACTGACCACATTTAGTACTACTTTCTCATATGTGTCTCAGTCAGCAACTCGATTCACCCAAACGTAAGGTTTACTTCTTAGAGATAGAAAATCTCTTCTATATTCGGTTGATATTTTTTGTACTAGAAATCTGGTGTGGCGACCTATTCCTTTTCCTCTTCTATTTCTTCCAGCCGACTGACTTGAAAAATACTCGTGTTTAGCCTCAGCCAAGAATGCCTTCATTAGCTTGCTTATTCAGACATAAAATAGAAATAACTGGTACTTCCCTTGGTAAAAGGCTTCAAGAGGGGTCAGTTTGGAAAATTGGTACCAATACATTGTGCCTGTCTTAAACACCAACAGTGGCGTATTTACGATTTTGTTTCGGGAGGGGCTTTGCTAACTTTCAGGGGGGGCTTTGCTTGGAAATGTGAAAATTCTGCAAGATATTTCATTTACTTTACTATAATAAGTAAGATTTCGTGGGGGGCTTAAGCCCGGAAGCCACCCCCCTAAATACGCCACTGAACACCAATATTATATACTTTAGAGCCTAGGATGTGAATAGACTAGAACTCATGAACCATTTAGTGATAGAATGAATTTATGTTATATATATATATATATATATATATATATATATATATATATATATATATATATATATATATATATATATATATATAGGAAATTTTAAATTAAGTATAGAATATGTTCTGGGATACATAATATACCATAAATATTCTAATGAAGAAAAACTCATAAATTGACAATGAGGATAATCATTTTATTGACTGACTCTAATCCTAAGTTGGAATATTTACTGCTTAAGGATACTGCATAATATGAGAGAAAAGAAAACCTAAACTCAAGTCAGATTGAAATTAGTGCCCAGTTGGGTCACTTAGCTCTCGACAAGTCTAAGTATAATGTCTCCGCAAAAATTAACACGGTTTCTATGTGTACCTGTGTTGTTGCTATTATGTAGGTTATACAGCTATGTCTTTCAAAAAGATCCGAAGCGTTCTGAAATCTATTTCTTCTCACAACCATAAGGCCAACTCGCTTTCTTTTTTAGAGGCTTTTATTCCACGATATACCTGGGGAAAGGAAGGGCAAGAGATTTGTTTCGCATCATTCACTCTGACGTCATTAGCCAAACTTGGTAGAACTGTGTCTTTAGCTTTGGTTTTGGTTGTTTTCCTGCGAACCTAGCTAAGGAAGTTGTTTTGAATAATTAAAAAGTAGAACTCTGTTTCAATGTTTTGCCTCTCTTTGCCACTGAAAATATAGCTCAAGCTGTAGCTTTTATACTATTCTTATAACTTCAGTTTCCCTTCAGCATTCCCAGTTCGTGGCTGCTAATATGGGAATTGCAAAATAACTCGAGGCATAGTTCCAAAACATAAATTTAATCAATAAATCCAGAATCCAAATGAATATTCTTTTCTACAATTCTTTCGTTCTTACCGTTATGCTGAGGTACAGGACCTCTAATTTAGGAACCCTGGCCCCAAGTATCACATATCCTGTGTAACAGCACACACACACACACACACACACACATGTATATACTCCATATATATATATACACTCCATGGTTCTGGATAATCACAATAACATTTTAAAACACACTTTTCTAACGGCTGAGGAAGATATAAGATTTGCTTGTCTTTTCTCAGTGTGTGATGAAGAGGACGTTAGGTCCTTAAAACAGTAACAAAAGTCGTTTAATTATTAAATAATTGATTTTGTTCTGGTCAGAAAAATGTGTTTTAAAATGTTATATATATATATATATATATATATATATATATATATATATATATATATATATATATATATATAGGAGGTAGATAGATAGATAGATAGATAGATAGATATAGATATGATTTAAGTGCAACATACTAAGATGTATTTTACTTTTATTGAATAAAGATACAGTACAGCTAAGAATAATATACATCATTTGAACTCCTAATTCTAATGCGCTTACCTACCAAAGTAAAAATTGAAGCGCTTACGTAACAAATTAAATATGACGGGAGAATTGACTTTCACAACTTTGTTCCTTAACATATCGCCTTCGTCCTTTCTAAAAACCTGCACCGAGACGAGGACTCACTAAATAAGGTGGTACGTGGCATTATTAACATATAACACGTGCTTGAACCGCCAGAATGCAACATTTCAAAAAAATGTATCGTAACATCTTTATCCTCCAAGCGCTTCAATAACTTTTATTCGTCACAAGTGCCATTAGAGTATGAGACTCTTAAACGATTCTAAGCTAAAATTAAGCAAATATTAGTCCACCGCACACATATTCAAAATTTGATTTAAGGAAAAGAAATATTATTTTACACATTGATGTTCAATTAAACATTGTAATAAATAAATTCACTATTTTAAATTAATAAACTAATCTAATATATACAATTCAACATAATATTCACTGTCCTTTTCCAGGGCAAAAACAATTTGAATTTGGTTGATTCGCTTTTAGTAACGTACTATTTTGTCTTTTATCTACTAAATTTAGCTAACAGAATTCACTTAATGTAACTTGGGCAAAAACACACAAACGTTTTTCTTCTTCTTACGTAAACTATTATAAAACATTTATCAAAATCATAATATTACTGCACGCATCGCCTTTAAAATATATATGCTCTTTTATATCTGTTTTATGAAAATATATATTAATCTAGATTTTCGAAATTAATAATAGTATTTCGTAATCAGTACTTTACATCATGTGTTCCTTGGTAGTAACAATTCGATTCTGAAAATTTCATACACTCGGTTTTATTTTTCTAAACAGGTATCTAAAGAAAACTGTAAACAAATACTTAAATCATTAAAAAAAGAAATACCCTTTCATTTCCCTATATATTCAAAAGGTTATTTGCTCTGTAACGTTGCGCAGTATACGTTTTCTCAGTAAATGTAAAAGCCTTTATTACAAATGTTTTGTTTCATCCAGTTAATATTTAGAAAGTACTTGATGGTTGACAAAATACAGCACAAACTTCAAATATTATTTCTTCTGTGTAGTTAACGAAATCACGGATAGTAGAATGTACAAAGTTTCTACTTTCAGTACCATTTCCGAAAGCGTCGTCTTTAACATGATACAAACCACTGTTCAATATGTTAAACTACTTAGACATTTTTTCTATTTTAAACAATGTACTGCAAAGGTTCGTGAAGAATGAGTCAATACTATATAAGTACATTGACTAGGGAAGATCGCGGAATGTTGCTCTGACTTCATATTAATACTATGCCCAATTATCTGGATCTTACATATGAAACAAGTGCTGAAGCGGAAAAATCCTCGATCGGAAGTGTATTTGAATTACGAGTGTTAAAAGTTCAAAATTTAACGGATTTGGGAAAATGTTTGAAGTAATAATTCTTTGGTAACACGCGCTTTTGTTTTGATATCGGGGAATTTTCTTGGGTGCCCAGTACATTGGGAGGTCAAAACGTACGTATTTTACAAGATAAGAACACTTTTAGGGTGGAGGTAAAAGATAATAACGTATTAAAACTTGCAAGTAGATAGATAGATTGCAAGTAGTATAGGAGGTAGATAGATAGATAGATAGATAGATAGATATAGATATGATTTAAGTGCAACATACTAAGATGTATTTTACTTTTATTGAATAAAGATACAGTACAGCTAAGAATAATATACATCATTTGAACTCCTAATTCTAATGCGCTTACCTACCAAAGTAAAAATTGAAGCGCTTACGTAACAAATTAAATATGACGGGAGAATTGACTTTCACAACTTTGTTCCTTAACATATCGCCTTCGTCCTTTCTAAAAACCTGCACCGAGACGAGGACTCACTAAATAAGGTGGTACGTGGCATTATTAACATATAACACGTGCTTGAACCGCCAGAATGCAACATTTCAAAAAAATGTATCGTAACATCTTTATCCTCCAAGCGCTTCAATAACTTTTATTCGTCACAAGTGCCATTAGAGTATGAGACTCTTAAACGATTCTAAGCTAAAATTAAGCAAATATTAGTCCACCGCACACATATTCAAAATTTGATTTAAGGAAAAGAAATATTATTTTACACATTGATGTTCAATTAAACATTGTAATAAATAAATTCACTATTTTAAATTAATAAACTAATCTAATATATACAATTCAACATAATATTCACTGTCCTTTTCCAGGGCAAAAACAATTTGAATTTGGTTGATTCGCTTTTAGTAACGTACTATTTTGTCTTTTATCTACTAAATTTAGCTAACAGAATTCACTTAATGTAACTTGGGCAAAAACACACAAACGTTTTTCTTCTTCTTACGTAAACTATTATAAAACATTTATCAAAATCATAATATTACTGCACGCATCGCCTTTAAAATATATATGCTCTTTTATATCTGTTTTATGAAAATATATATTAATCTAGATTTTCGAAATTAATAATAGTATTTCGTAATCAGTACTTTACATCATGTGTTCCTTGGTAGTAACAATTCGATTCTGAAAATTTCATACACTCGGTTTTATTTTTCTAAACAGGTATCTAAAGAAAACTGTAAACAAATACTTAAATCATTAAAAAAAGAAATACCCTTTCATTTCCCTATATATTCAAAAGGTTATTTGCTCTGTAACGTTGCGCAGTATACGTTTTCTCAGTAAATGTAAAAGCCTTTATTACAAATGTTTTGTTTCATCCAGTTAATATTTAGAAAGTACTTGATGGTTGACAAAATACAGCACAAACTTCAAATATTATTTCTTCTGTGTAGTTAACGAAATCACGGATAGTAGAATGTACAAAGTTTCTACTTTCAGTACCATTTCCGAAAGCGTCGTCTTTAACATGATACAAACCACTGTTCAATATGTTAAACTACTTAGACATTTTTTCTATTTTAACCAATGTACTGCAAAGGTTCGTGAAGAATGAGTCAATACTATATAAGTACATTGACTAGGGAAGATCGCGGAATGTTGCTCTGACTTCATATTAATACTATGCCCAATTATCTGGATCTTACATATGAAACAAGTGCTGAAGCGGAAAAATCCTCGATCGGAAGTGTATTTGAATTACGAGTGTTAAAAGTTCAAAATTTAACGGATTTAGGAAAATGTTTGAAGTAATAATTCTTTGGTAACACGCGCTTTTGTTTTGATATCGGGGAATTTTCTTGGGTGCCCAGTACATTGGGAGGTCAAAACGTACGTATTTTACAAGATAAGAACACTTTTAGGGTGGAGGTAAAAGATAATAACGTATTAAAACTTGCAAGTTACCTTCGGTTTGGCACACCGTGTCGATTACCTGATAAAATGTATTTGTCTTCCCTATCCGACTGTATTGCCATTCAAATGTCAATTTCTTGTGTAGCCCCTTCAAATTGTACAATTTCGTTTGTCTAGAAAACGCTTGGCCGCCGAACTAGCGTGAACGGGACTCCCAATCCAGTAGGAACCTACTTATGCATTGTGGAAGACGGTGCTTCAATATCTCATGGCTAGCCTTTCTTTCACAAAAAATCAGCATACTTCAATGGGGATTGTCGGAAAATAGTAGCTAAACTAAAGAGAATATTTTACAATATTCGGCGATAAATGTGGCCAAAGAACAATCAGATAGGATCGATGTATGCAAACACCAGTTTTTTCCAGAATAAAAACCACCTTGTTCACAGCTTTAAACGTACATTCACACTAATCATTTCTATTTTTTCAAATTTTCGACGTACTTTGTATCTATATATCTTCAAAAAAGCCTATTCCACGGGAAGTTGAGAGGTATTTTCCCATAATCTCCATTTCAATTTGCTGAAAACTATACAAAGAATATGGCAAGCGATGGTATATTGAAAAACCTTCTTCAGCTATGTATAAGCATAGGATGACAGGGCTCGGAATTCCGTTCAGGATAGTTCCACGGCCGGCTGCTGTGGCGCTGCGCGATCTGTTTGAAGTGCATATACCGCACGATTGACTACAAGTGAAGTGCCGACGTTATAAACTGATATTCGTATTCACTGTCAATGCCACCCTGTGTCGGATAATTTATTTGGTTTGACTTCATTTTAAGAATAAGCTCATTTTTGTTTTTCACATATTGTAGTGCACATACTGAAAATTTTTTCCTGGACAGCTGATATGGGCAAAACAATACATTGGTGACACAACCTTTTGAGAAAATATCGGTCCCATTCCTACGTACAGAAGGCAAGAACATCACAATGTAGATCATCACAAGATTAAAATCTTGAAAAATAGAATGTAATCTCTAAGTTTTACTTCACACCGTCATTCCGTCTAGGCTAAAGAGACGGTAATGATGAGGAATGAATAAAATGATAGAATGAAGAAAGAGGGAGAAAACTGGGTAACTCTGAGAAAACCCACGCACACTGTGTTTGTCCACCACAAAGTTCACTTATCACAAAATTAATTATGAATAACACATTCATCATTAAATTTCGCGCGCCTGGCAAAGCGTTTCGGAGACAAAAGTCATTGTTCAATTTGAAGGTGGCCACACAGAAAATGGATATTTGAATGACAATACATGCAAAACAAGGTAGCAAATACTGTATATTTTATTAGCTCATTCATCCGTTGTGCCAACAGGAGGCCATTTGCAAGTTGTAAGAAGCCAATACCCTTACCTGCTCCCCAATAAGTGTCCTTACCTTGCAAACTGCTTATGTCTTGACCTTATCACTCTGCTTGGCACCCGAAAAAGCCAACATCAGAAATGAAGCTTCAATCTCAAGAAATGGTTACTTCAAACATTCTTCAGAATCTGTTTAGTTTTAAAGTTTTAACGTTCGTATTTCAAACATGCTTACGATCGAGGATTACTCCATTTGTGTAATTGTTTCATATATTGAAACGGGTCTATTATCATAGTATCGATAGGAAGTCAGATTAAAACCATGCGACCTTCCCTAGTGAGACTGAGAGAATAATATTTTTGTTTTATAAAATGTAACCAACTCATGTTGCACAACAAATGTTTGTTTTAAATATGTTTTGTATTTTAATAACCGTGCTTATTTCAATTTGATGATTTTCCACTACTTAGTTATGGCATAATTTTAGAAGCAAGTTTAGTACAGGTTTTACAAGAACGAAGAACGCTATTTCTGCAATGCTCATAAAGCTGGCTCCAACAAAAAATCCAAGAACACCTCCAATGTACACTGAAAAATTAATGTATCATTTATAGAACAATCAATATATTAATATTCACCTAATATTTGGAAAGAAAATATTTCGCTATTTACATATTTATGAACTATCAAAATTTTCCGTGTTATTTTCTTTTATAATTGAATTGTTTACAAGTCATATATATTATAGATATTTTATAAGTATGCTACAGATTGTGTAACCTTGCTGTTTTAATCATCCCCCCTCTCTATCTATCACTCTGTGTTGAGTTGATTTTGAGTTTAACGTATATTTCAGCAGCAAAGCTATATGAAACGGGACCAGCAGATTTACTTGCCATCCGATCCACATGAGCTCCCGCTGGGAATTAAAATGTGGTCTTCCACGCCAAAGGCGCATACGCTAGCCGCTTATCCAAGACCTGGACTTCCACTCACTCTGTATGTTTGTGTTTGTGTATTAATGAATGTGGATGGTAATGAAATATACCGACAAAATTGTAGAAGGTAATTTCTCACATAAAAGAAATTAAGATGTTAGGACTATATGGAACTTTGGTCAAACGTGCTTATTTTCAGAGGTAGAGGCGTGCAAAGAAGTATCAGAAGCATCGTGCTGTGACAGTATATATCACCATAGAAGAAGTGCTACATACCCCGCTCTATCATAGAATCAAAACAGCTCTAGACACTTAGAAGTAAAAATATATCACAAAATTGAATACTTAAGATTTTGGTCTATCCGAAAATATGACATTATGTATTTCTATTTGTGATAATATTAATCAGATTTCCAATATGAAAATGTTGTCTGTGGCTATTTATTTGTGTCCGTGTGTGTGTGTTTCTGTTTAAACGTGTATAGCCTATTTATTTATGGTTCTTCAAATCGTCTACTAATTGATAAATGATAAAAGTCATTTTTCCTCTGCACTATTCCAAATTAAAGGGTGATAATAAACTATACTAACAAAGTCTAAGATATTATTCAATACATTAAAACAATAGAAAAGTTATCATATACTTGGACTTGTAAGTGCTAGGGCAGTTAATAGTATGGAAATGCTACATCTCAGTACTGTGATTTCGAACATAAAGAATCGTGGAGTGACGGTGCATATCGGCGTAAAGAAACTCGTACATACGTCATCCAAATATG
This sequence comes from Thermobia domestica, assembly GCF_964235325.1. Lineage (NCBI taxonomy): Eukaryota > Metazoa > Arthropoda > Insecta > Zygentoma > Lepismatidae > Thermobia > Thermobia domestica. The sequence goes on from NC_137458.1 coordinate 57,476,458, forward strand.
CATATTTCAGTAATGTGCAATGTTTACGTAACGGAATGATTCGAAATAGTGTATAGTTCCAACAAAAGAATTCTAATATATTCTCTGATTTAACGAAGAGTTTAAAATTTACAAAAGATAAATCTTGGTATCAGTAGATATTAATACAGTGAAGGAAGTCAGAACTGTAAGTGACTGTCGTGGCCATGATTCCTTGTTTTCATAATATCGCGTTCATTCAGTACGATTCACAATTCAAAGATGTGCTCCCAACAGAGCTCTCAGATGTTGTCTGAATTAAAGGGGAAACCAAAATAGGCAAGATATAACTGCAACATCAATGCAATACTCAGGAAAAACGTCGCAAATATACTGGGGGTACTGCCTACGATCATTGTGTTTGAAATATCATGTGCTGCGATGAATTATAGTTGTTTTACATGTAAAATTCATGAAAAATATATAGTGATAAAATACACCAACCACCTGTTATTGCTCATACGAGCAATCTTGTAGCTGGAAGTCTCTCAAACTTACTTCCGACTCATTATGCATTCATTGATATATTGTTTTACATTTTACCCATTCTTCATCCCCTTTAGCTCTCAGCATATCTGACAGTTTTGTCAAGATATGATTTTGTGTTATGTACTATAGGGAAGCCCTAGCCCACACGTTGGACTGAAGTAAAATATGCATATTTCAATGAAGTATGTGTAACTTCCTTTACGCCGATATGCAGTGCCACTCCACTGTGTCTCATGTTCGATATCATACGTATTGAAACGTAGTGTTTTCGCGATTTTAACGGCCCTAGGTCGGAAACGATGCCTTATAACCCCACCTACATATTAACCTTTTTTCAAACTTATTTTCATGTGTTGAATCATCTATTAAAGGTTAAAGATGCCGGATTAATTTACTGACACTCGAAATCAGTAAAGGCCAAAATTAACTTTTCTGCAATTTATCAATTAATTGGCGCTTTGATGATTTACATAAATAAATGTCTACATCGAAACAGAAACACATACTTTCACAAACAAAGATCAATATCCATAGACACCACTTAATCATAAGGAAAATTGCATTGATACCAACAAAAATATAAACAAATAGTGCCTAGTTTTCGGTAAGGATATGGATTTTTGGTTCATATTTAACTTTACGATCTTTTGTCGTCCAAATCTCTAGAACTACTTTGATCGTGTGAATTTAAAAAGTAATTTTTGACTCTCTTTCTTTCTTTTTTTTTAAAAAAAAAAACATCGTTTTTGGAAATGTTCCGTTGTATTCAGTTTGGTAATTTCCACCGTGTTTAAAGAATTTTGTGTATATGCATTTAACAGAATATTTGGTTTCATGAGTCTTCTCTGTAAAATAATTTACTTAAACTGGATCACCCCCTGGAAGTCATTACATATTTTAGCTCATATCCTTAACTGCTGGGCAATGAAGCTTTTACATATTATAAATATTGTACTATAAGATAAAGTTATATTTCAGCTACAACAAAAGACATTGATTCTTTTGGTTGTGTCTTCTGATATCGTAAAAGGCGACAAATAAAATAATATATTTGATCCGTTTTACAATGAGCACTCAAGATGGCACTTGCTGTTAGATCTTACTAGAAGTGCTTAATTCTATGAAATGTTTATTTGAATGTGTAAATTACTTTAAATTGATGATCTTATTACAAAATAGATAAATTGTTTAACCATTTTTCGTGTTATGTTTCATATTTTATTTATATATTATTTTAGATTTAAGGAAATATATTTTGAGAAGAAACTTGCGCAGAACGCCATAATGCGTTCTTGCCATATTTGTACGTTTAATTCCTTGATTACAGTGTTGCAGGCCGAGAAGTAGAAGTTAGTGAATTGCGGTAAGTGTCGAAAATTAATTTTCTCCAGTAAGTATCCAAGCAAAATTCCACGATTACTTCCTTTATTATCTGGCACCAGAAAACACTCGACACTACCAAGCAACGCCACACTATTGAAGCAGTGTTTAGCATAGCACCTTGAACACCTAGTGATCCACCTTAACTTTGTTTCTATGTGTGTCTTCATATTTTAAATTTATTTCCTAAATTTTTATTACGTAGCTCTGACCAAAATTTAGTTATGGTTACTAAAATTATGAAACAATGAATATACTTCGCCATTCGTTCACTTAAGTATAATCAAAATTCATGTTTTGCTTAATATGTAAAAAAAAACATTTTTAAGATATTTACATATAATATTGTATATAAACAAATCCAGATTATCTGTAAACAATTTGACCCAGAAATGAAATCAGATTTGGTTCGTTTTCTCAATCAGAATTGGCTAGAGTATGTGATTTTTGTCCATGGTGCAGACAAAATAATACTTGTGATTCTTTTGGTGTTGTATCTGTGTATATGAGTGTTTCTGTTTGTTTTTCGATGTGGCGATCACTTTTCTAACTTTCATATTTTATATCTAAATGGAGTGAATATGCAAGAGTAGTACGCAGGTTACATTTAATGCACTTTTCGCAGTGTTTCGTTAACAGATTGTAGAACAAATGTGATATTTGTTAGAAAATGGCACTGACAAAGTATTAACTGCTTCTTGCAGTATTTGTTAAGAATATATAATGTCTGTATATTATAATAAGTAAATGTTTAAATAGCAGATGAAGATGTAATGGAAAAAAGTTTTTCATTTTTATTTTTTCGTGTCATAAACCTACATTCCTGATAGATGACTTAGTCAGCTAAATTTACAGAGTGCTCATTTCTTATTTACAAATTAACTATACAATTAGGAGCAAGTAAAGACGCATTATACCTTATTAATATATACGAAGTATTTGTATAAATAAACGTCAAATTCCTATCTAGATGGATTTTGCTTCTTCTATGTATTTCTCATATGATATATTCCCTCATAAATAACATAAAGTATATTTGCAAAAGACCAACGTTTGCACTGCAATAAACAACTCATACACAGCCTACAAGTATGGGTTGAATTACATCTAAAATATCTTGCTCGGATTACGGGAATAACATCTCAAAACTATCATTAGTATCAGCATTAAAGTGAGAAGAGTGAAAGACATAAAGTAAACTTAGTGAAACATTTAATCCTCCAAACAGTTTTAGTATATTGCATAGGAAATGATACGAATATAATGTTAATTTAAGATACTATACACAGGAAAGAAGATTTATTTTTATACACCCTTGTCATTTTAAACTAACAAGATAAAAACATCGAAATTTTGCAACATGCAAACATTGCCACGAACACATTCCCTAGCATATTCTTTGATACTAAAAGCAAAATTGTGGCCAAACGAACAAGAACGTAGGTATTTCAAAATGGCACAACGCGAGATTACTAGTCCACGTTTACATTCTTGTGTAAAAGGGAAACATGAAATATCACATACACAATGATTAAGTCGACGATCCGTTGCTGAAAGTGATACACAGGTATAATTCCAATATATCTGGTGCTTTCGTATGTTTAATTTTATGTATACAATTTGGGGTGGGTGAACAGGACCTCTTCTTTAAATTTTGGAAATTCCGAACTTTGAAAATTTAGTACAGGATACGGTATGTACGTCTATAAGTTGTTTTGTTGCATCTTCAGGGTACTAAAGTGCAAAAAATTCAACTTACGGAAGTTTATTACCTAATTATCTTCTGTATTGAGCGTTCAAAGCGTGATATTGTTATGTGAGTGGGTACAGGGATAAGTTCTTCTTCGTAGAGAGTAAAGAATTTTAGAAAATAATATGTGACAAATATTTCCTACGACTTGGATATATATTCTAATTGCCATGCGATGTTGTTAATAAATAATATAATTTATTTTCTTATATGAGCCTAATTTGCATTCTACACGAATGCATTATCTTTCATTATATTTCTCTTCCATTACGGAAGGGATAGTGAGGTCGGAAGAGGAGAAAGAGGTAATGAAAGATAAGTAGAAAGACTAGAAGTAATTAAAGAGGAAAGAAACATAAGATAACATGGTGGGGCATAGAAAGGATATAAGGGTGAAAGAATAATAAAGAATGCAAGAGAAACTGAGAGGTATGTTGATGTACAGAAAGAACGTAGTGGTTATGGCAGGCATTACGGGAAAGGAAGAGAACAGAAGAGCAAGAGGTTGATGGAATGGAGAAGAAAGAGTATGCAGTGAGTGTAATATGGGCAATGTAGAACCACAGCAAACAAAAGAAGAAGTAAATTCAACCCAGAAGGACCATATAAGTTAAAAATGAAATAAAAGTCCAATTAAGATATACTTAACGAACACGGGATTTGCGTTTAACTGAAATCAGGTGAAAGTGTTAGGCCAAGTGGACAGAAGGACGATCAACAGATAGAAATACATGGCAAATCGTTTAGTGATAATATCTATTTCGTAATTTATTTGCATCATATAGAAACCAATTATCATTCTTCAGACTTTACAGTTGCTCGCAGTTAAACGGTTAGAACACACGTCTGATGTGTGAAAATTGAGGTTTGATTCCTAATCAAAGCTATTAAAGCTTTGATCTCATGTTAAACTCCAAACCTACGTTTCGTATACATTTGGCTACAACGCGTACATTTATCATTGTGGAAAATATCACATCATGATAATCATCTTTGTTTAAAAGAATAAGTAGGTTCTAGAAAATAATATTGACCTACGTGAAATTACCTCCATATGTACATACTTATATACGAAAGCAGATCGGAAAGAAACGCACATTTTTTCTCCCCAGATATTGCAACTGGCACGGTGAAACTGCACAACGAGAGAGCTTGAAGTTTGATCTACAGACGATATTTTGTTCTCCTGTGTCGCTCAAGCGAGAAAAGCATAAACTACAAAACAATCATGGCGCGCATGTCACTGTCGTCCACGTGTGAAGAGCAGCTAAATGTGATTAGATTTTTGTGTGCCAAAGTGCATATACCTACTGAAATTCATAGGGATATGCGTGGCGTGTATGGGGACGATTGTATGGACCGTAGCACTGTCTGCAGCTGGTGTGCATTCTTTGAAGAGGGCCGTGAGAATCTTAGTGATGCGCCACGCTCCGGGCGCCCGGTAATAGCCTCAACACTGCAGAATATCCACGCCATTCAGGCAGCAATTTTGTACGACCGGTATGTGTACCTGCGATCCTTATTCCAGAAGCTCAACATTTCCTATGTTATACGACACTGTTCAAGACACGTTGCAATTCCGAACAGTTACTGCTAGCTGCATGCGTAAGAACCTGGCAGACAGCCAAGATGGTCAGCGATTGATCACAAGCTTGGGTCTCCAAACACATTACGCCACAGAAGAGCACGTAGAAAGAATCGTTACTGGTGCTGTGTCGTGCGTGTACCACTACACGCCCCAATCCAAGTAGGCGTCCTTGGAGTGGAAACATAATGATTACCCAGTACGAAAAAATAAGGTACCTCAATCTGCTGGAAAGCTTGTGACGGTGTTCTGGGACATAATTGGTGTGTTATTGGTGGACTTTGCTGAACACGAAGAAACTGTAAATGCTGCAGCCTACATTGAAAATTGTCGTGCCTACATTAGCGTTCGGTAAAATTGTCGTGCCCTTCGTGATAAACAACGTAACATGACAATGCCAATGGTGTCAAATTTCTTCATGACAATGCTCTCTATAAGTTGCTGGTCCTGTCCGTGAGAAAATCAGTAAATTTGGTTGGGAGATGCTCAAGCATCCTGTGTAGAGTCCGGATCTGGCAACGCGGGACCTTTATCTCTTTGGTCTCATGATGAAATTCCAGTATTGCCAACACTTTGCAACAGATGCTGAAGTGAAATCAACAGACTGGAAATTGCTATATTCTACCCAAAAGGTCTTCTACGAACAGGGCATATTGAAACTGATACCACGCTGGGGGAAATGTGTTGAGAAACTTGGTGACTATGTAGAAACTAGGTCAAAGATGTAAGTTCATTTGCACTTTGTTTGGTTTTGGTACATATTTAACTTTTTTGAAAAAATGTGCTTTACTTTCCGACCTGCCCTCGTACATATATATTCTTACCTACTGTATCCAGCAAACTTCGGATAACTGTCACTCTTCGTTTTATTTTTGAAAATTTGATTATAAACTTCACTGTGTAATAACTGCCAACATTTGCAGATCCATGACTGAAAAATTATAGAATAAATTCATTAGTTTTTCTGGTAACGGTGTACTACAACTATGAGGAGAATAATAAGCAAAACTTCAAAACAAAGGTTACCGTATCCAATAACTTATTAAATCGAAAAATTTAATATTTGTATATATATATATATATATATATATATATATATATATATATATATATATATATATATATATATACATATATATATATATATACACATATATATACATATATATATGTATATACATATATATACATACATATATATATATATATATATATATATATATATATATATATATATATATATATATATATATACACAACTGTATACAACTCACCTGGCAAGTCTCACGAATGTAAGGCTCCTTTCAACGCAGTTTCTATCGCACTTACAGAGAAGTCCTTCACTTTCTTGAGAATGGGTAGTGATCAGTTTCAGTTTACCTAGGAATGAATAGAATAATTATAATAATTATGTAAGAAAAACTTCAGATAAAGACTCATATACTCTGCTCAAAATAGATTTAAAACCACTGAGAAATTACGAGCTGTGATCTAAAGTTGAAACTGAAAAATGCAATACTAAATATTTGCGACTTAAAAATGGTACCCACGACATAAGGTTGAAATACTCTCAATGACGCACAATATAATCATCGTTACCATCCATTTAATTTCCTGTCTCAGCAGAAAAGCATTCGTAAACATTTTTTAAAGTCCGAATCCGATGTTTTCTGATAGCCTTGGCGTACTTTTGCTATTACTTTGACCTGAACGAGACTGATCTTTATGTTCTATTTCATTTTCTTTCTAATGCTCTACACATTCCCAATTTAGTATACAAAATAAACTCGAATTAATATTGTCTTTAGTACAATAATTGAATCAAATGTTGCTTAACGATATCGAGATTAGGGGAGAATTTCGCACGCATGGACATATATGTGGCTAAGAATATATCCAACAGAAGAATCTATTCTCACCAATCAATATTGTTACACAACATTATCCCTATTATTTTACCAACTTAGTTCCCAATCCGTAGATGATCTCGCGATTATGATGTGTGACAAATAGATTATGTCAGTGACTCCATCCTATGAGCATACCCCAACCAATGAGTACGTAAACCTCATATATACTTTAGTGTTCGTCGAGTTCTTTGCGAGTACGTGAACGTTATCATAGTAGAGATAGTGATGTTATATTAGTGAACTTTTACCAAAAGATAGATTATTTAAAAGTAGAAATCAATAGAGTGAATTTCGAGTGTGTTGCACTTCTACCCTCAAAAGTTCAAGTGCAAAGGCTGAACATTGTGTCTACTATCATGGTACAAACAGACAGACAAACCGGGCAATGTAAATCGATTTGTTCCAGGAAGCATCACTTACTTTCCACTAATGACAGGAACATAAATGTTGATCTAATGTTACTGTTCTTTGAATTGTTTACGTTTTGTTGAATGACAAGAGCGTGTTTATCAATCATATTTTTCTCAAGTGGGAATATGTAACGTCATTATATAATAATGTACTTGTAGGTGTTTTTATCTTTCTACTTCATCTTTCCGGCGCCTAATATTAGTAGTTTGTGTAATGTGCTTGGGATTTTCCATTCAGTGCTAGCAAGTTATTGAAAATATTTTGCGATATAGTTGAAGTGCTATATTTGAAGTTGTTTCAAAGGCCTCGCTTATCTCGAACACTTTATATGTTTGTCTTATATCAACGCTGACATAACAGATACTTGACCTCTTGAAAGCTTAAGTCATATAAAAATATGTGAAGCCTACAATATGAAACATTATTCAAAAAATTTATACTCTAGTAGGTGCCATCCATTCTTTCTGGTAGTGATGGTTTATATGAATCCCAACCACATAATTAAAATATATCTATGTACTTTTATGTCTAGTATTGTGTAACTATCAACAAACTGATGTTAATGACACCGAGCGACAAGTCGCATATTTTATACGAGACATTGTAGAATGAGCTAGAGATGGGTCATTTCAACATGCTGACGAAACCACATTAGTTTCTTCGAAAGGCAGTAGCTTCCTTGAACTAAGTGAAAGGGACGGTGCTTGTGAGGAAGATAATGCTAGTGCTGTATGGTGTTTATGTGAAGAAGACCACCATACGATGGATTATTGAATAAGAAAAGCCTATTGACTACTGGAAGATTTTCAAAAAGGACCTCCTTCCATCAAATCTGTAGAAGCCAAATTTCAGAGAGTTACATCACTGAAGTACTTAAATCCTTTTCAGAAATAAGTAGTAACAGCGGCACAAGACGAGAAAAGCTGAGGCAAATATAGACGTTTGTGTTAGAAAAATGCAGGATGCATTGTAAGCAAATATGCCGATTCATGATATAGATATAAAAGGGTGGGATGTCCATTTTGACAGGACACATCCGTCACCTTTATTTAAAGCGTCCAGCAAATGGTTATGGAAATTCAAGAAGGATTATCACAGTCTGTCGCTAAAAGTGGGGAAATTTGTAACGAAAATCAGTACAGTGCTCGAAACAAGTTGAACAGACATGTATAAAGTGATACTTATATTGAGATACTGAAACAACATATAATAGAAGTGATACGGGCAATATATTTAACTCTGATCAGAGCGGTTTCCAGTTAGAGATGCATGATGGTCGTAGTCTTGCTATGCATAGAACCAAAAAAGTGGACGTAGTTGTAGAGCCAGTGTCTCTAACGACTCACAGCTATACTATAGAGCCTTTGATATCAGCTGACGGTACGTTATTATCAGCATTGTTTATAGTTCTGAAAAAAAAAGTTGAGAATTAGGGTGAATAGTAAAGGAAATGCTTTTCCTACCGAATCATTTGTGTTAAGGTATCCAAATCTGGTAAACTAAAAAAAATGTTTTCGTATGTGTTGGAAAACGTATATTTGCCTACAACAACGGACAATGCCTTGTTACTTTTGGACTCATGGACTGGTCATTGTGATTACGTAAGAGATGTAGCTCTGATAGAGTGGAAAATGTAACGTTACTCAAAATACCGAAGGGTTGATTGGAAGACTACGCTTCTGTGGTAATGTGCACTTTTTTCGTAGAGGACCTTGGTCTATACACAGTTTTCCCGCAGAAACAAAACAACATGTGTTCGCATAATTTTATGTATCGTCTCCAGACACAGTTTCCTTACAATTCTCCATGTAATTTAGGCGCTTCTTACATTACTTATTCGCAATTTTGATATTTTGTATTCAAAGGCTTGGAAGCGTCTGTACCCCACCCAACTGTTTTATTCCAAGGAAATACGAAGCACGTATTCCTCAATTTTAAGTCTACAACATCTGGACAAAATTTCATACACTCCGGTGCAGTTCTTCTTGCCTTTCGTGGGTGAAATTCCAACATTTTCAGTCGGGGCTTTGCCCCCTAAAACCGTTTCACCGTAGAACTTACAAACACATATTCGTTTATTGTTTGTGTATTGTCCGTACACGAAGTTTTGTTGCAATTCTTCATGTCTTTTAGGCTTAGTGAACTTATATTGTGATATTTAAGGTTCTTTGTAACCATTACTTAACTCGACTTTTAAATAGTGTGTCTGAAATCTATTTATATTGATGCTTATTCGTCGTTGGTGTTTGACTTGAGGCAAAACACTTCCCAGCCATACTGGAGGTTTAACGACTTTTGAATTGTAATCACACTTAATTATTTACCTTTTTCAGTAAAGTTTTAAACTGCCATAGCCTCGGAGAGTGTTACACATCTTAAACGATAAAAATTTTGCCGGTTTTGTTTGTTTTAACATGTTATGGTTCTTTATACAAGCGAACGAACACTATCCATGGTGAAGTAATTATGCCGCGTGAAGACACGAGCTGTTGCCTAATACTATAAAATACGGCATTTTAAATGAATCTGGCAAATAACTTTAATACTCACATTGGTCCACGACACCTCTGGGATCCCCGACACACAGTTTGGAGTTCATGAACTACTTAATGAAAACTGACAACCCGCAGTAGCTCATTATAGTTTAAGTACAACGCCTCAAATCACGAGAAATGTAACAAACATGCCGAAATAATTGCCATTAGATAATTACTATGTGAGAGATATCCTTGAAAATAACCAGTCACTCTTTTTACTTTATCCTCGTAGTCACGCACTCGCATGTATTTTGTTGCTTGCATGGGCAGTGTTTCCAAGTATTATTTGTGTACTTCTAAATACATATATTAACGGTAACCGTCGCATTAGAAATTATTCATTTGAGCTTCGAATGCATTTCACCGTGTTTCATCCTAGATAAGAATCAGGTTCGAATACTCCTCAGATAAACGCACTTCCAAAATCAGCCATCTAGTCACAAGTGAATTCAATTATTACTGGTTACTAACAGTCGCGTGTCATACAGAAGTAAAGACTGAAAAGGAAAGAGCAATCACATACAGTTTTAATTAATTTCGTTATTATTCTCAACATACGTGCGCCTTATAGTCAAGTAGCTCCCTTTACATATAACTATAAAAGATAATCTACTTACGAATTGTACGGTGCAAGCAAACCACCTGGTATATATATGTAGTAAGTTGGGTACACCCACACCATAACTGACCTTCGGCAGGTCTCCACAAATAGCGAAAGAACTTTCTTTTTATATATTCTCGAAGGTCAGTTATGGTGTGGGTGTGCCCAACTTACTACATACTTGTGGCAGTTCAGTTACACCGTGAACTCGCGTAAGGACAGAGTGAACATAGGACCACCAGGGAGGGTCACAAGAACATGTATGTTGTAGGTGTTCAAACTGGGATCAAAAGCTGGGGTAATGATGGAAGATATGCCAGTGTCGTGACTACAGGGACATTGCAGCGATAGTTTAACAGGTTTCAGGGCAGTGACGAAATACTTGAAGACCCACCACACACCGAAAGATGAACACAAGCACAAAATGAATATCTTCAGGTAGCAATTGAAACGAACAGTGCCTAGAGATGGGAGGAACTAGGGCTACAATTCAGTGTGATTGGAGAAACCATTTCGCAGCACCTCCAGTAACTTGGGATGCACTACGAGTTGCGTCGATGGGTCGTACATGATTTGACTTCTGGTCAGAAGAAAGCGCTAGAAGACCACTGTGTTTGTTTGCTGTCTCTTTTTTATATAGAATACTATTTTATATATAATTCTATTTTGTTGTCAAAATGTAAATTTCCATATGGCCTTCATCTTGATGATGCGATAATACTTGTTATAGTGTTCGGTATAGTTGATACACCACTGCATCTAGTAGTTACACGTATTGATGGCCCATAACAATAAGCAGTTATTCCCTCTGGTGTCATACTACTGGCTTCAATCTCAAACGTACTAGCTCAGTTTTTAATGTTTTGTTTCTTCTGTTTATAAATAAAGAAAATGCTCTGGGCCTCAGAGTCCCCCTCCCCTCTTCGTAGTACTAAAGCGTTATTCACTGCATATGCTGACTGTTATGCTCCAGTGTTTTGGCTATTTATTTAATTTTCCTTTGCAACAAATTCGGTATTACAATATGCAGGGGCACTCTCAGCTATTATTCTGGTGCAGTGTTGTCAACTGCACCTTATAAAATTTTAGTATATATATACATACATACATACATACAAACATACACACACACACACACATATATATATATATATATATATATATATATATATATATATATATATATATGTTGACACCTAAATATTTTAATTTCTATTACTTTATTCCGTCGGATATGCAACACCCAAATATATCACTTTATATTATAATTTCTCTCTCTGTCTCTCTCTCTCTCTCACACACACACGTATATAAAGAATATATAAAGAGAGAGAATCAAGTTTCAATACTGAGTGGAAACAACTATACTACTGCACCTGTGGTGTTATCAAGTGTATTTAATCATAGAATCTACAAGTTGAAGCCCGCAACACTGAATGAAGACGCATATTATAGAAGGTAGTGAGCTCGAATATAGCAAGTGGAAATAACCTTGTCAGATTTTGATGCAAATGATAGTGATTTGAACATTGTATTTGATAATGCAAATTGTATAAATGGAAGCACTGTGACGGTTCTTGCAATGAATCCCTGTGATATTCATGATGTTGAAGTGGTGTTAGTTTACAAAACTGACAAACAAGTCGTAGCTTGTTTGCTTACGTTTTAGATTTTCAGTCCATAGGTACAAAAACCTGACGTGCAACTAGAAAAATTGTAACTTATGTTGTGTTGGAAACAATGCTTCTCTGGTGACATCCCCTACATTGTCAATTCAACATCCCTCACACTGTCTATTTTGTCGCGGAAACAAAATTTGAAAGAGTTTCGCCATTCCGAGGATAAGAGGGATGAAATTATCAAGGATTAATCCTGAATTCATTGGAATACTGAAGTATACTCCACTCTTCCCCATTCTACCCCACATTACTCCACCACCAAATTCATTCAGAAACCGCATTTGTACGCATACTGCACTGTGCTAAGTTGGTATTGATCTGTTTGGTAGTTTTAATACATTAAGAAATGAAATTAATAGGTCATAGTTACTGACATAAATAAAATAATAACTTAAACAAATGCACACATATAGTTCCCAACGCTGTACTTAGAAACCTAGTAATAATAGAGAATAAAAATATATGATGTCTTAGACATCTCAAGATCATATCAAACTACATAAATTATTTTATGTGAAAAATAATGACCTTTATGCTGTGGACCTCAGAGGCACTCCGTTGGTGTTCCATGTAACTAAAAAATACCTTGGTGTTCCTAGTGTTAACTTAAAACGTGAGACGACTTTTTACTGATACAATGAGAAAATCATATGTGTCTGTTTATATTACTGTCTCTTGCTGAGATAACTCAAACACATATTTCTTACTTACCTTTACGTCACGCAGACTTGTATGAACTAAAAACTTTAGGCTGTCCGCTTCTTTGTAAACTAGATTCTTGTTTACGTACGTATGTCTTTATGTTATTATATGTTTTATTTTATAGTCAAAAGTGAACAATGCACGAATAAACCAGTGCAATCATCTCCTGTTCTTTGAATTCAAATATTACTAATACTTTTTCTGTGTGGGAAGATTCTGTTCTATCTATTGCGATTCCTAAACTTTGAGTTTGTCGAAAAATGTTTTTTAACGTATTAAATTACAACTTGAATAATGTTCATGTTTAGTTTACAGTCATAATTTAATTTCCTCTTAAATATCTCAAATATTATATTGTATATAAGTGAAGAACATAGTAACTTTGAAAACACATTCAGTATAACTGATTTCTAAGTGCATACAGATGTAAATTTTGATTTCTCACCTTCGTTTTGTTTGATGCATTCAAGGCCTTCGTCATTACACAAAATCTGGTGATCTGTATGAAGAAAAAGAAACGAATGGAACATAATGAACAATGGTTTATACGTTTACTTCGAAAAGCTTTGACTCAATATTTGTGTACTCAATTCTTATAAACTCTCGTACATTTCCTCTCACTATAAGGCTTTTAAGAATACATATACATACAAGGAGACTTACTGAAGTGACACTCACCGATTTGAATGAAACTTTGCACACTTGTAGAATAACTAATCATAAAGAACACGTATATTTTTGTTTCGAACAATGGTAAATATTTAGGATGGAAACCATCCTTTGAACGTTAGGGTTGGTCTCTAAGCATAGACAATAAACAACCACTTAATTTAAAAGAAAACATACTGGCAGGTTCTTTTCGGACAGATGATTCAGATTATGATGTGGAAGTTACAAAATTCAAACTGGTGGATCCAATATACTGATTACAATTACAAAATGTCTTCCGGTTTGAAATTCTATGCAGTTAGCCAAGAAAAATTAGAGTCGTCAAAAACTACTGCGAGGAGGTTGCAGGCCAATTTGAAACTCATTTCTGTACTCATTTTAATGGCATGCTTGATTAAAGGGAGTCTCTGCGCCACTCACTCTAGCGTTTACAGAGACAAAAACAATAGAAAGTGTGACACAGTCAATAAATCTATGATTCACAGCTACACAATACGCGTTTTAATTTCTGAAAATGGTGTTCTGTTATCACCGTTTCTAATTATTTTGTAGGAGAATAATGGGACATTTGCCACTAAAGTCCAAAACAACCTCATTTAATTTAAAAATGTACTTGTGAAAGTGTCAAATTCGCGAAAATTAACATCAGGTCTTGTGAGATCATGGTTTCAAGAGGTAAAGAGACTCACTATACATAAGTACCCCGAATACAGAGAGGTGCAGAGACTCCGTTTATTAAAGCATTTCATTAAAATAAAGATGTTTCAAATCAGTCTGCAACCTTCTCGTAGTAACCCCTATAATTGTTCTTCGCTAAGGGCAGAGAATTTCAAACCAGAAGACATTTTTGAATTGTAATCACTAAATTGGATCCGCCATTTCGAATTTTGTTATTTTGGCAGTATATTTTGTTCTATATTAAATGATTGTTTTCTGTCTATGCTTGGAGACCACCCATAACGTTCAAAGGGTGATTTCTACCCTTAAATCCTTACCATTGCCGAAACAAGATAATACGTGTCGATTATTTTTCGATGTTCTACAAGTCTGCAAAATTTCATTTAAATCAGTGAGTGACACTTCCGTAAGTCTCCTTGTTAGAGAGATCATTATTATTCACAGTGATAGATAAGATGCTCTGAAATTTCGAATATTACGAGGAAACATGAAAGGATGTTGCCTGTCATACCCTGTAATAATGATAGTTCAACATCGTTACCAAGCTTAAATTTATATATATATATATATATATATATATATATATATATATATATATATATATATATACTATAACATCATAGTAATAGTTTTCTTATGCATTTCAAATTTATGTCAAACTGAAGCTTAAAGTATCAAATTTTGTCACATTTATGGGTTTAAAGAGGAAACAGTTTAAATTTCTACATTTATTATCCAAAGTAACATAAGAGAGATGAACGTGATAATAAACTACTAAAAGACTTTGTTGTAGAATGCTACATAGTATGTAGGAAAAATAAGAAAGCTTTTTAAACGAATTAAGTATATTATAAACTGTAGTTCTTATTATTCAAAATACGTGTTCCGCATGAATACACAGCTTGACACGTTCAACCAATGCTAGGATAGAGTTTTTAATGCCTTTTTTCAGAATCGCCTCAATGATTCTCGTCACGACAGACTAAACGTGCGCAACATTGTCATACAATGATTCTTTCATGGCCAATTTTAATTTTGGAAATACGAAATAGTCACGCGACGACCATTAGATGAATACAAAGGCTGTGGAAGCACACACCTTTATTTTCTAGCTAAAAATCACGACCTGCGACGATTCTGTGACATTGGGCATTGTCCTGTAATTAAAACCAATTTCTTGGTGCTCGATAGTCAAGCTCTACACGAATGATTCACTTCTTTCAGAAACGCTCCACAATACGCAAATAATATTCAACATTAACAGTTTAACCCTGTGGAACGACTTTCCTAGGTATAATACTTCGGAATCGTAATAACAAATCAAAACTGTCTTCTCACGTGTCTTTTAAAACGGACTTCTTTTTTACTTTCGGAGAACCTGGGGAATTCAACGTTGTATTTAGATGTTTCATTGCGGGTCGTACTTGGAGCAGTTACAATCGATTCCACGAATATTTTATTCTATCTGGCTGTTTAAATCCTTCGTTGATGTCCTTGAAGGCCGACCTTGATGTATTCAACGCAGTTAGGTTTTTCATAGTAAGTTAAGACGTGCAGAACAAATCGAGCTCAGACTTTCCGAATCTTTGAAATCTTTCTCCAAATTTCGTGAATCATGTTTCCCATCGTAAGTAGTTTCTTCATCATCTGTCTCCCTGTATCGTTGGCGATCATTTCACGCACTTTTTCCATCAACTTATCGCGACTTTTGTTTTCCGGTCTGATTGGTTTGCGTCGTCTTCAAAGGACTCACGACCGTCTCTGGAATCGCTTATACCACTCAAACACACGTGCATGAGAAGCGTACTCATCCCATACGAACTGATTTTGCTCTTATCCACCTTCAATCATTTTGACCCAGGAAACATTGATATTATCCATAAAATTGTATTGAGGAATAGAAAGCACTGGTGTGTTTCAGAAATTATATAAGAGATAAAATGACCCATTGATGAAATACTGAAGATACAAATTCAGCAGAACTTGAGGAAAGTGTTGAAATGACAGTTTTCCTACTAAAAATTATGAGCAATGCTAGCAGCGAGTTCAGTATTGTTCCCAGGTATACTTCTTCCTCTCTCCCCTCTGAGTTGAATTTTCGCTTTCAACAGGAGCTAAGGTACATTAAATAGTGTCCAAGTGCTAAGGCCCCAACTTGAGGACAAACTTATCTATAGGAAAACATGACCGAGTGTAGGTTTTAGTAGAATTCGTAATAAAATACATTACTTACATCCACCACTTTGAACTTGAGAGAAAACAAATTTGAAAGCAGCAGAAGACATCTCATCTCTACTAGCAAAATGTTTATGTTGATTGTTTGCGGTACTTAGTTTTATAGAAGCGGCCAGTGCTTTATAGATCTCTGAAGGATTTCTTATGATAGACTCCCTAGCAAACGGTGATATGTGACTGGAGTATATTATTGAGAATTATTAAGTCGTTTAAGTCGAAAGCAACATGAAATGGCCCTAAAGACCTATCTAAAATCGTTTTGATGCACCAGAACAATATATAAATTCAAAGGTGTAACAACAAACTGCAATGAAATAAAATGTTGTCACACCAAATTTACTACCTTCACATATTTTTCTGTTCCCATTTTACTACTAATACTAATAATAGTTTCATTTTTTCATTTGATTTTGATTTGATTATGAGATTAGTTCTCTTTCAGCTACAGTTGTACCATAATAATAATAAGAACAGTAATAATAATACTTATGAACATTCACGAAGAAAACAATCCTTGAATGGGCTGACTTTTATTCAAAATAAAATAGCAATGGAGTTTATAAAGACGAATTGGTGTAAGATTTATTGATACAAACAACATGACGACTAGGGCAAAAAGTTCCTTTCTTTCGAAGTTAAGTCATGTTGGGTCAAACAAAGAGTACTTCGCGAATATAAAAAGAGAGTGATAGTGGTAATAGTAACAATTAGTTAATTTCTTGGAAATCCGTTATAGAGTTTCGAAACAATAGTCCGTATTGCGAAACAATAGTAAATTCTCTAATTATGAGTTTTGGTATTAATACCAAAAGTGGTAGATCTATAATTTCAGTTGCAATAGAGGGATAAGTTCGAAGATAGAACCTGCCCTTCACACTCTGAATCAATATTAAAGCAATATCTCTGTATACTACAATGTTTGATCCAATATCAGAAATGAAAGCGGTACTTACATAGATTGTTACAGCTTCAGCTTTTCTATATAAAAGTAAGGGTGGAAATAGGATTTCTCCCTAACATACTGAATTCAAATAAGAAGACTACTTCTAGCTATCCATTATCCTGTTTCTTCATGCCGATCAGCATGAAAAGTAAAAAAAAATATTAACCGTTAAGTTTGAATATAGGAATGAAAATTAGGTTAATCTATTTTCAGAATAATGACCTGCATTCTAGTAGTGATGAAGCCATTATTATGGCTGATACTGATTTTCTGAACACTAAATCTCCAGAATGTTTCAGGTTTACGAAAAGCTTGTGGATTGGATGCAACAAATGACTTGTACGAAGGAGTAATTACATTTTTAAGTATAGAAAAGTTCCATGTCTATACGACTTTCTACTTACATTCAGTTTGAAAATTGTCAATCACTGGCGCGTAGAACATATAATAAAAAACTGTAGGAAAAGAATAGCATAAGAGTTGAAAAATGAATTTAAATCAGCCAGTCGGATGCGAACCAGGTTCAAAGGTATTCTATGTCCACAAAAGTAGACTTATCAACACGAATTGCTATCGAAACAACTGCACAACATTCCTCCAATTGTATTGATAGAGAATGAACAAACTTAAAAAAATCTTTCATTTTTTCATGATCTTTTCGTTGTTGTTGTTGTGTGTTTTCTGTAATCAAGATTTCTGCATTTGTCAAAGTACTGTTTCGTTCTAAAATTTTCATTGTATTAACAGCCAAAAGAAGGACTGAGTATTTCAAGCAACAGACTGTCACGTGTGTTCTTAAGGCTTGTTTTTATAATTACTTGCAAACTTAAAATTTTAAGGGACTTCTAAAAATTTTACACGTGCCTTTCTATAATGTGAAAGTGTACAATATGTTCTGTGAAAGTGTGAAAGTGAAAATGTGAAAGTGTACAGATCAAATAATTTTGTGTGAATTATCCTGCGAAATCGATTTGTATATAAATGTTCAAACTTGAAACATGATATTTATTTACGATCCCTTATTATCCCTTATCCCCGTGTATCACAATTCCTAACTATATGTTTATTCAGGCATGTTGAATTAACACATATAATGAGTTTCGTAAAAACGAGGTTTTATCATGAAACAAAGAGAGGGGAAGACGCGCAAAAGCACATATATGTAATAATATTCGCAAATGCAAACGAAGTCGTGTGGAACATTATTATCTTTTTCTATGCATTTGCTGTGAAATTATTTGTCCTTTTTTGTATTTACTAGTTCTTCATAATTGAGTGAAATCTCATTTTGTAATACCTATTCATTCAGTATTTGAGCTTTTCTTCCAAGGTGAAGAATATGGAATGCTTCTTGTAACACAATATTGAAGGTATGTAGATATTACTTTTATTGGATTTATGGAAAGGAACTACATAATAGCGGGTATATTTGTAAAGTAGTATTAACGTTATTTGATCTCATTTTAGTGGGTCTAAGTGTCTGGCTTTCAAGTAATTATCATTTCGTACAACCACTCCGTCTAAATGTTGGAAATAGATACAATGATTAAACCTACAAATTATGGAAAGGTGCAAAGTAACACTCTTTGCATTATTAATTACTAAGCAAAATGTTTGTAGGGTTGTACAGACCCAGAATATGCACTATTTGTGTACGTTTGTTGATCTATCAGTTTCTCTTTTATGGATAAAATTTCAATGCATCTGAAATTTTGGTATTTAGCATTTTATTCATAAAAGAGAATAGTCTTCCATGAATCTTTATATGACATTATATAATAATATAGTTGAATATATGAATCCCTTTACCTTAACACGACATCCAGGAAGGGGCTCGATCATTCTAAACTATCTTACTAGAACATATATTGGTTCGTTCAGCCAGGATTTCGAAGTGAGAGGGGGGGGGGCGTGTCATGAACGTCTGAATGCACAGAAGCTCGATCAATCTAAACTACTTTACTATCAACATATATTGGCTTGTTAGGGCAATAAAATTAGGATGTGTTAGTAAGTATTTTAATAACAAACTATGAGAAATCTCGAGTAAAATAATAAACAAAACGTGTTTAAAAAGATTTTACAATATTTACATCTTTCCTCGTTCATTGAAATATAACAATTTTCTTTCATCATGACCCCAACTAATAAAAAGTACATATTCACTATTATAAAAAGTACACAGTCAATAATATATTGCTAAATATTTTACAATATCTGTGTTCCTTTCTCTTTTAAATCAAATGTCAACAGAACTTTCTTTCTATATAAAATTTTTGCTTTTATTATTCCGTCAACTACTGTCTGTTCCAATGACAGGTTAAAGGAGCAGTAGAAAATTGTTTTTGAAGTAAAGTAAGTGATAGTGCAAGCATGCGATTACGAAAATTTATGATAAAAATGTCCACGTCGTTACACAACGGTACTATAATTTAGGACCTTCAAATCTCACTTGATATTCTCCTGACTTGTAGCAGAAATTCTGGGAATTCCGTAACTCTTCTAGAAATTCTGAGAATTACGTAAGTTTTCTAGAAATTTCAAATTCCCTGACTCTTCCAGGATATCTCGCTCCCCTCGCCACCATGTATTTCAAGTAATACGAATTCCCTCATAAGAAAGAGTAACCAAAAGCTTCTTGATTTTTTAAATAAAATTTAAAGCGATCCTTCTTCTTCTCATTTCGTTTTTTCATTCTTCCTTATTTTTTTCATTTGTTGTCTCGAATGGGGATCTGGATCCCCGGACCCACCTTGGCTACCTGTATGCATGAACACATTGACAAATCATTCTGAGATTGTGGAAAAAATGTATAGAACCTTCTCTTTACTTAAGGAATTATTAAAAAAAACAACATTTGATAAGCCTTACACAAAACACAAACACAGGATTATTTGTCTAACGTTGTTAATGCTACAAATTAGAGTGAATGATCTACGTACTAATGAACTAAGACCGCCGGACAGAGATCATAGACT
This sequence comes from Thermobia domestica, assembly GCF_964235325.1. NCBI lineage: Eukaryota > Metazoa > Arthropoda > Insecta > Zygentoma > Lepismatidae > Thermobia > Thermobia domestica. The sequence continues at coordinate 57,497,023 of NC_137458.1, forward strand.
ATGAAACATGCATCAAGATTACGAAGGTGAGACCTATTAAATAATATTCTACATGCATTAGGATGACTATCTACATTCCTTTTTGCTTATACATCCAGAAATTTGAACTGCAATTTTGACATACTCTGTACGTATATTACTTCTAGTGCAGGAAAGATGAGTGGATGTTTCAGGTAACTTCACTTTCATATATGAGCCAAAAAATGGTTGCTTATATCCTTTATTATATATTACATAATAGAGCATATTAAATTCCGGTGCGTTTTGATTATTTTTTCCTACTAAGATGCAATGATATAAATATTTATATACCACATATATACAGTACATGTGACTCTGTATCTGTTGTATATATATGTGTGTGTGTGTGTGTGTGTGTGCGTGTGTGCGTGTGTGTGTCCTACCCTCACCAAAGGAACAAAAATAACATTTAGCACTTAACATTTAATAAATTGTTAAACATATATCTGAAATAAAACGTGTGTATCTGCAAAAAAAGAAAAATATTTATATATGAGTACCAACACATAATACTGGAACAAATTTTATAATAACTCGGAGTCACATTTCTATCGATGTGGCTAATTGGACAACTTCTAATTTTCCCCTTACAATTCCTTCACATCATTTTCTTGTCCGGAAACTGCTTGAACTTTGCTTTTAAATTCTCAATCAGGAATTATCAACACACTTAATCCATGATCACCAGCAAGTAATGGACGGAAAAATTTGGGGAAATTTGGTTTCTGGTTTCTTTTGAGCAAGAACGTGATTTATGGAATTCTGAAGATTTTTCTTTGCCATTATAATTAATAGATTCCCAATATTCTATTCATAATTAACCGTGTCTTAAACACTGTGACGGAAATGTGCTAAATCTCGTACATTCCTTTAGCTTTAGGAAACCAGATTTTAGTTGCTTAACTACTGAAACCGTATTAAGGCACCTTCCTCATTCCCCGCTTCCCGACCCCATCCGTGTTAAGCATCCTTCTCAACCTCAATTTGTCTAAAGCAACGTGTGTAGTAATACAATCTTTTCTTTCAGACGGAAAAAAGCATGACCAAGGCTACAAGGTTTATAACTCTAAAACCTTCTCTTTCATTCGTTTTGTTCTTAAATGCCTTTTTAAGCATCAAGAAATAAATAAATGTCACAAAATGTTCCCATAGTTTCATAAACGCCTTTATTTGCATTCTATCTCTTCTTCAAAGACTGCACGCTAGGAAGATGCTCATTGTGAAATCTATGGAAATTGTCCATCACGGTAGAAGGTTTTGTGCTTCCCAAAGTCTGTAATGCGGTTGCAGAGTTCGACAAACTATTAACAAAAATGAATGTCATTTAATGATTAATTTCATTTCTTTACAGTAACTGCAGGAAAATGTCCCAGGGGCGTCATTTGGGCATGACAGGAGAGTATAATTCCCCCTTCCCCTAAGCTTGATAAATAAATACTTTTTGATAAATAAATGTAACACACTAGTAAGAAAGTAAAACTTCTGTGTCGGCGGTGAATCTCCGCCTCCCCCGGGCAAAATCTAGGGCACTGTGGAAGTTGAGGCTAGTTAAAAAAAAGATAAAAAAAGTAAAACATGAGAGATAAATTATCCCAAAGCGGAACAAAATGCTGAAAGAATGTATCTATTCTCGTCTAGAAGTAACTTTATGAGAGCATCTTGGTTGCTGTAAACAAAAAGTTGACAATTAAAACTAATAACCTTTGTTATACTTTTTCGAAGAAATAGAAACATAACAAAACAAATGGATCATGTATATTAACCAGTGAACCTAAATGCCATAATGAGATCAACATTTCACTCTTATAACCTTTACGAAATATACATTATACTCAAAGAAGATCGCTCTAATTGTAGAACAATCTACAATACGAATAATCTACAATACGAACAATCTACAATACAGTCCAGCCATACCAAAAGAATACACAAATACAAGACAACTAGACACGACATAAATGAGACATTGCAACACATGTACCCGATATTCATCGAGAGGTAAGATAGTATCATATTACTTGATTCGACATACGCACACGGTGCTACAGAAGATATACATTAACAAACCAATTCTTACTACATTATAAATTTCCGGTTCTGCAGGAATTTCTCGTGTGATGCTTCATCAATAAAAAAGTCTGTAAGTGAAAATATTCGAAATTTTTAGTTGCTGTTTCTAACTGTTTACAATGACGCAGAGACAATAACTCTGTTTTTGTTAAAATTGATCAGTTATGTGAATTCTATTCATTTTAATATAAATTAAGAGTTTATACCTGGGGTTCAAACTCACTAATATAAGTACGAAGAACTCAATAGCTCATACTGCGCATAAATAATATATTTATTTACCTTGGTCATTTCCAACTATTGTATCAGTGCAATTACACAGTTCCATAGCTTTTTCTATTTTACACTGCCACAAACAAGCTGTATAACTGTAGTATTCTAAGATCCACAGCCCTTCAGTTTCCTCTGGAAATCTGCAACCTCTTGATCCTATGTCAATATATCTTATGGTATCATCCGCTAATTCCTCGGTTACAAGTACTTCAAACTCCATGAAGTGAGGTATGAAAGGAAAAGGGGTTCCAGGTGAATGAGCTCCATCCGTTGGCACTCCATATACATCAAATGAAGTATATAACTATATAACATAAATAATAGTAACGTAAATAATTATCTGCCAACATCTAGTAATAACATTATAGAATAGGCGCTAAGAATTAAGATTTAAGTAATTACTAATAGGCATTTCAGAATAAATTTATTTAGAATATACCTACTTAGTTTCTTTGAAAATGAAGATACACCGTGGAATTCAATCCAGTGTCATATACCAAACAAGCTTTCCTTCTCGTGTACACTTCTGCGGTTTGATCATAAACCATTCAGTCTAATAACTCAATTATATAGCAACTGACGCTTACCATTAGTTAAAGCTGCTCATTTCTATCTACATGTATATCTTTATGAGTGTGATGCACTGTGTCTGTGTATTTGTGTGTGTGTTGGTTGGTTAGCGTCCTGTTCGAAAACGATGCTTTTATAGAAGGCGTAAATTTACCTTGAAAAGGGATTTAAACAGTAAGAGACCCAATTGTGTATCTAACCTCTTCTCCCACAGCAATGGTAAGTACGCTATTTCTATATGCACATAATAATTCTTAAATCTCTTGCTGTGAATAATACTAAGACCAATCTTCTTTATGAAAGTTAAAACAATCAAATGTTACCATAACAACCAGATTACCTATAACAATTTCCCCCAAAGTAGTCGATACTCCACGTTCCTACTTAGAATCTCCAACATTCCAACTTCGTTTTGTTCGAGACCAAACAGCTTCTGGTCTGTCATTAATTCAAGGTAAAATAAAAGCTAGTATACCCACGAACGTCAACTATGCTGGGAGCTCTGTTACTGGAGAACACAATGATGAATCATTTAATGACTATTTTCACAGAAATATTTCCACCCAGAGGGTACCGAGTCCTCTTCCTGCTCTTGAAGCTGTATGTTCGCATTCCCTATCTTCGATTTCTAGTACGCCCGCTGAAATCAAGTCACTCTTGTCAGCACTACGTGCTGTTGAACGTTTATACAATCTTCATTCGCAATACAGCCGCATCAATTGCTTACTTGCGGCTTTTTTATTTAATAGGTGTTTTACGGAAGGGTTTCCCCCAACTTTGGATAAACGCTAACGTCATTCCAGTCTGCAAAATGTGGCACTAAAACTTATGTATGTTCCATTTCTCGTCTCTCTCCGTTGTCTATTCTTAGCGCGAAAATCATTAAGGACAGACATTGCAAGTTCACAGCCCCTTATTAGGACATTGCACAGCATGGCTTCTTGCAACAAAAATCATGCTTCATAAACTGTATTTCAGAAACCTCTCAATTGGTTGTAATATACTTACATTTCTTCAAAGCTTTGGACAAAATTGACACCCATGTGCTTCTTTACAAGCTATCAAACAGATTTGATCTTGATGACCAATTCCTGTCTTTACTTAAGGATTATTTTACTGATCGTATGCAGCGTGTTGTTATGCCAGATGCTTCTTCCAAATTTGTCCTAGTTCTTTCTGCAGTTCCCCCTGGGAAATGTTTTAGAACAACTCCTATTTCTTCTTTACATGGACAATCTACCTTCCTTCCTCTCTTTACCATCTACGAACATTCTTCTCTTTACTGATGATTGTAAAATTTTCCATAAAATTGCTACCATAGATGATGCCCTTCTACTTCAACAAATTCTTACTAAACTTACGGTCTCGCGTACGACTTGCAATTTAAAACTCATAAATGTTGTACTCTTAATATTTCTTTGAAAATAATAAAATTTATCAGAAATATTGTACTAATAACAGTCCTATTGAACGAGTCGCTACACAAAAGGATCTCCGAGTATTGTTCGATGAGAACCTTATATTTGCTGATCACATCAATTTTACTGTTAGGAGTGCTATAAGAATAGTGGGTATTCTTTACAGATTTATTGAAATTCGCGATCTCAAAACACTCAGTATTTTCCTCAAAGTTTTCGTATGTCGTAAAATAAATATTGCTCACCGATATGGAATATGACCTGTGCTACAAACTTATTTCTTTCGATTCTGTCCTTAACATTTTACTTGCCATTATCAAACAAAGAGTTCCTTCAGAGCTTAGTCTTAATAAAGCTGAGCTCCTAAACAAACTCAATATTAAGACTGCATTTACTCGACGTATGTTGGCTGACTTGCTGTTTCTTCATAAAAATATCAATAGGAAACGTAACTCCGAATTGTTGGTCTCCGTTCTCAATTTTGCCGTACCTTTTAATCGTACTCGCAGCCATATGCTACTTAGATATATAACGCCCAGATTATCAATTATACAACGTCCGTAATGCTTCAGGCTGGCATCATTGTATAACAGTTAATTGCAAGATGTTGATATTGTTGACTCTGAAAATCATTTTGAAAACAAGTTAAAGTCTCTATAAATATGGTAAAATTCTACGTACATATAAATATATTTTTTGTAAATCTTTACGTTTTATATTTTCCTTAATTGTTTCTCATATATGTATCGAAACATGTGTAGCTAAATACTCAAATGATGTCTTTTGTGCCCTTACAGCTTCCTTGCTGCTACAAACAAAATTTCCATTTTTACTATCTTATCCTCGCATATTATAGTCTAATTTATCACTTTGGTTCCTAATTTTGGACAAAGTTGCATTACTACTTATAATTCCCATAACGACTACTTTAATTTCGATAGTAGAACTATTGCAATCAGATTCTGTATCCTTATCATTACTTGATCTCTCTAGCGATGGACAGCTTATACTAGAATTGTTGTTGATATCTGTACTAGATTGTAGATAGTGCCATGTTTTTATCAGTAAAAGCTAGATACTGGCAATCATTTTTTTTTTGTAAAATTTAATCCAATTTTATACACAAGTATGACATTTGACACTCTTCGTAGTATGATATATTGTTAGTTTCTTTTCTAAGTTCAATTTTGTCTTTGCTACTTCATCTTATTATTCGTGATACATTTTCCCCTTCATAATTGTCATCATCGAGAAGAGGGTATATTTGCTGATGTACAGGAATGATGTTTTGATTTTTCTGCCTGTCTGATGTTGCTATGCATTATCCTGACTTGCCCATTTGTGAATTCAGTATTTTGTTTACCTTGCTTATTTTTATAATTAAAAGTTAAACATTAAAAAAGTTTCAACATCCAGCATCATTTCTACGTTTATATAATTATAACGTTTCTGCAGCTCATCCATACCCAAATCGGAATAAGACTCGTTATCCATGATGCACATTACGCAATTATTGTGTGGAATACTTTTGATACCAACCTGTTAACCATTCTTTCGGTATTTTTGCACGTATCTGAGTAACTTCTGGTTTAACATGTTACCTCTTCCCAATACATTGGTTTAAATGTTTAATGATGTAATCCAAATTTTTATTCTAATAACGATAGTTTTGCCTACAGGTCCAACAATTCCATGTATCTGTTCTGTTTTTTGGATTGACAAGTATGGTGTGAACGCTCTTTCTAACCCGGAATATCGTGCTAACCGAATGTAATGCTCTATCTTCAAAATGTTATACATATTGCTTCACTCAACTCTCTGCACTACAAAGAATTTCACAAACTTAAATTTCCCGTAGTCTTGATGTCGTGTCAGGAATACAATTTCTAACTTCCTACGCTCTCTTTCTTTGCGGTCTTTTCTCCTTACATTTTCCCTCAGACAGAATTCTAGCTAGCTTCTAGTCCACGATCTACCACACGTCTAACCAGCTATCAAACATTGTAATTTTTCTCCATACGCTAAATGGTCCAAAATCAAAGAACTTTAGAATGGTGCCTCCATAAATATGAATGTGTGTGAAATGATTCATGGTGATTGTTCCTTCTGTGATTTTTTGCCTTGTACTTAAAAGAAATGATGGCTGAAAGTACTACTGATTTTCGACACCCAATCTGATTCATGTCCATGTCCTCTTTGGTTATTAATTTAAAATATGGAGAATACACAGGGGGACAGATAAATTATTCGAAAGAGAACCTGAACGCAATCTGTCTATACAGTAAGGGATAAACTGGCAGTTACCGCTCGAATTCGACAATTCTGTTACATCTAGAGTCATAGTAAAACAACAGGGTTTACTGAATGCTAGCTACGAAGAAGTTTACTTTTAGGGATTTCAAAGAAACCAACGAGAATATTAAGTCAAAACTTATAGATATACTTGTACAGGAAGTAACGAGATTTGAGTTAACAACTCAGAGAACTGCTTCCAACATTAAAAGTTTGGCGTACCTCATCGTCTTGTTTTCTTTTAGTTTCAGCACTTAGGTTTTACTTGCATGGATTGAAATACAACGTCGCTATGTGTGGCAATTGTGTCCAAGGTTCTCACTGAGTAGACTCTTATATAGCGCAGTGACTAACACTTTGTTCTCTTAACTTTAAGGATATTCATTTAGATTGGTGTACAGACTGTCCAGTGTTTCAGCGAGAAAAAGTGTATACACTGTCTCATGCATAACAACAATCTATAATCAATAGATAAATTTCGCCTAAAAGAGAGTAGAGTGCGTTGCATTCTCAATTCTCATTGTCTGTCTTTCTCCTACATTTCAGAACTATACCTCTACTTATATAACTATTTTTCCATTTTATTCAGTCTCTGCATCTAAATGTGTCGATCCAAAAGCACCAATTCTTTCCTTATGTAACGAACCCCATAAATTGTGGTCCGTTTACCAAGTAGCACTTTCTGATAACATAGAATTGAACTGTAATCTGCTACGATTTACGGGTTTGGTATGCACACCATAAAATTTGGTGTACTCTATAATTTTCATGATTGCCGTATTAGCATAAATTTCCTTTAAAATGAAGTTATATGTGCTCTATTTTCCCTTACACTTTGTAATATCTTCGATCTATACTCCTCATTGTTCTGCTTTTATATCCGTCGATCTGGTTCACTCTTAAAATCTTCTGTAGCTTCTTCTGTCATTGGTTAAAATCTACTGGAGGTTGATTGTTGCAGATCTAAATAACTAATGAATTTTATTGTTATCCTCTCGAACTGGTTGCCTTGAGTGGCAAGTAACATACATCGTTCCTGAGACAGGGATGTTATGTGTGGTCGTAGCCTAGCTTACTTTCCGTCTAGATGCTATGCCCATAGAGATATCGTGCATTTTCTGTACAGTGCTTTGTCTGTGGCTTCTTTCCCATAGAGAGTGCATTTACATCTCTATGACATTGGTAATTTTCCAGTGATGACTAAAGATATGCTATGAATAGCCCAAGTTATCGTCGACGATTCAACTTGAAGCATGCTAAATTGATATAATTTATGATGCTCAGTTTTTCCCCTCGTTATATTTTCGTTACATATGCTATCTACTTGAGCAGAATGTCATTTATACTTTAAAATAATTTTTCTTTGTCGTGCTCCCACTGTTACTCCGTAACGTACTTCTAAGAAGTATACGTAATTTCGAGTATTGTAATGAAGCTATATAATTATTAAAATTTTAGAGTACGAAGTAGGAACTAATACGTAACCTCTCTGACTAGTCGGTTTCATATAACTACTTCCTGAGATGCGGTTCCCTCCTGGACTTTTCATTAGGTTCCTATTACTTTCCTATTAGTTTCCTTCCCTCTTCAGCAGGTTTGCTTCTGGAAACTAACTATACATATATGGCTAACAATTTATTTATCCTTGAATTTGTTTCTTATTGGTTCGCATTTAATGACATTCAGTTTTACAACAAGAATTATATAAACTTACCGATTGCCAAATGCTGAAGATTATAATGCTTCTTTCACAAATGTAGAATTCAACTCTGCCTCTACTGAGTATTTCAATTTATTTTTAAGGAATATATTGTATATCATACGTGATCTTAAGCAACGTCTTTGCGGATGTCACTTAACAGGTTTTGGTACTTTAAATTCCACTTGTGGTTAAAACCCAAATAGTTGTCATAGTGAACGTGTGTGTAATACTAAAGCAAACTATAAACTTCAAAAATCTTTACAATATTATGCAAACTATGAGGTCAAAAATTTTGAAGGATTATTATAAAGCCATAGTAAAGGAAAGCTATGTTTGAACATATGTCTAATTAAGAAGAACTGATACATTTTAATTAAAATTGAAATGATGATAGTTTGAGTGAAAACAAAGTTAGGCAACATATTGAAGAGTTCTTACTCAAAAACATTAAACTTAACTACAAATGCAACTATCGAAAACCATTTCACATAGCAGTCCATAATATTGAAGGAACTAGGTATTATTATTTTGGGCTATAAAAACTGTTGTATGTTGTTAATATAAAAAAATAAACAATACAGAAATTTGTTGATGATTCTATTCTTCACTATTGTTGAATTTTTCTTCAATACTGTATCAAATGCTCCGCACATACTATATACATACTATATATACTCAAGACATACTATATATACTGAGTTTCTATTACTTGAAATTAAAAATTTAATATAAAAATTATAAATTACTCTTATTTTGTATTACAACTTCTCTACCATTTAGTTTGGAAGATTTAAAAAACGTTTATTTCTCACACTGCTTTAATGAAACCTATGTAAGATTGTACCTGTCGCGAAATGCTTTAGAATTAGGGAATGGAAAAATTTCCACAGGTGAAATTCCTAAAATAACATCAGCAAAAAAGACATGAATATTATATCTCGACTGCGCCGGAGAAACAGTACAAGAAAGAAATTGTCAAAATGAGAAAGTTAAAATTGATGATCTATGTGTCATGCTCCACTTCCGGTTAACTTGGTATACGCAAATTCTAAACGCGAGTTGAATAATCACGTCTTGGTGCTGTTAATATAAGTGATTTATACCTATTCTTGGTAAAATAAAGAAATCGCCTCCTTGAAACCTTTGTTTTTTGACTCGCACTGTTTCTAACGAGCAGTCTAGATATATTTTATTTTAGTAAGTAGCTGAAAGAAAGTTGTGACTTAGATATTGATATTTGAAGAAGAGGCCTAGGTTTAATAAATCAGTTCTTACAGATCAGATGTCGTATTAAAAGGTCCCTATAACATGCCGATTTCACGGTACAGGTGACAATTCATTGGGATGTTACCTCTTCTAAGAAAAAAGCCCAATAATGAACATTCCTGTGAATCCACACCACTCGGTCACGTACGTAGAGTCTAATGGCTGTTCCTGCACAGCATGTCGATTATCCGAGCCCCATACAGGAAAGTTGTGCGTGCTCACTGCCCCTTCTAGTGTAAAATGCACCTCATCAGTCAACAGGACGCTCCACAACCACATGGCATTCACATCAATCTGTACTGGGCGAATGCTCTAAGGATACAAGTGTAAAATTGCTCTAAGAACTTTCGTCACTGTTGAGCGTGGTATGGCCAATTTTCGTGACACCGCCCGAGCATTAGGTAGTGCTCCTCACAAGATCCTATGTATGAAGGGTGTACTCGCGTGTGTCTCTGCCTGTACATCACAACACTTTCTCCAGGTAGCGGATAGTGGAACTAATATTTGTTCAGAGTAACTCGCTTCCAAATACACTCAATAGTATTTTTACCAGTGTATTTCAATGAAATACGTTGATTAGAGCCACCGTTTGACTGCCGTGAATAGCAGCATTTTAGTTGTAACCAAATTCTATATGTAAGATTTGTGGTCAAAAATAGTAGCAACCGTAGATCTGATTATTTAATTGTTGTATAGAAATATTCATTTAACAAATGTGGTTCGGAAATGGATAGCCTTACAGATGCTTATGTTATTCACCTGGAGCATTATTTTTGCTATATTGATCAAAATACGAATGTCCATTCGTCGTAATTTTATTCAACAAATGAAGAAGGTTACCGTTCATTTTATAGATCGGAATAATTTAATATTGATAAACACCAATTAATGTTTTTTAAAATAACACTATGTATATCTTCCATGTAAAAAGCTAGTAGAGCTCGTACTAGTTGCTGCAAATAGTAATCTGTCTATATTCGTATCGAAATAATTAAATTGTATTACATATACATATGCGTAAAACATCTTTTCAAAGAATATGTTTCATGTAACGATCATAAATTCACATATTTAAGCAATATTATATCTAGTAATAGAAATATATTCGAGAATAGTAAGTAATGAATATGAGATAATGGTTCGAAACAAAGTTTTATTCATATATATAGCTAAAATATTTTATATGGCACATGTTTGTTGTTTTAAAAATACAATTTGAAGATTTTTTAAAATAAAATTGTCAACCTTAGAAAAATTAGTTTCATTTTAAGCAACAAAAACTTACCTGTATTCGTGTAGGTAAGACATATTGCGAGTTCATCATTACTATCTCTGTATTTTCATTTACTGCCCATCCTGGCACGATAGTCTCTCTGAATAACAATAATAACAATTATAATAATAGTAATAGGAAAGAAATAAGCTTAAAATTATTTTGATAGGAAGAACTGTAATTAGTAAAATTTTGATTTAAATACACATATACATCTTTATTTTATCTTTGGAAGCAATTTGTGTGTTAGCCTTATGTCAAAACGCTTCGCAGCAGAACTTTGTTCGTTATCATGTTCTTACTAAAACCTAAAGCCATTACAACATTCATTTCCAAAGTACATTTGTGTAATAATGTTTTGAGAAAGTGAGAGAAGCAGAAAACTCAGTGGCAAATCCTAGTTATAATAACATTGTTAAGTCACTATTGTTGCATGTTTGATTCTATTATGTACGCTCTGCTTTGACAGAGAATCTAATTTTGTCAACACAACACAGGAACAGAGTAAGATTCTACGTCTAATATTACAAATTCTGTGCACGTCCAACATGAAGTTAACTTCTTCATTTTATAAATGGCGCCACTGCTTTAGTTCATTTGAAGTGGATCATTACTACTGTTGAGTGCACTATTTGTGAGAATATAGATTTTATATTATTAATAAATATGGCTCCAGTCAATAAGAACTGATATTTGTAAGCGGAGGTTGACACACTGGTGAAAGTGAGCATCCACAGAAACATTCAATAGAATGTGGACTAATAACAGAGATACACTCGTCCGAGTGGATCCTTGTACGTAGTAACAGTAACGTGAAGTGGATAATTTCAACAAATGTGAGGTGTGCTTTGTCAAAGAATTTCTGAATCCTATATCATATAAACGTTTTCGTATGGGGCTGATATGTATCGGGATTTGCGTGCATTTTACAGACAGGAAGAAATAAGCAAAGGAAGAGTCATGTATTGGTGCAATTACTTTTTTCAAGGTCGTTCAAAATCTCATGAAGAAGTACGTTGCAAAAGGTCTAGTTTTCAAGCGGACAATCTTGTGGAATGAATGAACTATAAAGTGCGATCCAATAGCCAGTTTATAATATTTGATCTCGTCACACAGTTACCACAAGTATTTTCTAAAATAATGCTTCGATTTGTGACTCACACTCTGAGTTGCTGCAAACTGTGTTCGAGGTGGGCTCCAGAAGTGTATTAACGTTCTCAAAGATCAAAAGAAATATAGTTGTACGATTTTCCGCCTATTGGAGGAGGATAAAAGTTTATTTTTTCTCATATAGCCTCCTACCGGAGGATGAATCCTCGACATCGTACACCACTACGGAGTCAAAGCAACAGTCAATGCAATTCCGGCACTCTAAGTCATCTAAGCGAAGAAATTCCAACACATTGGTTCATCAACTCATAGCAACCGTCTTTAGGGACCGAAAAGGTGTGAGATATTCTTGGGAGAAGGACAAACAATTACAAATGATGCGAAATCTTTATTTTACGTCCCACGTACATACACTGTTGGCTAAAGAGACTCTATAAACAATTACAACAGAAGTATATTTCCAAATACTGAATAATCAAAATTGGCGGTGAGGAATGCTATGATCTTGAGTTATTCTGATACATGGCAGAGTCCGCCCACATTCAGCTGCTAATTCTGTTGAGATAATTCAAAGTTTTTGATTGAAACTATGCAGTCATCAACCGTATAACAGTCCCGGAGCTGCCTCCATAATTCATTTTCCTATCTTCATCTGAAAGTGACTTGTATCCAAGCGTTTCTACGACAGAGAAGTACAAAAACTTCAGTTCAGGACTGACAGCACTCTTTCGCGGCAAAGTTTTACACAGTATGTATGGAAGGTTGTGCCACGCTAGCAGAAATGTCTGAAGGTTCTCCTTCTGCTACAATGAACTAGCCAAAGCATATATTGTATATCACTTATAACACATTTCTTTTCCCATCATTTTCTTGGTTATTTAAAAGAATATGACTATTTTTGGCATCTTTTATAGTGTAGACTTATAGGCATATAAGTAATTTTTAAATTTAAAACTTTTTGAATACAGTTGTTAGAAAAGGGTATTCTAGACATTATACCGCTGACAAGTGCCTGATATTAATATTTTTCCAGTATTATCTCAGCAAATAATGAAATGAAATGCTTAAGCCAAATGAAAGGGACACATAAAATATTGAAAGCTGTTTATATTTTAAAGAACAATTTTTGAGATGCTACGCTTAAAAAAAAGCTCAGAATCCTAAGACCGGAGTGTATACAACATCGCACAATCTTGTAGATAATGGTGTAAATGAAGGTCATATTTTCTTAATTAAACATTTTGCAATGAAATCGTATATCGGAGAATGGAAAAATATGTAGTAGTCAAGTTTCTCTTTACGACAGGAAAAGTTCACTTTCTCTCTCTTTCTGTTTCATCTAGTTCTCTTAAAATGTGACGGATAGTACAATTTTATGCGGAGTATTTTAACCTCCGTAGCGAAGGAATTTTAAAGTTAAGAGGAAGATAATGACGGTTAAAGAAACATATTTTCAAATAGTTACAGTTTACGTAGAGATGAAATTATTTGTCCCTGTCAGAAAATTCCAGTGCTCAACGTATGACTTACTACAGGGAATTTTAAATAATATATAGTTGACAAAGGTATATCCGCTTGAAAACAGAACGGTGTAGAAGATGAAACATGAAACGGGGACAATAATTGGCACTGTTAAAACTAAAATACATCAAGATATAAACCAAATAATAATAAACATATTGACGCTGACTATAATTAAGATGCAAAAGTAGAAAGCGGTAAGAGATATTATATTTGGACGCACCTAATACTCATTCAGTCAAAGAATCTTCACAATAAAAACGCTTGACGGCACTCACTATATACGAATATGTGAAGTTAGAGTTATTTATCTCTCTTCATATAGCACACCCACAAAGTGGGCAATAGTCATACCTTACTGCAACACACTCTTATGATATGTTACAAGCTACAACAACAAGGCTGTATAGTATTTGTTTCCTAAGTTCCGGAACATGTCGTCATCCAGAAATACCACCGTGCCACAAAGCACTCTGCAACATGCAGAAACAGACAACAGCACCGCACTGGCTAAAATTGCACCATAGCATTCTTCTCTGGACTCTGATACTAGTAGGTATTTTTCCACAACATATGCAATGTAATTAGCAAGCAGAATGAAATCAAGATAACGATATTCAATTTCACTCATTTAAACTTCCTTCGGATTTAGACGTTGTTATCGGGTAGAGTTGATACTGAAAAGCACTGGGAGACACTCTGTTCTGGAAAATTCCATATTTAAGGCAGAAGGGACATTTCTGTGATTATTATACCCAAACTCATATCAAAATTGTCTATCGTCTGCACACGATGAACAAAGCATGATGATTGAATTATTTTAAAAAATATTTTGGAGTAGGGTACCTACCTTGACTTTGGGTTTTATTATGCAAGTGTAATTAAATTCATCATCGTAAGGAAAAGTAAGATACAAAATATTATCAGTAAAATAGAGAGTACTATTTTATAACATAATGTCACTGTAATACACATCGAATGGTGTTATGAATTGTAATAATTAAACAAACATATTCTTGTTGAGGCAAATAAGTGGAATTTTAGTTATTATGTGTTGTATTTTGTGTTTTTCCTTTTATCATTTCTTTTGATCTTTGTTACAATTTGTTTGAGTTCCCTTTGTTTGTTAATCTTATTTGATGTGTCCTTTCTTCAGATCTTTCGATGAGGGAATTTTAATATACAGTTTGTAACGCCCACTGATTCTATCGTGATGGGGATAAAATGTTCCTTTGATACCGTCCTCGCTAATTACTGAGTAATCAATATGTGTACAGGCGAACACAATTGCATTGAAACTTGCTGTTTTTACATCCTTCAATGTTAGACAACCAATTTTGTGTGAAGTTTGCTGGATTGAGAACTAAGTAAGGCATTCTACAAGCACTCGAGTGTGTTCGAAAGATGACAGTGTAGTAAATTACATAAAAGTAGAATAAAATCCATACCTCTGCAATGAATAAACAATCGGGGAGAACACACCGCTTAATATCTACAGAACCATTGATACCATAAGAAAGTTACAAAGTGATCTCATTTAACATTAGGTATACCAAGGAGAAATCAATCTTCTTCAAACTTTAATTCTGATTCACAGCATAAAATATTTCATAAACTTTCTCTGAACCTTTTACATCAATTGTGTCAACGTTTTCTTCATATTTGTTAGTATTCAGTGTTAATATTTTAACTGAAACTGTGCACGTCGTCTTTGGTGACGTGACTCCCATCTCTGTTTCGCGAAAATGTTCTTTATCAGCAAAACGATCATATCCATTTAAAAGGTATTATTATCATGTATGATCACACGTTAGAGCTAAAAGACTATTTTTGTTGTTATATTATTCTTATCCCGGTGTTTGAAAATTGCAATCGAAAAATAAAGAATAAACTAAGAAAGCAAAAACGAAATGTGCAATGTGTGACAGTTTAACTTGAGAAAACCATTGCATCAATTGAAAACATTGCCATAAATTTCAAATGTGACAAATAGTAAAAATGTGTACTTTAACATTGTTGAGCGCATAATGGGAGTTCCTAATTTAATATCCACTTAATAAAAAAACACGTCTCCATTAGTAGCATTTAGGGTATTACAGGTACACGAGTTATCTCTTCTATAATGCCGTGAATATCATTTACTACTCCTTGCTATATCCTAAGTAATCGAGAACTGTAATTTAGTGAAAAATAATAAACAAAAAATAATTGGAAAATAAACAAATAGAAATATGAGTTCCTGATAATATTTCTGTTAGATCTATCTCCACTCTCTTTTTATCTTGTTTAATATTTGCATGATCATTGAGTCTCACTTCTAGATGAAGAACTTTGAGCAAAGAGAACTTATTGTTCACCGAGTAAGAACAAGTGAAACTTGAGAGTATTATTTTGCTGTAGAGTGGATTTGAACTGAGGAACATACTAGATAAGTGCCTATAACACCTGAGATATTTTTCCACTACAGACGAAGTATCCTAATTTGATATTTGTTTTCATAAAATGAAGATTAGTGAGAGAAAGAAAAAAAAATGTTTGAGGAAAAAATAAAAAAAACATATTTTACCTTAAGAATGAAAGATAAAGTAACCACGTCTCTATTCAGACAGCCTTTCTTAAGATTTTTTTTGGAATACTAATAACTTGTGGCTAACGACATCCCTGTACAAATAATGTATACCTAAAAGTACGATTGCAATACAATACTAGTTATAGTGGTTCAATATAACACGATCTAAGAAAATTGTATCATAGCACTACTTGGCAGGAGTAAGTTTGTTAATTTTACCAAGTAGATACAAAATAACTTTTAACCGAGAATTTAAAAAATCTGATTCCTCATTTTTCTTGACCAAAGTAGCCGAATATATTAGTGAAAATAGTTTGCAAATTTTCTCGGTAACTAATCTTTCCGACGCATTGGTTTAAGTATGAAACCACATCCTTAACCTTTTCTCTCCACTGATTTTTGAATTCTTTCATCAGTTCTACCATAAGAAAGTGCAATGCTATATATGGAATCATGATTGCAAGATGAACCAGAGCATATGGTAACCCTGTAATTGTTGCGTCAATATATACATTATCTTGATATTATCACTCATCTATTAGTATCATCAAATATTTAGCAATATGTTAATTTTAGTATAGTAAAAATGTTATAGTAGTTATTGCCCAGTGGTTTCAGAGTGAAACTATGAAATTTGTTAAAGCTGTAATTATTACGCCAAAATTTTATTGTAATTTTCTTTCTTTTACTATCATAACATATATTTCATAAATGTTTGTCTTTCTCTTCATAAATTCATCCCTTGGGAAGGAAAGGTCTAAGCAAAATATGTTTTAACTATTGCTCGATTGTTAGTAATCCAAAAGACTTCTTCAAAAGGACAGTTCTAATCGAAACTTGGCTACTTTAACCTTCATTAGCAAAGAGAAATGTGTCTTTGTTTATTTCTTTTCTTCATTCAAACATTTTTAGTTCTTTTTCTCTCCCATCTTCATATTATGAAAACAAATATGAAGTTAGCAAACTTCGTCGGTAGTGGAAAAATAGCCGACATGTTATAGGTGCTTGTCTAATTATCCCATATTCTTCAGTTCAAATCCACTCTACTGCAAAATAATACTATTAAGTTCAATTTGTTCTTATAAGGTGAGCGATAAATTCTCTTGTTCAAAGTTGTCCTTCGAGAGACATATTCAACAATCATGCTCATATTAACGAAGAGAAAGTGAGAGTAGATATATGTAGATCTTAGTGAAATTTTATTAGAACCAGTCATCCACATTTTTATTTATGATCCAGTTTATTTTTGATTATTCTTCTTACTAAATTACAGTTATCCATTACTTAGAATTTATCAAGAACTAGTAAGTGATATCAGACGGTATTCTAGAAGGGAGAACTAGTGTACCTTTAGTATCGCAAATTCATTATAAAATCTTGGTTTATGCTCAAAAATGTAAAAAAAATACATTTTAACTGTTTTTCATATTTGAAACATATGTTTTACACCGATGCAATGGTTTTCTCAAATTAAACTGTGGTACAACGCACATCTCGTTCTTAGAATCTCCATTTATTTTTTCGACTGCAAATTTCGGAAAGAGTATAACAACGAAAAATATTGTTGTTAATTTTAATGTGTGAATGACATAATAATAATGCCTTTTTAAAAGAATACGATAATTTTGCAGATGAAAGAAATTTTCGCAAACCAAAGCCCGCTGCATAACGTGACATTTTTAATAAAGTTTCGGTAGAGATAGTAAAACATAAAGCTAACAAAAGTAAAGGTAACATTGAAACAAATAAAGATAAACATTCAGAGGGTTTACAAATGTTTAATGCTGTGAAACAAAATGGAAGTTTGAACGTCATTCAAGTTTCCTGGGAATGCCTAAGGTTAAATAAGGTCACTTTATAACTTCCTCATATCAATTGTTCTGTAGGTACTAATCGGCACACTTAAATATAGATTAATTATTTTGAATGCAAAACCAATGGAAGAAAAACTTCTGTGATACTCTACACTAAATATCCACACGATTTCCTAGAAACACAAATGCCTACTTGTTATCTGCACACATAAAACATGTCAGAATCACATACTTTTCTCAGTACATTCAATATCTTACATGAAAGAATCGCAGTGCTTCAGACTCTACCAAACACCATATTATATTTCTTTATTTGAAGAGAACTTTGTGTTTTAATGTTAACTACCTTCAATGTATGGAAAATTAAATAATACCTTATTTGATAAGAGTTGTAAATGAAGCAGTTGTATTCACCAACAGTAATGCTTTTGATGTAATTGCAACATCGGAGAGGATTAGCATTAACTGTGCAGTTGATGAAAAGTTTTTCACATGAACTGAAACAGAAATATAGGATTCTGAATAAATTTAATTTTATTTACTTATATACATATTGTGTTAAATGTTAAGAGCGCATGCTTGTTGGAAAAGCTTATATTTCTTATTATCACCTTTGTAAAATTTTCTATTCATGTTTAAATAAATTCATACTGCAATTTAATTGCAGGAAAGACTGCAATGCATGGTTGTTGTAAGTAGATACTTATTAGTAATATTTCGAACTACAGATGTTATGAAAGTTTGACTGAAATGCTGATCTCACAACTGATATGTGTAAAAGAAATTAAACGCCAATTAATTCCATGTATTAAATTGTTATATAATATCAAGTTTGTTATACCTTATCAGGAACACCAATAATGTCATAAACAATAAGCACTATATCTCACATTTATTTACCGAAATACGGGGATAAGAAATAACAATATTTCTGACAAGACAAACTGAACATACATTCCATACTTTTAAATACAACAATCTACAAAACAGGTGTTTAAGTGGAGGGATAAAAGGGAGTAGTGCCACTCATGATTTATGATTACCAAATCTGTTATTTGAGCGTAATCATAAATCTTGGGTAGCAAGCTCCCTCTGTTCCTTTATTCCTAGGCCTCTGATTTATATATATATATATATATATATATATATATATATATATATATATATATATATATATATATATATATATATATATATATATATATATAGGTGCACAAGCTATTTGTGAACAAAATAAAGTACGCGGAAAAAGGAGCAGGGACTGAAGACAGACCCAATAAAGGATATCATCTAATGAAACTGCTATCTGCAGAATAACTGCCTCTAAGCAGTGTCGAAACGGATGGCAGGCATGCACTAGGTACATCCTGAGAATGGTAATCATGGCATTCACAATAGCTGCCTTGAGAGCCGCAACGGTGTTGTGTGAAAGATTTTTGGACGCCCTTTCAACAACGACAGGAAAGTAAAACTCCAAAGGGTTGCCATTAGTAAAGCTTGGGGTCCACATGTTTGGGGTGAAGTGGTCGTGAAGATTCATGTCCAACCATTCTTGAGTTGACTGGAACGTATTGGCGAGAGATGAAACTTGATGAAAAGCATGTGGCCCGCTACGTTCTATAGCAGTAATCCGGGGCTGCACAACCGTCTCCAACACATCGACGTAAGCAACGGCGTTGACCATGGCAACTTGGCTAAAAAACTGTGTAGGCATCACGTCGTTCTCACTGGTCACAGCCCACAGGACAATCTCAGTGCCAGAGAACTTGGTGTGCATGACGGTCGGAACTTCTTTGGGTGATTTACACAGTAGGTGGGTGTCACTCGACCTATACTACCGTAAAAATCGCCTATTTTCCAGGGCCTCCTGATAGCAACGACTCAATTTTCCAGTGTCGCACGATACGTGATGCCACTCGTATCGCCCAGCTATGGAAAACTGAACATCCGGAAAACTCTTCTCTTCTTAGACTCCTTTTTGGGTGTACTCATTCCCTTTAACACCTTCTTAGCGGTGCACTCCTTCTCTTCTACGACCACATTTTCCAACCCGTATTTTAATATAACAAAAATTACACACAGACTGCGAACGCATATTCTAGCAGCACTCCTATATAATTTGGCAAAGACCACTAGAATAATGGGGCGATATTTTTATTTTTTATGACCACGTTTTTCAACCCCTATTTTAAAATAGCAAACAGTACTTAATACAATGAACACATAATCCAATCAGAAATTACACAGAGACTACGAACACAAGTATGTAACATAGAAGAGCAACTAAAAGACTGTGATCACATTTTCCAACCCTTATGTAACATAGCAGAAATTACATAAGACTTCAAACATGTAGCAGAGCTAATAAAAGAGTTTGGCTTAGTTTTCCACCCCTATTTCAATATAACAAAGAATAATGGGGTATATTCGTTCTCTTTTACGACCAATTATTTCGACCCATTTTTAACATAGGGGAAATTACATATGACAGTGAACACATGATGCAATCAGAAATTACACAGAAACTAGGAACATCTAATTTTGCAACCCACTATGCATAAAAGAGTATGGCATATTTCTAACCACTATTTAATAAAGCACAGATTACAACTCCTACTTAATACAGAAGAGAATATGGACAATAGCAGTAGTGTACTCGTTCCTTTTATCAACCTCTATGTAACACAGTAGAAATTACATAAACAACCATCTAGTAATACATGTTAAAAAGTACTGAAATCCGACTTTAAAATTCAAAAAATTAAACCCTAATAAGTTGTAAACGGAGCCACATTCTGAGGTGGTGTTTCTCACTTAGAAACAGTTCATCAAGGACACGTTCCAAAAATACTAACCATCGAGGTGAAAGCTCAAATATTTAAACCCGAATAACTATCAAACGTGCAAAATATTGAGGTGGTGTTTCCACATTTATTAAAGTTCATCAACTTTTACATGTTCCAAAATTACTGATCTTCGAAGTCAAAGGTCAAATATTTAAGCCTTTATAACTACCAAACGGATCACGTATTTAGGTGCTGTTTCTAAATTTATTAATAGGTCATCAACTACTACATGTCCCAGAGGTAGGGAGCATCGAGGTCAAAGGCCAAATATTTAATCGCGAATAACTCGTAAACGAGGAAACATATTGAGTGCTGTTTTCAGATTTATTAATAGGTCATGAAGTGCTACATGTCCCAAAAGTAGTGTTCCTCGAGGTCAAAAGTCAAATATTCAAACGCGAATAACTTGTAAAGGTAGAGGCGGATATATTTGCGACCTGTTTAATTTTGTACGAATAGAAAAAGGTGAAGATGGAATAAATTCGAGTGGCTTATTCACTTTTGTACTAACGAGAAAAAAGCGCAGAAATGAATTTTTAACTAGCTTAAAATTTCTGTAACTTTTTATGCGATTAAAATAAAAGAAAGAAAAAATTGTGCGGCTTAAGTATAGAAGGTAAATTTTAACTAGCTGAGTATCTTACACCATCTTTTACTATTTAATAAACAAACGAAAAAAATGCCTAACGAGAAAAAGCGAAAAAGGACCATATTAACTGGCTCTGAATTTTGTACCTTTTCTGCTACACAAATAAACGAAAGAATAAATTTGGGTGTCCCATTTTTTATACCAACGAGAAAAAGCAAAGAATGACCAATGTAACTAGTTCAGTGTTTTATATTTTTGGGCTATTAAAGTACACGAAGGAATAAATTTTATTGAGCTATTCAATTATGTACCAAGTAGAAAAAGTGAGAAATATTCATTTTTTACTAACTCTGCTTTTTATACTGTTTTTGGTCTATACAAACAAAGTAGTAAGTTAGAGTGGCTTAATTACTTTTATCCCAACGGGAAAAATGCGGGAAGAACACATTAACTGGTTTAGTACTATGTAAATTTTGGTCTATTTAAACAAAAGTAGGGTTAAATCTGTGTGAGTTCAATTTTTTACCAAACAGAGAAATAGTGAAGAATGAATAAAATTTGGATGGCCTACTTCCGTTTGTACCAAACGGAAAGAAAGCAAAGAAATGCAATTATAATTAACTGAGAATTTATATTTTTGTACTATCCAAAAAAGATGGAATAAGTATGTACCAACCACAAAAAGGAGCATTTTGGCTAGCTACGAATTTCTGTACTACTGAAATAAGTGAAGGAATAAATTTGAGTGACATATTTACTTTTGTATCAATGAGGAAAAAGTAAGAAGGTCCATTTTAACTAGCTTAGAATTTTTTAATGTTTTGGGTATTAAATAAACGAATTAATAAATTTGAGCGGTCTATTTAGTTTTGTACTACCCTTAAAAAGGGAAAGAAAGACCCTTTTAACTAACTCATGTGGTTCGGATTCCACGTTAATCAGTAGGTCCATGTCTCATATAGCTTCGCTGCTGAAAGGGACACTAAAATCAATCAATCAAATTGAGCGAAGGAATAAATTTGAGTGATTTATTCAATTCTGTACCGAGCAGAAGAAAGAGAAAAACAATTAAATTTCGGTTTTCAATTTACTTTTGTACTAAGCAGAAGTGTGGAAAGTTTCATTTTAACAAGCTCAGAATTTTATACATTTTGAATTTTTCAAATAAACGATGGAATAGATATGGGTGTCTTATCTTAGTTTGTGCCAATTGGAAAAAGGGAATTGTCATTATACCTCTTTATGCTACACAAATAAACGAAGGAGTAAATTCTAGTTTTTTATTTACTTGTGTATAAACGAGAAAAGAGAAGAAATTCATTTTTAACTGGATAAGAATTGTATACCCTTTTGTACTATTTAAACAAAGGAAGGGATAAATTTTAGTGACATTTTCAATTTTGTACCAACGAGAAACAAAATAGCAACGAAATGTCATTTAAACTAACCCAGAATTTCGGTAAACTTTGCACTACTTAAATAAACGAAGAAATAAATTTGGATGGAGTATTTAGTTTTGTACCAACCCAAAAAAAGCGAAGAAGGACCAAAATAAAAGGAGAAATTTTGTTAAGTTATGGTACTACATTTTTGAATTCGAATCATTTGTACGAAAAGAAAAAAAATATTCCGTTTAAATCAACAACACATTGTTGTGATACTTCTTGTGTGGTAAAACTCTAGGGTCATAAGCGAAGATCAGTGTAAGCAAAAATGCTAAACAACAAGCACTGCTATATAAATATTAATTGCCCCTCCCGTCATGTAAAAGAAGTGCACAATGTAAGCAGCTTCTGCCTAATGAAATTACACTAAAGAAAGCGGTAAAAATAATCTTAATATCCGTTTGCCTTCCACACTAGTAAGGTTCCCTCAGTTATACAAAAAATATATTTGCGCTCAATAGACTGTACCCTAGGGCCTTCACTATACTAAAAATATAAATATTAGGTAACACATTCGTAATGTTCCATTTACTTTTATTTAAAGTGCATTAAAATTCAGAAGCTTAAATGTCTGGATCAATTGAATTTTTAATATCCACAAAATAACACAAAGAGTAATAGTTTTGAGAGTTGAATGAAAGTGTTGACAGCTAATAATTCAGCACTTTTTGTAGTTGGTGCGCAACATAGATCTTTGAGAATTTTCTCTTCCTTGGTGAGCTTATTTCTTACTTTGATATGATCTCTTCTTCGTAACTCAATCTAATTATTCTATCCTGGTTTTCCTTCTGCTTTTCCTCTATCATCACGGGGATCCAAAATGGCCAAGAATGCTGTTTCTTCTTTTACCTACTATTCATAATTTGTCGACCTTCATTAGTTTCCCTTAGTGCATCGTCAATCCTTAATAATGCTAATCGCCATGGAGTCTGTTATACAGAACTAAGTAAAAATGAACGTATGAAATTACTCTCTTCTAATTTAATTTCTTTCTTCTGTAACCGAAATAGAATTTCAATGGCAGCTCATTTGGATTAAATGTTATGTACAAATATTTAGTTAGTAGCCAGGAAATTTTGACTTTAGCGTCCCCGTTAGTATTTTGTCTATTAATAACTAAACGTAAGACTTAATTCGCTAAAGGCACCTCCATTAGGAATATAACTATGAAATTTACTAATTGACGGGAGAGGCAAGTAATATTTATTTAGCAATGCTTCTTGTTTAGCATTTTTCCTTATAACAATCTTGACCAATGACCCTAAAATTTTACCACACAGGTAGTATCAAAACAATGTGTTCCTTATTTAAACATAATAGTACCATAACTTAACGGCCTTTCTTGTTTACTTTGAATGTTATACAAAAAGTGCATAAACTTAGTGGTATAGGCCTCCTTGTACAACAATATAAAATGTTGAATTACACATTTGCGTCACAAAAATTGGACTGCAAAACTTTAAAATAGAGCTTTCTCTGGTTGACAAAGGAATATACAAAATAGTACAAAATCTAGCACCACAACTAAGTAGGCCACTCGAATGTAATCCTTCGATTATGTGAATCCCCGCAGAAGGGTACAAAATGCTGTGTTAGTTAAAATGGTCCTTTTTTTGGTTGACTCAAAAAATAGGCCACACAAATTTATTCCTTCGTTCATTTGAGTAGTACAAAATGGTACATAAATTCTGAGATAATTAAACTGGTCCTTCCTCGCCTTTTTTAAGGTGGTAAAAAGTAAATAGACTACTCTAATTTATCCTTCCGTTTATTTAATATCACAAAAGGTACAAAAGTCTTAGTTAGATAAACCTTCTTTGGTTTTTCTGGATGATACAAGTTCATTCAGTCGTTTATTTTGAGTTGTGCAAAATGATATAAAATTCTGAGTTTTTTAAAATGGTCCTTTGCCTTTTGATGGTTGGTACAAAACCAAATACTCCATCCAAATTTATTTCTTCGTTTATTTAAATAGGTCAAATGATACAGAAATTCTGGGTTAGTTAAAATGGCATTCCTTTGCTATTTTTTCTCGTTGGTACAAAATTGAATAGGTCACTCAAATTTATCCCTTCGCTTGTTTAAATAGTAAGAAAAGGTATAAAATAATTTTCCAGCTTAAAATGTCATTTCTTCGCTTTTTCTCGTTGATGCGTAAGTAAATAAGAAACTAAAATTTATTATTTCGTTTTTTACTGTAGCACAAAGACGTATAATGGCACTTTACTTTTACCAGTTGGTACAAAATAAGATAGGATACCCATATTTACTCCTTCGTTTATTTTAATAGCCCAAAAATGTATAAAATTTTGACCTAGTTAAAACGATACTTTCTCACTTTTCTGCTTGGTACAAAAGTTAATATAAAACCGAAGCTTAATCATCCTTCACTTTTTCTACTCGGTACCGAAATGAATAGATAACTAAAATTTATTCCTTCGCTTATTTTGAGTAGTACAAAATAATATAAAACACTAAGATACTCAAAATGGCGTAGCTTATATTTTTTCTGCTTGGTAAAAAGGAAATAGGACACTCAAATTTATCCTTTCTTTTATTTGAATTGCACAGAAAGATACAAAAGTTCTGAATTAGTTGAAACCGACCTTCGTTGCTTTCTTACTAGTTGGCACAAAACTAAATAAGTCACTCAAATTTATTCCTTCGTCTATTTGGGTAGAAAAATTACAGAAATTCTGAGCTAGTTAAAACGATTCTTTTTCGTTTTTTTTGTGGTTGGTACAAATTTATTCCATCGTTTATTTGAATATTTAAATTAAGTTATAAATTCTCAGTTAGTTAGAATGGCAATTGTTTGTTTTATTCTGAGTGATACAAGAGGAAGTAGAACACACAAATTTTATTCATTCTTCCCTTTTTTCCAGCTTGGTACAAAATTGAATCGGACACAAAAGTTTAACACTTCGTTTGTCTAAATAGTACAAGGGGTATAAAATTCTAAACTAGCTAAAAATGGTCTTTCTTTCCTTTTCTCATCGGTACAAAAATAAATAAGAAACTGGAACTTATTCCTTTGTTTGTTTTGAATAGCCCAAAAAGAGTATAAATTGCTGAGTTAATGAAAAACGAACACTCTTCATTTTTCCTACTTGGTTCGTAATTGAATAGACCACTCAAATTTATTCCTTCGTTTATTTATATAGTCAATAAAGGTATAAACCAGTGAACTAGTTAAAGTGGTCCTTCTGTGCATTTTCTCGTTGGTATAAAACGTAGGTCACACAAATTTATTCTTTCGTTTATTTTAGTAGCACAAAGGTACATAAATTCTGAGCTAGCTCGCTTTTTCTGGTTAGTACAGATTTTTTCGTTTGTTTATTTAAATAGTACAAAATAGCATAATATACTAAGCTAGTTAAAATTGAACTTTTTCACTTAAGCCACTCCTTAATAGAAAAGTAAATAAGCCGTTCAAATGTATTTCTTCTTCACTTTTTCTGTTCGTACAAAATTGAAAGTGTAACAAATTTATCCGTCTCTCGGTTTGAGTTATTTGGGTTTATATATTTGACTTTGACCTCGATGGTTAGTACTTTGGGACATCTAGTAGTTGATGACCTATTACTAAATGTGGTAAAAGCACCGCAATATGTTGCTTATTTTGCGATTTTTCGTTCCTAATATATGACCTTTAACCTCGACGGTCAGTACTTTGGGGATGTAATACTTGATGACCTATTAGTACATGTGGTATAGGTTGGAGTGTTTTTCACTTTTGTTGGAAATTTCATGAAGCCTAGTGGGGAAAAGGGTACCATTAGTGGCACCCACCTTACTGATCTTTTTATTTTTTTTTTTTGCACAACCAATTACCCTGCCCAAACGGACTTAAATTTTTTTAAGTGTTTGGTTAGGCAACACACACAAAACCAATGACAGAAAACCTACTTGTGGTCATTTTAGAGTAATCTGATGTCTGTAATACAATTATTTTATTAAAAGAAACACGTAGCAATGCCAATAAATAATTTTAAAATGTTTATGAGTCAAAATGCAGCCTTATTAGCTCAATTCTCCGAATTAATATCCAGATTTTTTTTTGGAACGCCACGTTAACGACGATAATAGGCATAGCTCTTGATAAATTACGATTTTCTTTATGCAACTCTTCGCTTATTATGCTCTGTACGCAAAATAACCCAGTAGTCACCACGAGAGGTGGTTGCACATCGAATTCGGAAGTAGGCATACGTTGACATTTGACCTTATGTCACGTAGTTATTCTTGGTCTCGAAGCTAAGCATTCCTGTTTTAGACGTCAGTTTGGTTCTAACGTACATATCTTTTGCGTTCTGGCAGCACGTTTTCCACGCTGAATCGGACATCAGTTATACTTTGCGTTCCCCAGCTTGACTATGGCAAGATAATGTTCTTGTTAAAGTAGGTGAAGTTCGGATATTTTTTTGAAGCTGCTGATCCGTTATGTTTCGTGTGATTGGCGGCTCTGTTAGACATGTAGGCCAATTAATCATGTCATAGTAATTTTCAGCTGTAAAGTTTAATTTCAGGACAATGAAATCACGCAGGCGGCTTGACCTCGGAGTCTTCTGGCTGCGGCGCTTTCTTATCCTTCTCCAGCCTCACGTTCGAATATGCGGATTTTCACCACATGTCATCGCTATCAGCAGGTTTTCATGATGAGTGTAGTATCCCTTTGTTTGTAGATGAGAAAAACTATGTGTTCTATAATTTCTGCCAGAAATCGTGATAGGTTAACTATGCTAAACAAATGCATGGCGCCCATTTCGCATATCGCCATGTTGAAAACCAGACGGGAGCGTATATTTTAACAACGTACTGCCAAAGCAGACACAAACTTGAAATAGGTTTATCAGTACTGATGTAATGGCGATGCATCCTACAGGCCAAAGTAAACCATCGTGAATGTGATAATGGCTCTGGTTTTCTGTTTGCTATATCGGTAGTACACCTTCCTGTAGCAACAACCTTAGAAATTTGAAAGTGATAATTCTGCTAGCTGCTTAAACCATCTGTTTTCTCTCGTTGAATGGGTGTAATGGGGACGACAGTTGAACGTTCAGAGTTTTTTAATTTATTTCTGATGGATCCGGAAAATCATTGGGTCCTATCGTCCCACCAACCAATTCCCGAACCAGGCTTCGAAATGGCAGCTCGTTGGTATGAAGAAGGTAAATGAGATGCTGAAATTCCTTTCCTGCTGAAAGGTAAATGAAAATCTTTATATCTGACTTATCACGCCGTTATCCGATCCTGTGTTCGTGGCCTAACCATCGCTGCCGACTGCCTCAAGACTTGACACGTCGTACTGGTTCTTCTCTAAAAGCACCAATATAGAGTCTGTAATATCCTTTCCAGAGCCTAACGTTGGTGTGGCATGACCCAAA
This sequence comes from Thermobia domestica, assembly GCF_964235325.1. Lineage (NCBI taxonomy): Eukaryota > Metazoa > Arthropoda > Insecta > Zygentoma > Lepismatidae > Thermobia > Thermobia domestica. Next base: position 57,525,189 of record NC_137458.1, read on the forward strand.
TTTTCTGAACCGGGCTCTGATAGCCTGTGATATTATTTTCTGTAACCTCTCATCTTCGTAGTTTGCCGTTAATTTTTCTTGCACAAGAGTTGCATTTTTTCCGTCGAAGTAGATACTTATAATCGCCCAGCCTGGTGAGCCTTTTGTTCTGGATGTTCTCACCCAATTTATCTTTTTTCTTCTTACCTTAGGACTGTCAACAACATGATTTTTCTCCTCTGGCGTTATGATTCTCGCGTCCTGAAGTACGACAGAAGCGATCAAAGCAATCTGTCTGTCTGAAGATCCAGTTCTAAATGCTGCCTCTGCTGTATTTTGAAGACCGATGCGCTTTACACTAGGTTTCCTAGAAGTCAGATCCCCACGTGCTTCCCGATTAACCAGCTACGCTTGATTCCGCTGACGACACCAGCATCTTTGAGCTATGCCTATGCATAATGCCACTTCCAGCCTGTTGATGGATTTGCTTCAACACTTCCAGCGTTTTTCTTGGTTGTCTGACCCTTAAATCCGCTCACTTTACGGAAAAACATCTTTGACAGAGATTTGCGTGTTCGGACGTCAGTGTTGCCAATGCTCAGTTTCCGTGATGTTTCTCTGGTCCAAAAAATGAATTCTCGTTTTGGAATTTTGCGTGTTCTCTCACAGTTGTCATCTTCTGCGGTTTCACATTTGTAAGAGGCAACATCAGAAAGAGACTTTTCCGCGTGAGCAACAAAACCTCCAAGAAGTGTTGCTTCTTGTCCTTGTCGACTGAAATGTTTTTCATTGGCTCGACACTTATTATTAAATGCTTTAGCATTCCAAAATCTCTCTTTTCTGAAACCACAGGAATGCCTGCTTTACGCCAAATATGTATACATCTTTGCCCAACTAGTTTACAAATGTCAATCACTAGTAATTTAGTTACACTTTCATCACCACTTAAACCACTTCGAAACTAATGATAATTTCGCATAACGTCAACGTACGTGGGAAACTGCACTACACTCATTTCACTTGGATTGCCAAATGAGCGTCGTTTCACACTTTCCCGCGTTGACCTACTATGAGGCTTTTTCTTCATTTTGCTTTCCATTGTTTGCGAACTTCGAAACCAAAGTATACAAAATGTCTCTGAATTTGTATCGCACTAAGATGACTGTAACTTTAGATACAATGCACAAATTCTGTCTTGAAAGAACATTGGCTAACTCAAACCATTAAATCTTAACCTGCAATAAACTAGCCTGTCGAATTATTTGGCCGAAGTACGTAATATCTGTAACACCGGCCAACTTCAGGCGAGAATATTTTAGAAACATCGGCGTAGGTTCTGCATCCAACGAGGCGAGCAGGAGGTGCGCGAATCTTCTGGACGGAGCCGGACGTTTGGACGACGCTCGAAGAGCGTGGCCGAATTAAGCAACCACGAAGTTATCTAGAATGCCGCTAGCTGGCCTTTGCTTTCGGTGTACACAACAAGCAACAATTTGCCAAAAATTAATCGTATTATATCAAGATATATGCCTATAATCATCGTTAACGTCGCATTCCAAAAAGATCTGAATATTGGTTCCAATAACTGAGCTAATATTTCTATACTTTGACTCACAAATATTTTAAAATTATTTACTGACATTGCTATAAGTTTCTCTTAATAAAACAATTGTATTATAGCCATACGGTAACTGTAAAACCGACCACAAGTAGCTTTTCTGGCATTGGTGTTGTACGGGTTGCCTAACCAAACACTTAAATATTTTACGTTCGTTGGAGCAAGGTAAGGTGTTGTCCAAAAAATAAAAACATATTCAGTAAGGTCGGTGCCACTAATATCACCTTTTCCGCACTAGCCGTCATCGAATTTAAACAAAAGTACAAAACTTCCACCCTAATGTGGAAACACCACTTCATTACGATGCTACGTTAACGAGTTATTTCGGTTTAAATATTTTCAGTTTGACCTGGATGGTCTGTACTTTTGGGAGATGTAGTACCTTATGGCTATTACTAAACTTGGAAGCAACATCCTAATATATGGTTCCCTTTACAAGTTATTTACGTTTAAATATTATCTTTTACTTCGATGGTAAGTACTTTTGGGACATGTAGTACTTGATGATCTACTAATAAATTTGGAAACAGCGCAAAATACGTTGCTACGTTTAATAGTTATTAAGGCTTAAAGATTTAACCTTTGACCTTGATGGTTAGCATTTTTGCTACATGTATTAGTAGATAACCTATTACTAAATTAGGAAACACCACCTCAATATGTTGCTCCCTACAGTAGTTATTAAAGCCTAAATATTTGGTCTTTGACCTCGATTTAGTAGTTGATGACCTATTAATAAATGAGGAAATACTACCTTAATCTGTGGCTTCGTTTACGAGTTATTCGGATTTACTTTTTTGACCTATGACCACTATGTTTACTACTTTTTTACATATAGTACTTCTTGGTTTATTAACAAATATGGAAACACCTCAATATGTGGCAAGGTTTACTTGTTATTCGGGTTTAAATATGTCACCTATGATCTCGATGATCACTAATTTTGAGACATTTAGTACATGATGCCCTATTAATAAATGTGGATCCAGCATCTCACTATGTGACTCCGTTTACGAGTTCATTCGGGTTTAAATATTTGACCTTTGACCTCAATGGTCACTACGTGTAGTACTTGATGACATATTAATAAGTGTGGAAACTGCACTTCATTACGTTGCTCCGTTTAATAGTTATTAAGCCTTACATATTTCACCTCTGATCTCGGTGGTTAGTATTTCCGAGACACGTAGTAGTTGATGACCTATTACTAAATTTGGAAACACTACCTCAATATGGTGCCCCGTTTAGTAGTTATTAAGCCTTAAATATTTATACTTTGACTTCGAAGGTCAGTAATTTTGGAATATTTAGTAGTTGATGACCTACTAATAGATGTAGAAACACCACCTCCATACGTTGCTTCGTTTTCCAGTTATTCGGGTTAAAATATTTGACCTTTGACCTCGATGGCCAGTATTTTGGAACATGTAGTACTTGATGACCTATTAACAAATGAGAAAATATCACCTCAATATGTAGCTCCGTTTACAAGTTATTCGGGTTTAAATTCTTGACTTTTGAAGTCGGTTTTTAGTACTTTTTGGACTTGTAGTATTAGATGAATACTTATGTAATTTCTGCTATGTTACGTAGGGGTTTATATAAGGGAACACTACACTCCTGCTATTGGTCTATATTCTCTTCTGTATTTTGAAGGGGTTGTAATCTGTGCTATGTTAAATAATGGTTAAAATAGGCCATACTCCTTTATAAATAGGGGATTGCGAAAATAAGTGTTCGTAGTCTCTGCGTAATTTCTGATTGGAATATATGTTCATTGTATTAAGTAATTTCTCCTATTTTAAAATAGGGGTTGAAAAACATAGTCATAAGAGAGAACGAATACATCCCCATTATCCTAGTGGTTTTTGCAAGGTTATGTAGGAGTGCTGCTAAAATATGAGTTTCTAGTCTCTGCGTAATTTTTGCTAAGTTAAAATAGGAATTGGAAAATGTGGTAGTGAAAGAGCACGATTTCACCCCTGAAATTTTGTCGTAAATGGGAACAAGTACAGCCCTAAAAAGGTATCATCAAGTACGAGTTTTCCGGGTGTTCAGTTTTCCATAGCTGGGCGATACGTGTGGCATCACATATTGTGCGACACTGGAAAATTGAGTCCTTGCTATCAGGAAGGCCTTGAAAAAAAGGCGAGTTTTCTGTAGTTCGCTTTCTGGTCCTGGACGAACATTTTCTCTTTCGACAATAAATAGTTCATTTCTGGCTACTCCGGATGTTCAAGCGCGGGTCACTCTATTCTCTCTGGTTCTTGTAGACATGAACTGCCCTCTCCGAATCACGTACGACTTGTAACGGAGCAGTTCAGAACCACACCTCGAATGGTGGTTTAGTGAACCTGCTTCTCCCTTCCGAGTGCTCTCATGGATTTCCCTGGGTCCTCTTCGACAACAGCCTGGACGGAATCGATGAATTCAGACGTCCAGGTAATGTCGGAGCGCTGACAATGTCGTTTCCTGTCGGAAATGGTTTCTACAGCACCACCGACGGCCTCCAGTTCTCTCCGAACTTTGAGGACGAATGGCGACTTTCAAGATGGCAGTGATGTTGGAATCGGCGTGTCCTGCAGCCAAGGAGACGATCACTGCATGCCTCTTGAAATTCTGGGTTAGCTTAGAGTTTATCATGTTTACCTACAACATGACAGGATGTGTTGCAATGGCATACAGGATACTGCGTCACTTAAACTATGTGTTCTCAAATAGCTGCCGCATCCTGTATATAGTAAATTATGTAGAAATACTAACAGATCATATATAACTTAACTATAATTTTATGGTAATATCATATATATTTCTAAATTTAACCCATTATTACCGAAAATTTACTTCTCTACCAATACACTTATATTATTAAACATTTTACTGTTTATAAGGCTGAGTTATAAGACCTGTAAATCTAAATCACTCATGCGTAAGAAAGTAGAAAACTGGAAAGAAACTATTACTATTTTTTCTTTTATCAAGAAATACAAAATGAATATGTTGATTTCATTGAAGGATCTACAAGGGAGAAATGTGATGAACTGTCCCTCCTTAAATGTCCAGGTACACACATGTACTGATATTTGCATAAATGGGTTAGTATAGATTGACTTTTATATGTAATGGAAGATTATTTAACTGGGAATACCAAGTATGCAATGAAATTGCTCTGGAAAATATTGTATGTGTTTTTCACGTCATCAACAAGTAGCATAAAAGACATGCGTTGCTAACGAATACAGTGAAATAAAGTAATTTTTGTATTTGTCAAGCAGGTGATGTGCAAGGGCAAATTTTGAAGCCTTGAACTTGATCAAGGGCAAATTGTTTAAGCATAAAGGCTTTGCCAATATATATTAAACAGATAAAGTTATGGAAATTTCAATGACTATAGTATCCATAGTGTACCAACAGTGGTTGAATGACTACAGACATCCGCCATAAGATCAGACTTCAGTCAGTTAAGCGCCGTTGATAGTAGAGCTGAACAATGAATACAACGTTTATATATCATCAGAAGCGTGTAACAAAAGTACGTTAATACGTCAGTACTATAGTAGATAAATACGACCAATTTCAACAAAGACCGTGCAATGTACCGTGCATCGCTTGTGCTATTATAAGCGTAGATGAACATGAGTTCCTATGATAACACAACTAAATCGGCAATATTAGCTGACGTGAGCAAACGGCCATTTTTATAAAAGTATACTGATACAGTCTACATATCCAAGTGGCATCTGGATGTTCAAATGCGATAGTGTAACTGTTGTTCCAGCTTGTGTTGTTGGTTCAAATTATCTGTGAAGAAAAACTGATGGAAGAAATCTTTGACAAACAATTGATTCCATTATGTTGTATTTATAAAAAAGAAAGGAATTTTAAATAGAGTGTGTAAAGTGTTAAGATGGATCTGAAAACAATATTTTAACAATTAAATTAGAATTATTATTTTGAATTTAAAAAATTTGTAAAATAAAAGAACTGTCAAGGTCAAGAGATTATGGCTATTTGCGTAAATGTTTAAAATATTGATTGTTTATATTTGCTTCTGACTATAATACTATTGCATACTGTTGGGTGTTTGTAGTTGCACTTGATATAATTTACTTAGTACGTGCTTGTTACAATGTTTCACCTTTAGAGTCATTTAGTTCAGAAGTTACAAAGAGAGGTTACCTTAAATGAGACAACCTATATGAAGCAAATTACATTATTCGATTTCAAAATTATATTTGTTGAACTTTCATTTATTGTATTCATCAGTTGCATATTATCCAGGAAAAGTATACATATCATGCTTGATGATAGATCCTTTGAGAACGGATAATTGAGTTACTCGATAGCAAACGTTAGGGACACAGCGTTACCCTAGTTTTAGTACATGTATACCTTTAATATAAACCGTAAGGTACAGTTACCACTTCTTACATTTAAAGATTTAAAATTGTTCTACAGATCATAATGTAATATAGTTTCATTTCCCGCTATCTGATTTGAAGTTATGTTTACACACTGAATGATTTAATATCAAGAGATGTAAATTTACTTCAACAGAAAACCAGTTGTAATTGTATACTCGTATTCAGGGCCATCGCGTGAGTTGTAATCGCCCGGGGGCGAGAACTGCAATGCGCCCACTCTCAGTGTGTTATGAAAAACAACAAGAGTTTATTATGTATTCTTAGATTTAAATATGGAATGCAAGATCATAATGTAAGACAAAAGAAGTTCATATTATGTCATTTTTTGAATGAATGGATTTTTGAGTGAAAACATAACACTTAATGAAAAATGGTTTTCAATTATTGAAATTATTTTGAACTTTACACATCAACATTGTAATAGCATAGAATATATAAATAACGATACAAATATTTCAAGACTTAAAAACACTCTTCAGAGGGCTAAAGAGACTTCCAGTTGAATAATCGTAGACGATATTTGCATTACCGGTAATTTTCAAGTTCAAAACTCTATCGGGATTATTTCAAGGGTCTAACCTAGGTCCTCTGTTGTTTCTCCTTGTTACTGATGATACTTCTCTGTGTATTAAAACTTCTGAAGTTCTTTTTTGCCAATGATCTCAAATTATACACCAAAGTTAAGTTCAATTGATGGCTGCTTGAAACTTCAACAGAATCTAGAGTTCAAATATGGTGTGATAGGAATAAATTAGTCCTGAGTTTGTCCAAATGTGAATCTGTATCTTCCACAAGGAAAGAAAATCCAATTAACATCACCTATACAGTAAGTGGCATTTCCTTCCAAATACTACCAAGGATCTTGGAGTTACACTATTTCATAGCAAATTACCGTTTGCTCAAAACGTTGACGCAATAACGTGTAGTCCATTTAGAAATCTATATTTAATATATAGAATAGTACAGAATTTCTACATAGAATTAACATTTATAAGATTATACTTTTCGCATGTGAGGTCAAAATTAAATTAGTGTTGAACTGTTTGGACATCAAGTGTCACTAAATACTGATCGAATAGAAAATATACAGTTTAATCTTTTTTAAATGATTGCATACAAGAAAACCGGTTTCTATTCAAAGTATGTCCCCTATGAAGACTTAGTAACAAATTTTAGTTTTCAAAAATTAGAAAAAAGAATATGGACGTTTGATCTGTTGTTCTTACATAAATTATAAAACGATGAAATTGACTTAGAGAATTCGTTTCAGAAGTATTATTAGGTATCCCAACCGACAAGGCTAGAACAGTAAACACTGGGACATTCTATTGTAGAAAAGCAAGAACTAACATATTACATAAGTCTCCTGTGTGGAAAATGTGTGCTTCATAATAACGAAATGATTAGATTTCATGTAGTAGACGTATTTAGTATGTCCGAAAAAATTAAAAAAATTGTCAGGCAATAATTTCTGCATAAATAAACGTCGTTTATTTCTGTATGTTTAATAATGTAAATAAGATCACTATGTACACGACACTATAACTGGGCATTAAGCCTGTTGTGTTGTCCTTATGAAATTGATAAATAAATTTTACTTAGCCGTAGCCTGATCATTATTAAAATATTTCAAATAACATTAATTTAAAAAAAAAACGTTTACCAAGACAATCTGAATTCATTGAATTTTGTTTTCGACGCACACGACGGCCCTGCTCATATTGATGGTATTCTAAATTACAAATCGAAACCTAAACTTCAATTGAAATTATTATTTTTTATAATTTATACATAATGTGTGCAAAATAGAGACATTTTTTAAATTAAAGATTGAATTGAAAACTATCCGAATTCCTCCGATTGTTTTCACAGAAGGAACAAACAATATCATATTATTGAATATTTTTGTTTAAAGTTGTCTTGTGCTTTGTGCTATGAATTACATTCCTTGCAATACTTCCCATTAGAGTTTTAACTGCGTTGGAAAGATATAATTATGTGAAAAATATGTACTTATGTTTGTAATATGTGTTTTTGTCGTACGTTTCAATTCAGAAAATTAATTTCAACTATTTTGTGTTGTTAAGTACATATTCAAATACATATGCATGTTCAAAATGTGAATAATGTTCGTATTGTTACATGTTCAAAATGTGAATAATATGTCGCTTTGTAACATACTGATGAGATACATAAAACTACTCATTTCTCAGTGTCTTTTCACTCCAAACAACTTATACATTTATCATTGTGCTATGCTATAATACTGTTGAGTGAGTCTTGTATTGTAGGTGTCGTTGCGATTGTTGTGGAATTCCGTAGAAACATATACCGAAATAAAACATCTCAAAACGAATCTTCGCGCAGACTTCAAACGGCGGGCAACAGAATTCAATAATATTGTCATTAGAAGCGATTAAACTTGCTTTCTCTTTATTCACGACTAAGTTAAAATAAAACATTATACAGTCATGGGCTTTATATCAATAATTAAAGTTGTCCCTAGCTCCAAAATAACTCACTTGAATGCAAAACTGTAGTTATCATCTAAAGTAAATAACATACGATTCCAAGTTATAACACTTGATATGTTATTCTACTCCGTAGAAATTATTTTATAATAAAAAAAAAACAATATTGAGTTGAAGTTATTACACAGGTGAATAGTTCTTCCAATATATATGCTGACTAATAAAATAAACTGGAAATAACGAAAAAAATGTACTTTGAATTCTTTTCAATTTAGATCCTCAATTATTAAATTTACCTCGCCAACGTATGTGAACACGATGTAACTCACGATAAAGTAGAAATTTATACAAACGGTCTTACTTACAAAGTGGACATATACTGACGTCCCCAGAAACAGTATGAAATAGTTAAGACACTTTGGTTTTCTATATTGGTTATGTCATCCACCTCATAGGTGATCGGGTTGTAATAGTAAATTTGCCATAGAGACAACGATGTGAGGATACCAGCCACAAAAGACACACTCCAAAGACAACACCAACCAAATCTGAAACATGTATACATATATTGGAAACTTGCAAATTTAAAATAGATTTTCTAAATGCACTAGGCCTATATAAAAACAAGTAAAAACAACTCTATGAAAACAATACATAGTCATAAAATTGATATCAGTATTGGATATTCAACCTCCTTCTCGACTTTTGCGAATAGAAATGTCTTTAAAGTCAAAAATCACCAACTCAGCAAGCAAACGGAATCTTGAATAGTATTTCTTACTTTAGCAAATCGTAATTAACTTTGCTTTTTTTCGATTTGAAATGAAAAGAACTAACATAACGATATAAAGAAATACTTTACTCTAAAATTTGCTTTTAGTGTTATAAAAATATTAAACATAGGTAAAATTAATCACAATAAACTGTGACGCTGAATCAAAAAATATGGATACATTGCTTTTTATTGAAGGAATTGAAAAGATCATTTTGAATTAATATGCATTTTAAAAGACATTTTTCTCTTTTGATTTGCCACAAGCTAGTAAAAGAGAAAGGAAATACGTAAAACTTTCTGAAGGTGACTGACGTTGCTATTGCTGCGCAATTTTGTAGGACGTTTACTAGTCAAAGGTTACTCATAGTCATCATACAGGATATATAATCATGATTTTGACAACGTGACGCTGCATTAATGTGCGGAAATTGGTTAAATAGTTAAGAACCTATGGAAAAGTTTAGAAATCATGCTATTGAATTCTTCTGGCTATGACAATACACATGTGTACGTGTGTGTCATGCCATGTATCCTGGGTGCGGAGATTGGTCAAGAGCCAGTCAGAATGCAAAAGAGCAATAAGTTTCCATATTTGTGGATCTGATGCAAACGGATAAACTGACTGATACGAGGTTTGGGTGTGTCCCTCGCAAAATAATGAAAAGGGACCTGAAGATCTCAAATTATTCATTCGGAGCTTCCGAAATACGAAACTCGAGATTCGAGACGCAGGTTGTGAGCTAACAATCATCGTCAAAGTTACAGTTACAGACGAGTTACAAGACTACTCCTATAAGGTATGTACGAGCACTTGTTGCATCAGTAATTTCAAGTTTAGCGGTGTCATGCCGTACTATTAAGTGATTTGTCTACCTACCGTAAAACTTTCAAGGTTAAGAACTGTTGTCGCTTATTTGTATTTCATCTTTCATCTCCAATAACTTAAATATGTGAATATCTTGTCTGTTGAAAGATATAAAATTAAGTTATCAAACTATCAAATGAACTATCAGATATCAAATTACTCTTGTTGAATCATGCAATTAAATGTTGTTGTATATTGTCATTTTAGTATGTAATAAACTTACTTTTTAGAAATAATATTGTCATTCCCCTAGATTAATCCACTTTTCCCATGAAAATCATGGTGTAATTTAATTATATTTCTTTTGTGACAACAGCTAAGGAATTAGCGTGAGCAGTTCTCTACATTATGTGGGATTTAACGAGCTAAGTAAACAGAAAGAGACCTGTACATCGTCAGAAAACTTTCTTGCTCCCATGTCTTAAATTAAATCACGACGCTGTTTATTTATTACTAAAATATTTATGAATTGTGAACAATAATACTCGTTTACGAGAAAGACGTTCAAACATGAGCAACAAATAGCATAATCCCAAAACTAAATGACTTGAGGATTCTATTATGAAAATAGGAGTTACGCTAGATTCCATTATCGTTAATGAAACTGTAATTTAATAAATATGAACATAATTATGTTGGACATTTTCATAAAGCATTTGTCTATGAAATGTGAGCAAAATCTCTTGAGTAACTGTTTCACAAAATATATGGAAAGAGCTTTTCATAATAGTTGAACTAGTGCTTCTACATTCTCCCAGAAGATTGCTTTCAACCTATTATAAGCTTGTTTATGTGATATAGATTTATGAAGAGAAGCAAAGCGCTAAAATATGTTCAAGAAAATACATTTCCCATTTCTTATTTTTCAAATTGAATTGAAATTATTATACTGGACTAGGAAGAGAATGCAAAAGATATCAACTATATAATATTATGAAAAATTAATTTCACTATCAGGAAAGTTATGTTTAATCTTATGGTTTATGTGTGAGTGTACATATATCAGGACAGAAAGGAGAAAGTCTCAAGAAATGGACGATAAGACGAACATCAAGCGACTGATATCTTTCAAGGTATGTTCAATGAAGCCTCTAAAACCAATGATAATAGTAAGATAAAGGTAGCGTGCTTTCTATCCCACGATGTTTCACGTATTGCGGCTAGTTTTGATTTTGCCGCCAATACTAAACATGGCACAAATTCTATATAATAAAATAATTTCAACGTACATACGTGAACACAAACTTTTGATGCTACATGTGTACTAGTGCCTTAGGATGCGTGATTAGGACGGAAACAGAACATTCAGATTTAGAACTAAAAACATTTCATCCGACATGAAAGTAGATATTTCACTATACTTATTTGTTTGCTGTTTATATTGTTACACGAAAGTAATCACTAGGTTTTTAACTGACCTGTTTAGTCTGTAGATCAATGTGTTTCCTTAATGTCATGAATACACATCAACCAATATACGCATGACATTTTTTAATTTATAGCGTTAGGCTTTCACATTTGAACACACTTGCTGATGCACAAAAATTGCACATTTTCTAAAACATATCTACATACAAAATTGCATATCTAATTTCACAATTTTATTCTATCACAATTTCATTTCCTGAAGTGATTTCAGTTGCTTCTCCGCCAGTAGGTGTTAGGTTAAAGTATTACTTTACGATGGACCAATTAAAATATATACAACGCATCAATTAAAAACTGCCACCTATCTGATTACAATTGCTACGGGATCTACTAGTGTTAATTTGATAAGGTTGATGAATCTGTTGTTTCTAAAAACAGTATTTCTCTTGGATTTGCGAGGGTCACTACGAAAGTTTTGAGATACGCGTTGTTGTGGCACAGTATTTGAATTCCAACAGTTGCGTTCGGTAGTGGTACCAAAAGAGCAAAGAAGCAAAGCAAGTTTCAATTCGCCCCGCTTATCAGCGTGGCCGTATTGCCTTCACTTGTTTGTTGATATGAGTGGTATTCGGCTGTCTAGAATGGAGCTCGAAAGGGAACTTTTTCGGGCAATGATCCTTTACGATTTCAAAAGTTGTTTGAACGAGACATAAAGACTTGACCGTTTGCAGGGGGCATTTGGGGACCTTGCTTCTTCCCGTGCTACAATGTCGGTGGTTTTGTGAATTCAGAAGAGGCCGGACATCCCTTAAAGATGAAGAGAGAGCTGGACGTCTGGCAACAGCTGTGTCAAATGAAAATATTGTCGCTGTGGAACAAACGATTCGAGAAAATCCTCGAACAACTTTCAAGGACATTGAATCTACGGTGAACATTTTATCGCCAGCAGTAACAAAAATTCTTCATGATCATTTTCGGGTTAGGAAGGTTTCATCTCGTTGGGTGCCTCACACTTTGCTGAACAGCAGAAGCGCCTGCGTGTGGAATGGTGTGAAGAAATGCTTTCAAGATTTGATGGACATAATTCTCGACGCGTCTCTGACATTGTTACTGGTGATGAGACTTGGATCTATCAATTTGACCCTGAAAATAAACGCCAGTCTAAAGTTTTATCTTTCCAGACGAAAATCCAACCACGAAAGTGAAGCGACCGCGGAGTGTGGGGAAGAAGATTGTCGCAACTTTCTTCTCCAAGTCTGGCCATGCTGCAACTGTTTCACTTGAAAAACAAAGGACTGCTACTTCTCAGTAGTACACCACTGTTTTCCTAACAAAAGTGTTTCAGAAGCTTCGGGAACGGCGTCCAAGAACTGGATTGCGTGGGATTCTGCTTCATCATGACAACGCGTCCTCACAGACGGCCAACATCACATTTCAGTTTTTAGAATCTACGGAGGTCAAACTTATGACTCATCCGCCCTATAGCTCTGACCTGGCCCAGTGTGATTTTTTTCTGTTCCCAGGATCAAAGATCGCATGCGTGGGAAGAGATTTTGAAACCCTGAAGAACTGTAGTGGCTTACAAGAATGAACTTTCAGCACTTAAATAAAAATACTGGCATCACTGCTTCAAAGTGGTTTTCGAGGATGCAAAAGTGTATATAGTATAATGGCGAATACTTTGAGAAAAAGTAAGTGTTAAATTGATTTTAAGGGTGTAAGTTATTTCACATCTCAAAACGTTCGTAGTGACCCTCGTAGTTTTAGTTACGTTTTCGGTAAATCTAGAATTCCCTTTTTCATTACTACTAACCTGTCTGATAATTATGTTACGCACAGGCACTTGCCTATATTCTTTACTGTTGATATGATTCCTAACATTGTTGTTTGCATTATGTTACATAGCTACTTGATTTTCAAAATTTTGTACTATTAACAATAAATGTTTGAAATTCATACACTGTAATGAAATTAGGACGATTTGTAATTTATGTGGTAACAAAAATAACTCAAGCAATAATTCTTGAATGCGATTGATAGGGATTCAATAATTTTAGATCGTTGTCTGTAGTAATAGGAAAATCCATAATAATTATGTTTATTTCAGGGTCGTATCCCCAATTTCTGATTTCTGGTATCCTATTGTCTAATATAAAATCATTTCCAAAGTTAGAAAGCAAAATACTCTTGAAGTTCCGAAACCAACGTAAGCCACCCTTTAATGGCTTTGTACCATATTGAACATGGTGGCAATAAAAATGATGTAAAATTTTAAGGAAATTAGACTGCTTAGTGCCTATCAGTTCACATTCTTCCTCAATTTTGTACATGCCGGAATCACATCTACACGACCATTAATGTAGCTAAGAATTTGATAATATCATTAAACTTTAGCGGTATATTTAAAAATTAAGTATTACTAAATTTTATAGATCTTTGCTCTCTAGTTTTTAAGCGAGAACCACTCCGCTTTGTTCTTTCTACTCCTTTTCGCTCTCGGAATAAGAACTGGCGCTTTTCCTTACTGTAATTCCGTTGAAGTCCCGTCTTTATATCCATAGCCTCGGAACCGCCTGATGAAATTCGTGAATGAGTAGTACTCGCTGTGACTCCGGGATAAATTTTCTGACTGTCAGGTCCATGTTCGACTCATTAGTATTCCTCAGTTTGCTCTTGATGTCCGAAACTTCATATTGTAGCTTGGAATTTTTAATAGATTTAGCATCTATTCGAGCTTCCATACTATCGAACTTAAATTTCAGAATCTCTTACAATTGTTCCAGCTTGGCATTGGAAGATTGCTACGATTGTTCTAATTTACTCCCCAATTGTTCCAATTTAGCATTTATTTGGGTCTATGACAACGGTAGCTGTAGTTCCGGACGTCACACTGATTTTTCAAATTGATCCAAAAGTTCCTTCATGTGTTGCGTAAAAATTTGAAAATTCAAATAGGTTGCAGAATTATTTTTAGGATACTGTTCTTCTTCTCCTCAAATATTTAGAACAGAATTTGATTGCCTCATCCTTTCGATAGTGTGCTGTATATTCTGGGATGATTTGTAAACAGTACACAATCCATTTTGACAGTCCTTACTGTACTTCAGAGCTATCACAAGGTTTCCTGGACAAAAGCAAATTATATAATACCAATCAGTTCGATTTATTAATACCTTAACTAAATATAAAACTACTTGAGGTGACATAAATTAAAAGGGTATTTCCGTTTGACGTGGAAAGCTAAAATTTGGTATGATTGTAGGTTTTCGAAACTAACCGATCCGAAAATTATCAAAAGTGAATATTCTTAATTTATAGGGGGTCTAAGGGAGAGACGAAAAAATTCTCCATGTCATTTAAATGGATGTTTATTCGGGCCTATAATCTCATGTTTTAGATGCTTGGAATTGGAGTAAAAACTTGAAATTCGGTATGCTTGAACGTTTTTGTTAGCGTTAACTAAGTAAATGAGTAAAAATGAAAATTTCTAAATTTAGAGTGGTTTTATGGGGAACTGAAAAATCTTTCCCCATGTTATTTATGTGGGACACGTATTACACCCCCAAATTATGGGGTACTTCGTGTAGAGCTACAATGATTAAATTTCACATGATTGTAGCTTTTCGGGACTAACCGACAGAAAAATTACAATAAGTGAATATTTTTTAATTTTTAGGAGGTCTAAAGAGTGGATGAAGAAATTCCACATATTATTTAAATGGACCTTGTTTTGGACCAATAATCTCATATTTTAGGTACTTTTAATTGGAATAAAAACTTTAAATTCGGTATGCGTATACGTTTTCGTTATCGTTAACTAAGGAAATCGCTAAAATAAAAACTTCCAACATTAGAATGGTTTTATGGAGAGCTGAAAAATCTTTTCCATGCATTTTATATGGGGCATCTTCTACACCTCAAAATGTTTAGGCACTTTCGGCTGGATTAAATTATGTAACTTCGCATGATCGTAGCTTTCCGGGATTAACCTAGAGAAAAATTGCCAAAGTGAATATTTTTAGTTTCTAAGGAGTCTAAAGGGGTGATGAAGATATTCACATATTATTTAAATGGGCGTTTTTTGGGGATACAATATCTTATCTTTTAGATAGTTGCTTGAAATTTGGAAGAAAAACCCATAATAGCTTGTAGTAAAACCCATAATAGCTGTTGTTTAGTACTAAGATTATTTAAGCATTATGCACTGGTTTTAATCACATAAACACACTATACTACGCAATAATTATATCAAGTGCTTTACAGCAGTGCGATACACGTCTATGTTATACGAATCTTGTTGAGTTATAATGTTACCTGTTGATAATATTATATATAAACAAGAACAGGGTAATGAAACTGTTACCTTAGTAACAGAGTCAATTACATAACAACGAGTTAGTTCATCCTAGCGATGGATAAATAAACATTCACAAATCATCATTATTCACAACATTAATTGTAACTTTTCTTCTTGTTCTTCTAATATGTAGTTAGTGCCAGTTACAAGAGCACATTTGTCCTACACACTACATAATATGAACGTAGTAAATGCACGTTATCGTTCTACATTTGCACATGATAAGCAGTAAAATTATATATTTAAAAGATAATTATTAGCGTCCTTGTACAAATCAAAATTTACTAGTAAAAATCAATTAGTAATTTCAAAAATAGAATGGAATACTTGTGAAAATCTACAACAACCTTAATACATTTACCAAATTTTGGATGGAAACTGAGAAAAAAAGCAGTCAAGGATCAGAAAAAGGTGTTATCGTAATGCAGTTAATGTTGTACGATATACTCTATATCCCACAAGGAGAAATGTTTTCGCGGAGTATAATTGATATATTTTCGTGTGTAAAAACAAAGGCTACACATTAATACATTTTACTAAAACAATCAAGTTCTTGTTTAATTTATATTAGGCTCAACTGCCCAAATACCTGAGAGTCCAATGTAAAGACTGATAATTGGCAAGTTTCAGCGCATCGAGTGTAAGTCTTGGCAGTTCATCCAACACACTATACGCTATTCCTTTTAGTAGTCGACGCATATCCAAACCATATCTAGAGAAGACAAAAGTAATTTGTTTTAGGCAACTAAATAGAAAGTAAAATTTCAAGGTCTTATAAATTCATTATATTTCGACTGTGGAATTAAACGAAAAATATTCACATAAGTAACAATATTGTCTTACATTGCTTATCAAGTACTCCCTTTATCTCTTATATTAAGCTTCGTCAGGATGGCGCAGAAATATTACCTGTTTCCGAAATTAATTCTTTTGAAAGAGGAAGTACGTTATCTTTTTGCACAAGAGAGGGGACTGTTTCAAAGATTAATGTTATTGCAAGTAACTGCTGCACATCATTCCGGATTCCAAAACTCTCTAGGTATTGTTAATTGAGTATCATGCAGAGACCGAAAAAGTATGAAAAGCTAAACAAACTGAGAAAAGGAGGAAGAGAGAAAGGAATGAGCGAAAACCATGGGAATAAGTTAAATTTAACACTTTAAGGATACACAGTCTGCGTCTTTCCCCCTGCCCCCTGTATTTGTTTTGGTTCTTCTCCCTTCACAAGATAAATCTCTTGCAGTATCAAACGCGAACATCATTTATAGTGTTTAATCTCTTGAAATAGTTTAACTCTTATTCTAGGCTAAGATTAGATCGCCGAACCCTTAAAATTTCAGTCACACACGCTACCCAATTATCTACAACGGCTATATCAACTCCGTTTATAAATCAGCCATTACACGCGCTATTACCGAACATATTAAATCAGCCATTGTCTTGTACTTACCCCAGTTCCACTTCAAGTTAGAATTTTATTTAAGGCCTTTAGCCATCTACGGCTAACAGGCCGCTTGTTTTCAGTAAAAAGATGTAGATTAAAATGGAGAATGAATTAATTTATACTCTTACTTACTGTTTTCAACATATAGATAGACAGATAGATAGATATCGGATCAATGGGGCTAAAAGAGTGATTTCCTAACTGCGAAATGGGTCTACAACACGGTGGTCGAACCAGTACTGACATCTGGTAGCGTTGTTACGTAGGACACTCAGTATAAATAGAGTTTCGAAACCACAAGCTGCAAGTTGCGCCGTGGATACAATCACCTCTGGAGGTGACCAACAGTCTGTAAATGATTTAAAAATGGATTCTAGTTATCCCATGGACCAGGATTACCAGCCTGTCATGTAATTGGTAGCAGGCTCGAACTCCACCCTTGCCAGGAATGTGCAACCTCGAACCAGTGATTCCGACAGTGAATCTGACCTCAGTGCTCCTGTATATGAAAACTTTAAACTTTCTAAAATAAAGGCAACTATTATTGGAATTTCGAAACTTCCAATGAGGTCGTTCTTCAGATGTTACACAAGTTTCCGGTGAAAGAACATGGGCCACTTTGAAAAAAGTCCAATGATGGAACTCACGTTGTGGTCGACTTATAATTATCATCCCTGTATAATTCTGGTATCATTTTCAACCTTTAATGCAGTTTTTGTCATTTTGTTTCACTTTCCCTTTTAATGTATAGTTTTAATTTTTCCACCATTAACTTTAATGGATTTACTTCTCCTGTTAAACAACAAGCGTTAAGAGATTTTATTTACAAAGCGGAAATTGATGTGTTGTTCGGTCAAGAAGTAACACGTGCAGAATATGGCTATCTCTCCAATTATATATGATATTCTCGTTTTACAGAGAACGGGCCATCCAGAGCTATTATCTACCGTAGTGATCTAGCTTTTAAGAGAGTTAACGATAACCCAAATGAACGAATGTCCATTGGTATGCTTGAACGCATCAAATTATGTAATATTTATGTCCCGTCTGGTTCCCGTAACAAGAGAGAGCGCCAAGATTTCTTTAACTCTGACCTTGCTCAGGATCTATTTAATGACATTTACCCTTGTATATTAATTGGATATTATAATTCAGTTTTACAACGTAATGACCAGACTCCGAACTTTAAATTTTCTCCTGAACTCCAGCGCATAGTAGACACCTATTGGATGTGTGGCGTTATTTTCGACCCTCTGAACTGGGCCACTTATTTCATACTTCAAAATCGTCTAGTCGCTTGGACCATTTTTACATAAGCCGCTCACTTGTTGCACAAGTACGCGATGTTAAACTCTAACTTGTGTGTTTCAGTGACCACTATGCTCTTATTATGAGAATAACCGTACCAATATCCAAATTTTTGAGTAGTCCCCTTTAGTATTTTAACACCTCTATACTTATGGACCCTGAGCATCGGCTTTTAATTCGAGAGGAATGGCGGATCTTGTTTCCGTTAATATCACGCTAACAGGTCAAACTTATGTATTTTTGGACAAGGGAGTGAAAACGAGATATCGCTCCATACGTAAGCAATATTGTATTCAACGGAAGCAGGCATACAATACTCAATATCACTATTACTCGAATCCTCTCAAAGAATATATGCGAGAACAATTGCAAGGCCGCCGGTCAGGCCTCAAATTCAAGAAATCAAAGCACCGTTATTGTCATTGCAGAAACAACAAATGCGATTTTTTTGTTACAGGCAAACTTATCCAGTCGGATGACATGGAACAATCTACTATTGTAAAAATTCAAAACGATCGACTCAGAGGCAAACAATTTTTTTTCTATTAAGGGCAAGGATGGATAAATTTATAAAGGTTTGCAGGTACTTCCCCAATTTATTCAGTATTATAAACAATTGAACGCAAACCTCATGTAAATAATGAAGATGAATCTCTTTTGGACTTTATGCCTCTGAGCCTAGATGTAAATGCTCAAGAGTATCTCAACAGTCCCTTTACACTTGATGAAGTCAAGAGATAAATTCAATTAGGGAAATGTGGTAAATCTACTGGTATTGACTCTTTTCCAATAGAATTTTATATTAGTTTCATTGATATTCTTGCTTCCTTTCTTACGGATCTCTTTAATGAATATCGAGATACCTGTACCTTATGAGAACCTTTATCTGTATTAATCCCTAAACTGCCTAACTCTAACTTAATCAGCAATTGTAGTCCTATCAGCCTTTTATGTGTGGACTTCAAAATTTTTAACACAATGTCTAGCTTCTTCGTAAGAGACACTTTGTGGGAGAGTTATTAAATTCCTGTCAATATGGAAATGGCCAACAAGCTTTAATTCATGAATCCTTAGCTAGCATAAGATATTTTATAGCCTATCATGCAACTACCTCTTCTACGCCCATGGCTATTTTATCTACAGATTTCTCGAAAGCTTCCGATAGGGTATCACACGAGTATCTTTCAAAAGTTCTACCAAACTTTGGTTTCAATTGTGCCTTTTTGTTTATGCTCCAAAGACTACAGCACAACAGGACAACTAAGCTAAAAATCAATGGTTGTCTCAGTTCTGTCATTCCTTTCTGTACTGCTATTTTTCAAGATGATAGCATATCCAGCATTTTATTTAATTTCTCGATCGCACCTCTCATATACGCAGCACAAACCAGATTCACTGGAATAAATGTTTATGAAGCTTCAATTTATGTCGCTTCAAGTTATCTTGATAACGTTCATTTCTATGTCAAGAGCATTTCTAACTTAGAGAATATTCAGAGCCTTCTACACAGGCATCAACCCATTTCTGGAGCGATGTTAAATAAAGACAAAAAACTGCTGTGTATACACCCCAAATATCGGACTACATTCTGTTAGCACTATATGATTGTTGACTCAGTAAAAATCCTATGTATTCAATGGTTCCATAACACCATAGAAACGATAAACTATAATACAATTCTAACATAATTATAAACAAAATACGTGGTCTTCTATTACAGCAAATGCCTCGCAATATGAACCTGAGCAGTAGGAATTTTTTTCTTAAAAAAAGCATTGAGTCTTCTGTGTTATTTCTGTCAGGTTTTCCCTCTTCTCACAAAACATATAAATTCCTCAACAGTCAGGCTTTGTTTTTTCTGTGGCAACTGTTACTAATTCCACGTGATCAACTTGTGATCTTACCAGCTCAGGGTGGTGTATCTTATGTAAACATTACTTTCCATGCAAAGTCACTACTTCTGGAAGGAAGCTTTGATTTGTTTAAAAAGATAAGATCAGTGCGTCCTGTGTTTTCTTTGCAAGTTTGGTTTGCATTGACCTTGAAGCTCTGATTCATATTCTTCCTTGGGGACTCAAATTCCACACCTGTGGGAATTCGACTTAGATATCACTTATGCATTAACTGAACGAGCAGAAATTGAGTTAATGTCTGTTAAACCCCTCTATCGACATTATCTAAGAACACAAAATATCGTCACGCCTCACATCCAAAAGAAAGAACCATAAGTTCATTGGAATTATATTTGGCGAAATATTAATGCTCCCTTTTCAACAACCAAACAAAGGTCTCTTTGGTATTTTATCGATAACAATAAATACGAAACGCTATACAGACTACATCAGTTAGGTATAGATTTTTGTAATCTGTGTGACTACTCTCATAATATACATACTCTTGAGTATCCCTTACAATATTCTACAGAGACTCAACATACCTGGAACTAATTTGGTACACTCATAAGTAAGATTTGTCATACTTCTGAATCTCATATTATTGCTACTGATGTTGATATATCCAGATTTTAACTATTTTCCTAAAGCAAAAAATAACAAGCGTTGTGCGGCTCGCTACATATAAGCTTCTTTAATGTCCTCATTTCACATGGACCATATCATGTCGATGTGTAGTTGTATTATCTACGGTACCATTTGCAGAAAATGAATGTGCAGTATAAACAACAACACTTTGCTAATTATTTTCTTGTCTTAGCTCCATAACAATGGTGTAAACTTTTCAGATTTTTTAACAGTTTTTTTTAATAAACTGGTTCTTGTATTGCTTTTATAACTGTTCAGTGTACATGTGATAAAACTGTTAATAAAGAGTTTAAAAATAAGTGGATAAGTCGGTAAGGTGTCTGCCTGCTGAATGTGGCAACGTGGGTTCGAGTCTCGAGTACACGGATTATATTTCTTTCAAAACACATTTCTATATGTTTATATTTGTTATTAATAATTGCTTTTCTACATTTTTGTGTAAATTAGTGGAGGTTAAGTAAAGTGTGGAAGGTTAAAACACATATGAATGATTGCTTTATCCGTATGTGCTGTTCAAAAATGGAGCGGGCCAGTAGGTCCACAGAACGTGACTCACTGCGACCCACCACCCATCGGGATCCATTCTGACCCACCGATCTACTTTGACTTAACAACGCATTACGACCTACCGACCTATTCTCTTCAGTGCATTGTAGACAGATTCTGAACACTAGGAAATTTGCCTACGGTTTGCTTTCAAGGCCTCCTCTTTCTTGAAAAAACAAGGCAATTTTAGATATTGATTTTTGTAATTGTAATAATAGCAATAGTACTTATTAGTTGCCTTTGAGATCATTAGTTATTAGTTAGCTTTGAGGTTATTAGTTAGAAAAGCAGCCTGTGACATTTTAGAGGAGCTAACTACTGTAAAAAATTTTGAATCACGTTTAATATATGGATTATTATATAAAAGTGAATGTTACTGTGTGTGCATTATCATAATCATTCAAATTTCAAAGTCAAATGAAATGACTTTTGATATATACTTAGGCCCCAATCCCAATTGGGAAGTTATCATACGCGTATGATTTTTCATTATATTACATATTCTAAGGGGATCCGAATTTTTGCGAAAAAATTAGTATGTAACAAGCCGTTCAACTTAGAGAGCTGAAACTCAGTATATTAATTCTTTATTATAAATAAACAGACCATGTCCTCGCATTTTTTTAAAATTCTCTTTTATGGAGGGGGCTGCATTTTGTGTATATTGCCGGAAAGAAGACTTTGATCAGGTAATGGCGACTGCTTCGAAACAAATGCAGAGTACGAGAATTAAATCTGTCATATCTGTAGTTTGGTGTGGAGAAGAAACAAATTTGTCAATCGAAGATTTAAGAACAACTCACGTTATATGATCAGACAGATAATCACG
The DNA here is from genome assembly GCF_964235325.1 of Thermobia domestica. Classification (NCBI taxonomy): domain Eukaryota; kingdom Metazoa; phylum Arthropoda; class Insecta; order Zygentoma; family Lepismatidae; genus Thermobia; species Thermobia domestica. The sequence goes on from NC_137458.1 coordinate 57,547,713, forward strand.
ATATCACTTTGACAAATTCACCACTAATTTGGAACTTACCACCTCTCACCTTCAAAGCTGATATTTGAAGATGATGGAGGAAGAACTCACATTCTAAACCGAGATATCTATATACCTAGTTTCACCTACCTCTTACAGTATACATATTAATGGATGTAAGGTTATAAACATCCGACTGGAGCCAAATGCTACATACCATCATACTACACCCATCATCATTCACAAATGAACAAAAGTTATAGAAATTGACTCTCTTAATACCAAAATTTCTCAAAATGCTGGGATACATGCTTACTCGTTTTTAATAAGGGTTTTATATACTAAGTTTTATCTCACTAACGTGAAGTACTCTATTTGTATGTATTTTAACCCCCTCTCATCTATTAGGATACGAACTTTAATAAATGTGACGTGACAAGAACCGAGTTTGAGGTAGCTGTTAACTATGTTTAAAAAATTCACACCGAACGGTTCAACCATTTTCTTTACGTTAAACAATATATTTTTCAGTTGTATAATAGAGACCTAGATTAATAGTATTGGTGCTCTCTTTCCTGCGTAAGTTATTTCTTGATTTCAAATATGAGTTCTTATGTTTAATGTGGTGAACAATGCAAAATAATACTAGTCGCGCAGTGAATTTTGTGTGTAAGATACATCTTATATTGAATATAATTATCCCACTAGTATTAAATTAAGCTTGAATGCTAAAACTTTCTTCAGTTTCATTTCTCAAAAGACTTTCTTTCGTGTCCAGCCATTGTTTTGTCAAAAGCTTTCAAAACACAAGCAGCAGACATTTTGCATGTAGAGTCTTTCACCTTTTTTCCCTGTATACTTTTCTCTACTTTCTCAAATGTAGTTAAATATATTCCTCAGTACCTTTTCTATTGAAAATTGGTCCAATATCAAATTACCATTCGCACCTAATCTGAAAAGTGCTTCAAAGAAAAGGGAAATTAAACTGACTATAAGCAATATCAAATTTGGTTTCCTCATCTTGCGGAAGTTTTTATTTCTTTGTAAATTATTTGTTACTGGTGCAAATCAGATCACTATGATCACGACTTCGAGTCGGAATTGCTCTCACTCTGATAGATCCAGCAACTCAAACAAACCTAATTATTCAGACAGACCCGATGGCCCAGAAGTAGCTGAAATGTCAGCGCTGAAGAATTTTTATCTACCAAGTCATGAAATGTAATTTTACGTTTATTCATCTTTTCGTACTAGAAGAAAGGCATTTGTTTTGGCCACTCTCTGCACAGAAAAGATTTAACACAACACTGTCTGGATTCAGAGGTATTTCTTATACTCTACATGGCATAGTTTTTCGGAGTTGCTTGACTGAAGTTTAACTAACCCTTATAGGAAATGTATATAAGGTATCTCTTCTATAAATCAATGGGTTTATTTTCTTATAGAACTTGCAGTTATTTTTCAGTGCAATATGTCCATAAACACAGATACACACATCAAGAGAGGTGGCCGACCATACATTTAGTGAGAATAGAGCGCACAAACGTGTTTCTAGAATCACGTTTCAAAATTAAATGGGCATTAATGAAAATTAAGTCCTTTAGGATCTAGGATTTAGGATTTAGATTTCTCATTTTTCGGCATCTTTGGTCATTTAGCCTGTCACGTTTGCGGTATGACCTCCCTCGGCGAGCACACTATCCGGGGAAAGAAATAAAGGATTGGGAAAGGAAGAAAGCAGCTTGGGACCTACATGGTAGGTACCACCTCGGCATTCCTGGTGTGAATGAGGAAAACCTAAGAAAACCATATTCAGGATGGCTGCACTGAAAAAGGATTTTACACTTCTTCGACCGAGTGTCCCCACCGGGAGTCGAACCCGGGACCGCTCGCACCAAGTCATTTAGGCTAAAGCGCACTGACAATTAATAAAAGTTACCTAGCTAATTAAAGTTTCAATTCATTTCTAACGGGAATCAAATCTGAGACTAAATACAACAAAAGCGCAGACGCTAGACACTAGACCGGCAGGAAAGAGTAGAATTATATTAACAGTGTCATACAAATTCTTTGTGCGTGTGATAATGACTCGTTCTCTTCAGATTTGTTAGAGTCTTACCGAGTCACGGGTCTGACTGTTTCCAAGTCACAAAATTGATAACCAGTTTCAGCCCTACTTCCCAATACAACGTTTGTTCCAATCTCAACCGGTAAGAATTAACTGTAGTTAGATCTTGTGTTTTTGCTCTGAGTATAACTTTAACTTTTGTTCTCATATTAATTGTCATGTTTTATCTTGAATGTTACTGTTGAAAATATATGTGTTTGATCCCTTTTTGTACAAAGAACAATCATATGAGTATCATACATACACCTTTTTCAAAACCTTCTTCATTATGCCGAAGAAAATAATTATTAACTTGTAATAAGCATTTAATGGACTAGATAAAGGACTTAAATAAATTGTACATATATATATATAGGGATTATTAATTATTGTTCTAAGTGGATTGCGAAAAACTAACAAATTTATTACGGGGCCATCTTGAGCCCGATAGCACCGTATACGCCACGGAAGACTACTCTGCTCCCCTGAGTTAGATACTCTTTTCTAAAACCGGAGTTCAATTTCCGACGGGAGCTCATGCGGTTTGGATCCCATTTTAAGCTGTCGATCCATGTCTCCTACGGCAGTAAAACCTTCAGAAGTATTCATAAATTTTTAAAAAGTATTTGATATATGGTTTCCACCATAAATAGGTTCTAGCAAGAGAAGTGTACTAATTTTTACATTTTATTTTGACATTAAAGATAAGTAACTTCATTTGTTAAATATTGACGTTATTTTTTCTTCCTGAAATATGTACAAAGGAAAAATATTCATTGACATAAACAACAGCATGTAGTAGTAATGTAATTACCTATGGTGATTTATAAACGAAACAGGAAGCAGAGCTAGTTTAATAAACCACTCCCTGGATTTATTGCTAGTTTGGTCATTTTTAACGACGATTCTATGGAACTTGAAACTTATGCTGATTTCTTCAAGATTTAAAGTTCTTATTCTGTTTGAGATTCTATCGATAATCAAATTCAATTTATATATTTGAAGGTGAAGTGTCCCTACGTATTGAATAGACTTGTGTTTTAGCATATAACAACAAATATATTCCCTAACTTTCAATGCCTTCCACTTCATTGTATTTTACTTTATTATAAACTATTATTTAAATTATTACAGTTTGTCACACTATCTTCGATATTTACACGTATAAATACATTCATTTGTTCCAAATAATTATGTAAACAAATGTGGCGTAGAGACATTTTGAACTGCCCTCTCTGATTTTTTCTGAACTAAATACTAGCATTTTATTCCTAAAGCAAAAAATGATTAGAGTTGTATTTAGTTCCAGAAATAAAGACGATAAAAGGCATTGTACTGACCAAAATAACTCAAATCTATCTCGTTGACCATAGCTGTTTATGCATTAAGATTGAAGATAATTCAATCTAGTTTTCAGCTATAAAGCTCGTCATAGTTTTTATTAATATCAAAATTTAGAATTTTTACTTTATGTTTGTAAATTTCTACTTCATCTTTTTCGCTTTATAAAAACAAGATCAACAACAAAATTTGCAGAATGTCGAATGAATTATAATTGTAATCATTTTTTTCAATTGTTGTCCTGCGTAATCAAAGAAGAAACACAAGCAAAGTACGAAGAAGTTTCGAATACGGGACATCTGGGTGATAGTTTTCTACGGATCCAATTAACTACGGAATAAGGTAGCACAAACTCCCTACTCCGTAATTATTGTAAGGATCCCCATATCAGGACAAGATCACATGTCAACACAACATATGTTATAGATTGTCAACAGCCTAGCAGAGAAGAAGCTGCCACGAAAGGCACTGAGGAACGACCTGTAGAGGACAGACAAAGACCGGACCACGAGGGACCCAGCATAAGTCGACAACTGATCGCTTAATCATTACCTTCTTATGTCACTAGGACTAGGAGTATCTCTTCCTTATCCTATGTCGCACTGGATTAGGGATCCCATCTTTTACTTATAGTCCTAATCTAACCTACAAACTGTTAAGTGTTCTGGAACATTTAATATTCCTTTACTTGGTCATTGAGTAAGAGACATTGAATTAGAAACACTTGTACTTATTATATTTTGTAATAAAACAGGTGAAGGGAATAAGACACACGGCACGGACCATTATTTGACTCTACCTATAAAACATTCCGTAGTGTAGGCACCGGAGGTTTGTAGGGGGCGCTCTTTTTCTTAACTTTATATCTTAGCACTGATGATACTATCAAAATTCAACAAAATTTCATATAATGTCCCTCCCTCCATCTTCTTATCTTCCCTGAGTGCGATTTATGCGGAAAATAGGTCAGGTAAATGAAAATACAGATCAGGAGAGAATAGCACAAATATGACGGAGGGTGCATCTAACATATCTTTTAACATTCCACATTTGACTAAGTATGCGGGACACGTACACGAGGACCCGGACAGGTTTTTAATGCTATTCGATCATATAGCTACCATGTAATCATAATTACCGGCTAAGAAGAAGGACATTTTACCGACATATCTAAAAGACACCGTACTGGATCCCACGTTGCAACTTAAAAACCAAAATAAATTTGATACGATATCCTATGACGATCTAAAATCTAAATTAGTAGCATTAAGTAGGCCAAAGGTCCCATCTTATAAAGCAGAACATAAATCTTTCGAGGTACAACGGGGAATGGATGAATCCATAGACTCATTCTTTCTTCGTATAATCCGAGCAAGCAGGCAGTTACTACTGGAAACGACAAAAGAGCAAACATTCAACCATTTATCATTGGGGCTACAGAGGGTTTTCCTTAATAAGATAGCATTGAAAAGGTTTGCGACACTACACGCCCTACAGACTAAATTAAACACTTTGAAGCCGCCATTGGCCTCTGAAGGAAAAGGGAACATGGAGAGCTATCACAAAAACTGCACATGCTATACGGCCAGAATCACACACCTAACCCACAGAATAAATCATATGGGTTACCAACCGAACCAAAGACGATGGATCCTGTACAATAATTATATACCGTACCTATCCTGTACAAACGCAACCTGTTATACAAGCGATGAATAGCTATGTACCTTCATATCAACAACAAATTACTTCTTCCACGGCAATTTCTCAACCTAACCCTCAAGAATATCGAACCTCATGTCAAGAATCTAAGACTATTCCCCACAAACAGCAAAATCCTACACAAAATGACCTCTTTACCTTGCTCAATAAAATGGCTGAATTTTTGCTGGTAAAAGCCCAGACGAGTTACAGAAACCAACCGCAGCATAGTAATCAGGGAAACAGAAAGAGGAATAACATAATAACGGGAAGGTAAAGTATGAAACAGCCCAGAACGATCAGCAGGCTACGCCCACAGAAGATCAAATTTTGGTATGCGGGATACGCCTGAATCGGGGGCATGGTGAATCTGTTTGTTACAAGCTTCGAAAAAAGTGTAAGGCAGCCTATTCACAAGTTTTTTGAAGCTCGAAAGGAGAAGACCAAGAAGAAACTAGCAAGCACAATAGCTTAAATTACGAAATTTCTGTAATAAAAGAGCAATCGGGACAATTGGCAGAAAGACAGGAAAGGATTGCATTAGAGGACGAAAATAACAGATCGCATTTAAGAATCAAAACTAAATCTCGACCAGAAGATAAAAGTAAACAATATGACAATTTTTATTTCAAATTCCAATGGCAAAAGTGTCAATATAAAAAGGAATACATAAGTTTTGGTTCTTGAAGAAGGGCATGAAATCTCTTTGAACTCCTTAGAAGAACCATAATATTTAGAGAAAGCATATCATTTTAAGAAAAAAGAGGAAACGGAAAAGCGCCTAAAATATACAAAAATACTATTTAATAAAGACCTTTTTGACTTGGAGAGAAATACCTGGACAGAAAGCAAATACAATTAGTTTATGACTTGTTTAAATATACAGACGTTTCTACGTATTCCCCTGATGATATCGGATATTTTAGGGGATATGTTCATATAATTAGGATTTCAAACTCCGCCGTATTGCACGACCATTCCCCAGCTATTACATTACACATCAGAGACCAGGTAGGCAAGCAGATTCAAGACCTTATCAAGGCAAAAATAATCAGGCCTACAGACAATAATGAATTTTGTTCTTCACTTCTAGTGCTCAAAAAGTCTAATGCGAAAGAATTTCGGATAGTTTACAATCTACAGATATGTAACAGCTATACCAAGTATTTATCGGAGATATTTCAATCAGCAGAAGACGTTCTAAACTCTATAAAGAGGAAAACTTTTCACAACAATTGTCGATATCTCGAATTCATATTTCCAAAATTTGTTGCATCCTAAGATCCGCAGGTACATAAACTTCGAGCTCAATCATACCAAAAATCATACGAATTTTTGAGGTGTGCGATGGGCCATTGTGCATCAAGTCAAAGCTTGTCCCTTGCGACAAGGATAACTTTGGAAGGACTACCCGATACAATTACAAATTTTGCAGACGACTTTGTCACCAGTTCATATAAATTTCCACAGCACCTGCAAGATTTAGAATTATTATTTCACAAGCTTAGGAAACACGATTTTCGTCCATCACCCAAGAAGACACACATTGGCTACCAGAAGCTTAACATATTACATCTTGTTAGTGTGGAATCCATTAAAATATCTCAAAAGATAGCCAAGAAGATATAAACTTTTCAGAAACAGACTACTAAGCGGATTCTCAAAAGATTTATCGGCCTATTTTCACACCTTAAGGCGCACATTAAACATTTTACATTAAAATTTGAGCCCTTCCAACAATTAGTAACATCTAAATCTAAATTTAAATAGGCGGAGAAGCACGATGCACTCTTTGAACAATTAAAAGAAGACATATTAAACGTCCCATCACTCGCTCATTTTGACGACTCGCTAGAAATCCGCGTCTATACCGATAGTTATTCAAACTCAGGTAGGAGGAGTACTCGCTTGCTATCAGGCCCGTGCTGGGTCACTAACGAGGGCGGTGGACAAGTCTACCCAAAGGGCGCCCATACAAACGTGAGAATATATATAGTGAAATTTAATTAATATACTAAATATCGGGAGGTGATTCCTAACACCGGAGATAAAAGGAAAAGTATAGACCAACCTGGGTGTAGAATTGTCTCTGAGAAATGACCACCCGAAAATTTTCGAGAAAATGCAAGCCATACTCGAGAACAAAATGTTGGATCGAAATCGTGCAAAAAGGAATTCCATTATTTTCAGTTGTAGATTTCATTAGTGTACAATCGGATGTAGTGCAGTGGCGGTGCAAGGGTGACTCCCAAAGAAGTTGGGGTATTAATTTTAATATTTTTTAAACGTATGTGTACTCGAAACAGCTGTAAAGAATAACAATTCACAGTCTACTGTCAACCGTTGACCACATTGCAAAGATGACATTAGCGACGTAAATTTTTCCGTGTACGGCCAAACACATCTAAAATTTCGGAGGTGAATGCCGCAGCTACTGTATGTTAACTCGAGCAACAAGTTCTTCGGCGGTCTTGACTAGTGTTTCATTCAAAAGCGTTTTATAAAACCCAAACTAAGAAATCAAGGGGCGTAAGGTAGGGTGAAAGAGGTGGTCATAACACAGGTCAATCACTCCCAATCCAGCTATCTGGGAATGTTTCCTCTAAGTAGGTCTGCATATATCCGTCAAAATATGCAGGAGCACTGTTTTGCTGGAATCACATCTGCTGTCTTATGTTCAAGTGTACATGTTCTAACAATTTTGGGAGAACATCACGTAAAAATGAATTATATGTACTCCCACACAGTCAGGCCGGTAATAACTAAGATCCTACCCCAAAATTATCCACCATACTGCATCGCGCGCTCACACTAAATCTCTCTGCTGATCGTTCACTGGAGTTCATGTGAATTTTTACTCCCTACACATGACTACTGTTAGTTTCAGGACGATCTTTGATCATTCCCGGTAAACTGTGTTCAAATTCAAGTGTCCACATGCTGCAATTTCCTCCAATTTCATGTAGGGGAAATTGAAGAGACCCTATCTCCCGAAGGCGAATATGCAGGCGTGGAAAAAATACAGTGAAAATTACTCTCCTATGAGGGCTACGGTTACGATATAAACGCCTTGACTCTGGGATACTTTCCCTTATCTTTCCACAAATGAGGTACATATCTTCTAGCTCGTGGACAGGCTAATCTGCCATTGCGTATGCACATACAGATTAACAAAATTAATTTTACTTAAACACCAACATCTACGGTTTTACACGACCTGAATACCTGGACCCTTCACTCTATCGTCGTACGCAACACTTCCTATCCTGTCATACAGCAATTTTACACGTATCATCAGAGCATCGGAGACTGTATTTCACTCACAAGCTGCATCAGATGCCTACTATAACACAGCTACGCTCATTTATGCCATCCACTTCAAAACTGCAATACAGCCTCCCGTGATCCACTTGCAAATGGCAAACAAGTGATGATAATTCCATAAGTGCTGCTACGTCTAAGCAAAAGTGCCACATTCTCTTTCCTCCGTATTGGTATTTCATCCACCTCCAAAGTACATAGAGAACGTCGAAAAAATATTTCCGTGTGTTTTCTTCTGGAAAGAATTTTCTTCTTAAAAATGTTCCACCAGTGAAAAAACCAAATATAAGTGGGTTACACTACGACACTATTTTGGTATATTCAGAATAGGAATGTATTTTGTCGTAGGTCAGGATTAAGGGGCGTTTTGTCAACTCCAAGGAAGGTGAATAGTCCCTCGAAAGTATCCCTAGAAGAAGATTTACCTAACGGATAAATTAAGTATACCGTTCCAGCGCATTTCTTTGTATCATTATGCAACTTAATACAACATCTCGTGTTGCATTCATTTTTCTTGCTTCTGTTCACAGAAGTATCATATTCCACGGAATTAGATATTAACGAGGAGGCAATCCTTTAATGCAGCTTACTTTCGCAAATATGTATATGGAAAATCCCTTGTATACTCGTTGATTACATATGATCTTTGCATTTTTGAATGATACATGTTATGTTTCTTTACATCTCCTGACTGTCCTATGCACGATCTTTTCGAACCTAATCTGGATGAAAGTTATTTTTTATATCTTCACACACTCGTAACTTGGACAGAAAGCCGTTTATTTATCATCCGTTATCAATAGCCTAGAAGATATAACTGTGATACGGTAAAGAATTATTTTCGTTTATATTATTCTCCCGAGAGTTTATTCTGTGCTGAGACGAAATAGATCAATCACACATATGTATATCTCTTTCTTTCGAGTTCTAAGTGTTCTAATTTGAACGATGTACTATGAGATCTACTTTTGATTGTTAAAATCGTACTTGATTGTTGTTCATTGTCCTCATTTAACGTTTGATAAAATAGTCGACGGAATACTCCAGTTTCTTTGGGAGGCACCCTTGCGCCGCCGCTGTAAACTAATGGGATCTACGACTAAAAATAATGGACATTCTCTTTAACCGGACTTCAATCCGATGTTTTATTCTTGAGTTATGGCTGTTCTTACATTTTTCCGATAAATTTTAGTGTGATCAAGGCGCCAAAATGAGGCATTTTTACACCCAGGTTGGTGTATACTTTACGTTTTATATACGTGTCAGGAATCACTTCCTGAAGTTTATGTTAATTTACATCCTGTATATATACGGGCGCCATTTTATGCATTAAAACCCAAAGTTTATTTAATAACGTAAATAGCTAAACTGTGAAAGCCTCTTTACTAAAGAAACTTTTTTATTTATATTTTTTGTCAAACATATATATACATAAATATATACTAATAAATCAATATAACTATATTTTAGAAATACAATACGCACTGATTATTCCAATACTGCTCTAAAGGCACAGGAATAATCACATGACAATGGCGTATTTGCAAAGGGCACACTGTACCCTTCATGAGTTTTTTTACCAACAGTAACAGTATGTATTCATTGTACAGAACTGTACCATACAGAAGAATAAATGAAACCATTTATCTTTGATGTGTGTTCGCAAGAGCGTCTTATGTAAAGATCGACTGTACTTATCATGGATTCTTTACCAATAATAACCGTAATAATTTATTATTAAAAAATTACCTTTATATATAATGTGATGTTTCGGAGGGCGCACCGGGACATGTCCCGGTGTCCCGGTGTCCCGGTGGGCCAGCACGGGCCTGCTTGCTATGACCCAAAAGCTGACACTGAGAAGGTGGTTGCCTAGAAGGCTAACGAAAAGTGAAGAGAAAGTTAACATATGGCAAGAGTTGTACGCCCTCGTACACACATTGCCCAAGTTTCGCTACTTTTTTACTAAATAAAAAATTTAAACTCTACGTAGACGCAAAATGTATAGCGACGATGAACACGCAACCTGGCAAAGTCAGGAAATATACATGACATAAAAATAAATTTTTGCTGATTATGATTTTAATACACAGTATCTACCTGGGTCCAATCATCCAGCATATATAATCAGTAGGATCGAATAAACCCAAGATATTAAGAAGGAAGAGGAAAAAGAAGACAAGGACGAAGAAAAGGGTTAAGACTACCATGCTTTCAAATCAAGTAGTCTTCAAGTTAATATTGTAAAAATAGGGTATAACAGCCTTTTACAAAACATCGCAAGAGAACAGACAATTACAAAGACGTTTCAAAAACGGCATATTATATAGGAAAGAAAACCATCCTGATTATGGCTTACTATATCTCTTATGTATACCGAAGTCGCTAGCCAATTTGTAGTTCACAACCTTCCACGGCCAGGCGATCAACCGCGTTTTCGGGTTTTTAAAATTTTACAAAACCGTTATAAAGGAATTTTATATGCCGTATCTCAAAAACTATCTTGGTCACAAAACACTTAGTGTGAGGATTGCCAAGCTTTAAAAAACTACCACAAAACAAGCAAGCCAAATTACTACATCACACGGTAGGAGAGATAGCAACAACATAGGTCCATGACGAACTCGGACCTTTCCCAAGTAAAGAAGGAAAAATTAATACATACTAGTAGCCACAGAATTAGCTACACGATATATGATAGCAAAAACAGTAGACGCCATACACGCGGAAAATATACAGAAATTTTTGGAATATGATATCCTGAACTTTGCAGCATATACAGCTTGTATTGGGAGCAGTATCCAGTACATGGAGCAACTCGTTTACAAAATTTAGCGCAGAAGTACGATTTCGTCTATTAGTATTCTCCCGCATATAAACTTGCTTCCATAGGGTTAGTAGAACAGCCCAATAAAATCATACAGAATCGTCTTAAGTTTTTCACACAAGAAAAAATATGGACCGGGAAAGACGATTAACGCACGTTATTTTTCACATCAATACTTACGTATAAGGAGGGACCAAATATTCAGCAAGCATCTTACTATTTGGTTACGAACCTAGGATCTCGACAGAATGTGCACTCGCATCAAGACAGCATATACAAATTGACAGAGTTAAACTAGCGGCCATCAGGAAGAAAGTACGAACTAACCTGGAACATGCATATAACAAACAAAAGCAGTTTTACGATAAGCGCCAAAGGCAGACAACTTATAATCCAGAATACCTTGTTTTGGTATATTATTTTACAAGAAATATTGGTTTACCTAAATATTTTCCGTTCACTACGAAGGCCCGGCACGAATCATGGGGAAGCTTAATTCAAATTTATATCGAGTCGCATTGTAATCTAAATTCAGACACAGAATTCAAGAAATTCCGGTGGACCCCTTGAAGGAATTCACGTGGACCGCACAGAGGGAATAGAAAATTAAGAAGAGAGAGGCACAAATCCAAGAAGAAGAACAAGAAGAAGAATGCTACAAAATTCCAAGTACTAACCGGGAACAGAAGAAGAACCAACAACAGAAGTAATGAAAAAAGAAACGATGTACTGACAAAAATCTGTACTTATTTATTTCAATTATAAGCTCTATCTCATTCTCTTATTTAACTTAGCAACATTAGTACTTCCATTCTACTCGCAAACCTCAAGATCAACATTTTTTTCTTTTATTTTCTAGTGTCAAAATCGAGTAATCCCTGCAAGGTCGAAATACAATGCTTTCTTCTTTCCAACTTTGTTTCTTCAATACGAAGAACTTAAATATTTATTACGTCATTTTTCTCCTTATACATAAAAGCAGGCCCTTGACAACATTATACAGAGTGACCAGAAATTCACATTCTCTATTTTTTTCGTTTTTTAGATACAGAAAACTTTACAAATTCCAAAACCGATTATTCTCCTTTCATTAGTTCTAATAATAATTTATTTATCGCTCATCTTTTATAGGTCCCATTACAAAGCAAAACTTAACCAGTCAGCGCCTACTACTAAAGTTAGACTTAACCGATATAGACTACCAATAACAGGTATCACAGCATATCCAAAATTAGTGAACTAGTGTATATTTATTAATCACAGTGATGATACTTCTGCCCACTTGGAGGGAAAAGATAAGCTGCTTTGATTCTACTTAGCTGGGACGGGACGCAATTTATGTATATTTCGCAATAAGTGTGCTTAAAGTTATTTTTCAGTATTTTATACTGTTCATAAGTGTTTTCTAGTGTCTAGAACACTATCTCCAAGTGTGTCAGTGTTGTGGTTTAAGTTACCCTTGACTTATAACAATTGTCTGTTTTTCTCAATATAATCTTCCAGGTTACTTTTTCCAGTGTGTGGTGTAAGGATCCCACATTATAACAAGAGCACATGTCAACACAACACATGCTATTGATTGTCAACAGCCTAGCAGACAAGAAGCCGACACGAAAGGTACTGAGGAACGCTGGATAAAGACGAACCTCACAGAGGGACCCGAAGAGAACAGATAAAGGCCGGACCACCAAGGAACCCAGCATCAGTGTACCAACTGATGTCGCTGTGCACAAGCAGCACCCCTTCCCTATCCTATATCGCACTGGGCAAGGGATCCCATCTTAAACTTATAATCCTAATCTAATCTACAACATGTTAAGTGTTCTGGAAACTGCCATGAGTGGAAGGGACACCCGGAAAAACATTTAATATTCCTTTACTTGGTTATTGAGGAAGACACATTGAATTAGAAATACTTCTACTCTTTATATTTTATAATAAAACAAGTGAAGGGAAAGGACACCCGGACTATCATTTGACTCTACCACTAAAACATTGCTATATATATTGCTAATATTCGTAAGTTTCATGCTTGTAAATGAAAGTAGCTGCTTCGACTTTCTATTAAGGTTTACGATATTTCTATCGTATCTTGTCTGAGCTGAAAAACGAAAGATAGTATTTATCGATTTTTGGTTAGGGATTGGTCCTTTAAAACATATAATTAAGTCGAGGGGTCATAGAAAGATACTATTCCGCGAAAGACATGCATTTTCTTTTGTGACAGATGATAATACTACTTCAAGTTTGACTATTGAATTCACATAGTTTGGAAATCGTTTCACACTGTGAAACGATATTCCAATCTTTTATGGCGGCCGCGGTGGCTCAGTGGATCAGCGTTCACCTCTGGTGCTTGCAGTATCGGGTTCGATCCCAATTCCTGCCAAGTGAACTTTGTGGTGGACAAACACCGTGTGCGTGGTTTTTTTCGGGATTCTCCCGTTTCCTCTCACCTTCTTCATTCCACCATTTCATTCATTACTTATCAACGTCTGCTTTAGCCTAACCGGCATAACCATGGAACGTAAAACTCAAAGATTTTATTTTTTTTCAAATCTTTTATATTGGTATTGGTACTGATAACTCGACTAATATATGCAACAAGTTGAAACTGTTAGCCATAGATTAGAACTTGTAGAAGTGTAACAGATATTTGGCAGAAGTTCTGTGAATTGTTAAGTAAAATACGCCTTTATTCTTCGTCCTTCAGTTACAACAATTTAATCGTTTATCCTGATTTTAACTATTAACCTACCACTAACAAGTAAAGTACTTGTTAAAGAACGGGTGGATACATGCAGGAAGGAAACCTTGTGTCAATATTAGCATCCCGGAAGCAAACACTGACGTCCGTTTTTCTGCAAAATGATGTAGACCTCATCAACAGCAGGGCAAAGTGGAGGACATGCCGTTTTAGTGGGCGTTGATAAAGTCTGACCTCGGAGCGTATTTGCGGAAAGGATTTGGGTTGGTGGAAAAATCGGCAAACACGTATCCCATTTTTTAAAGGTACACATGATAAATAAAAACCAGTGTCCCGGAGTCCCTCGGAGGGTCCAACCAAAATTATGGAATAGTAAGGAGGTCAAGTAGTATATCGTTGAAAAGGTATTGTGTAAACAAACAAGATGAAGAATGTCCCGGATCTGTACACTCATACTGTACAAAATGGTAGGGAGTCAAAATGTCAACAATGTTGTCATGAAAGAGTCTGGGGGTGTGCACACAAATTCAGGACTTGTCTCTTCAATGAAAAGCGAGATATGGGAGTCCATTATTGGTACTTACAATTTTTGGCGTTGGGAATAGCCAGAAATATTGGACTGCCGAATTTCACAGTTTCAGTACAAATTTGATGCGACAGTATGGAATAAGATCCCGTCTAATCACTATGTTACAATCGCGGAAAGAACATGACAGGAGAATTGACAAACATTGCGGAAGCATTTGTGACAGAAGTAAATGAGCACACCAGAATGAAAACCATCTATACGAAATTTGTGTAAAACTGGATCATAGCCAGTCCTCCCGTTTCCCCCCACTTTCTTCATTCCACCATTTTTCATTCATTTCTCATAATCACCGTCTCCTTTAGCCTAACCGCCATAACCGTGGGATTTTTGGGTCATAGCCAGTTCAACTGCGAACTATCGTCAGACCGTACATTGTCAAAAACGGGAGAGATTCTATTTCAACGCTGTCGTCGATGCATAGTGCAACATACAGATATACTATTGACGTTGCAGTCTCGCTGGGTGGTAAAATTGTATATATGGTTTGAAGAATTCAGTGGTAAATTCGGTCCCCTTGTTGCACGGACATGAAAGAAAGGTCCCTCATAATGTAGTAATGGACGCAAGTGTGAGCGGAATATGACGAAAGAACATATTACCAGGTTTTTTCCTCGATATTAAATCCACATTTATCTGGCAACGATACCTCTCTCCTGGTCGACTCGTGGTCGACTTGTTTCACTCTTGGTCGAGACTTAAAAATGAACATTTCCGGAATGCCTGCGTAGAAAGACGTGTCGGTATGACACTAACCTCACCCAAAAACTACAAAATATGCTCAAACTTTGTATGTATATTTTTTTCGGCAATACAAATTCTACGCCATGTGAAATACTGACTACCTCCAGTTACGTTCCCGTGTGCGTGAGCCGAATTTACATGACCGGTTCTCCTGAAATTACATTTGGTCATCTAAAATCAGTTCCCTTCGAATATCCATCGACCAATACTTCATTATGCATGGTTGAAAACTGGTTATGGCAATGGTGAACGTGTGCAAGATTTCAAAAGTGTAATCGATGTAGCTTTCTATACAGACATCACAGAGTGTGCCGTGTTGACATGTGACAATTGTTCTTTTGCTACCTCTCCTTTCTGTAGTCTCCCGTACTGCTTTGATTATTTTATTGAGAATCCTCATGTGCACTTATAGTTACGCCATATTATCTACGTGTGCCTCCCAATGTGACCTCTCTTGGAGGTTTCCAACATATTGTTGCAGACAAACCAACGTCACCATTAGTTTGAAGGTAAGGAGACTTGTTTAACCTTGTTCCTTTTCACATATTTCCATCGATATACTACTTTAACCATTACCATTTGAAACGTTTGATTCGAACCTTTCTTGGACCCTCCGGGAGACTCTTGAAAAAAAAAAAACTATTTCATTCAAACTATGTGTCCCTAAAAGTAATGAGATACGTGTTTGCGATTTTTCTATCCGACCAACACTTTCCCGCAAACATGGCCCGCGGTCAGACATTGTATGCGCCAAGTAGTTATGGCACATGCTCCACTTTGCCCTGCTCTTGCGAACGTTTACACCATCTTACAAAAAATGGATATCACTGTTTGCTTTCGGGGTGCTAAAATTACGCATGCTTTCCTTTTTGTGCGTATTCACTCGTTCGGGCGCAAGTATTTTTTTGTAAGAACAACACTGTCATTTAGTCCGTTTTCAGCCAATGATATATATTTTAACTACACCAAGTTCTTGCCATTCGGATATTTACCGTGCGTATCTCACATATTATGATGAAGACCAAACACTTTTCATAAGCAGAAACATTTTGTAAAATTTTAAACTCTTTTAAGTTGATTATAATATGTGAGGTTTCACTCTGGGAATAAAATGTTTTGGTTTTTAAAAATAAACTTTTCCTCCTTACTTTCATACGTATGTAATAACTTGCCGGCTTTTATCATGTACTCTTTATATGCTAAATAAATAGCTTGAAATGTTTAGTTCAGTGGTAAAGCGTGCGACTTCTTATTCTGGGGTCGTAAGTTAGATCACGATGGGGTCAAATATTTTGATGTGTTATGATAAATTCCTCAGCGAATTAATAATTATATAAAAGAATTACATTAAAATAAGTCGTTTGTGTATATACACTCATACAACCATTTCAGTCCATAAATAATTGTTATGTTTAAAATATACATTTGACGTACGGTTAGTGTATACAGAATGTCGGCATATTAATGTGAATGTTACATATCAATTAATTAAAACAGGTATTGACAATACGTAAGTATGTGTTGTGTATTTGCCTGAAACAACACACTTCAGATTCTGTCCATAGAAGTGACTGTTGCAACCGTAAGTAATAGTAACTTGGAATTACTTTCTTTTTTGGAAGTGTTTGGTATATTCATTGGATGTTTTCTTAAGACGCTGATTCGTTTGTAAACAGACGCTTCTCGCTATCTGTTACGTTTGATTTCGATATTGAAAAACGTTGAAGTCGGAAATGGCTAATTTTAACCCCTTCCAATTTGAATACAGTTTCAACGAAAAAGATAGGATCCATTCTTGAAACGCTTAAATAATTGAAGAAGGACACATCTTGATAGGTTTCACCGTTGTCGCTCTATGGAAAGTATTGACAAAGAAACTAATAGTAAATGTAACCTCTTCCGTTTTAAATGAACATTAAAGGGGAACATAAACCATATTCTTAGGATATGCATCGAATGCAAGAAATAACATTTTAATAGAGTTTCTAGCATTTGAGACCTAAGGGGACCAGTATTGCTAGCAGAAAGAATAATAAATAAAATCAGTTTCGTCTTTAACAGAGTGTTGTTGATAGTCATTATACATTGTATTGACAGGCTGATTTGTTTGAATAAAACTGCTTTTCGCTACCTGTTGCCACTTTTGTTCTATGGTGCTAGGGGTTTAAAAGGTATTCAAACCGTAAATAATATTTAACCCTAAAATTTCTGGTTAGTAGAGTGATGATAGTGTGCGTATAGAAAAGATATGTTTGCAAACCTCTCCTTCTCGTTGCCGGTTATCGTTTTCGTTCTACAGCGATACACGTTGAAACTAGTACTAACGCAAACTCTCCTAACTCCAACTACTTCTGGTTTAAATAGGGATTGGAGGAAAATATTCTTGGGATTCTGAATTGTTGGAGGAAAATTTTTAGGACCCTGAATTGATTGTAAAACACAGTATATTGATATCTCCTATTGTTTTGATTTCTGGAAATAAAAATTGAAATAGGAAGTAATAATTAAATTGAACCATCTACTGTTGATCGGAAAATAGCCATATCCTGATATTACCAATTGTTTTGATTTATGGGAATAAGAATTGAAATAGGAAATAATAGTTAATTTGAAACGCTTCCTGTTCCGGTAGGATGTTGACAATAATTATGGCATGTTGCCTTGAGACGCTAAATCGTTTGGACAAAAATATTATTGCTATCTATTACTGTTTTAGTACTATGGCGAGGAACGTACAAACAGAATATGGCTAATTTCAACAAATTCTGTTTTGATTAAAGCTGCCAAGGAGAAGGAGGAAGCTGTTCTCGAGTTGCTCTACGGAAATCAGTATTGGAACCTGGAAGTACTTGTAAATTTGAACAATTTCTAGTTTGGTAGAGTTATATGGATACTAACGATATGTTTGTTAAGAGATTGAATCGTTTGTTTAAACCTGCTTCTCGCTATCTGCTGTCGTTTTCGTTCTATAGTGATAAACGTTAAAACCGTTGTTGAAACCAGAAGTTATAGTAAATTACAAATACAGCCGAATTTGGTAGAGTATTGTAGATAGTCATGATGTTGTCCTTAGACTAAATCGTTTGCAGAAACCGTTTCTCACAATCCGTTGTCAATTTCTTTGTATATCGACAAACGTTGAAACCCTTTTGAACCAATTCCGGTTTGAGTAAAAGGTTAACGGATGAAATAAAATATGTTCTTTGGACACTGAATTAATTGCAAAAGAACACATCTTGAAGCATTTTCTATTTCTATTAGGTGGAAATGGGAAATTGAAACCGGATGTAATAGTAAATTTCAAACATTTATGGTTTCTGTGGAGTATTTTGGTTACTCATGATGTCTCTAGATGTAACTTGTTTCCAAAATCAGTTCTCGCTATGTTACCGTTTCATGCTATGACGAAAGAAATTGAAACTGGTATTGAAACCGGAAGTAATAATAAATCTAAACCATTTTCAATTTTAGTAGAGTATTTTGAATGAGCACGATATATTGACTATATGCACGGTAACGTCTACAAAAAACGTCTCCTCCCTGTATGCTGCCCTTTTCATCTATGGGTTAAATGTTAGAACCCCGAAAAGCTCATTTGAACCACTTCTGACTTGAATATAAAGTTAATGAATGAGGTGTATCCTATTTT
The DNA here is from genome assembly GCF_964235325.1 of Thermobia domestica. Taxonomy (NCBI): domain Eukaryota; kingdom Metazoa; phylum Arthropoda; class Insecta; order Zygentoma; family Lepismatidae; genus Thermobia; species Thermobia domestica. Next base: position 57,566,675 of record NC_137458.1, read on the forward strand.
TGTCATGTAGAATCAATGGCAAGGAACCACTTCTGGATATCACTTACTGTCTTTGCGCTGGTATCTATAAACAGACACACGGATGAAACCACTCTGTGAGATTTGTGACTTATGCACAGTATAGGAATTTTAAAACCTGCCTGTCATTACATTAATATTATTAACACTAACATATCAATGATAATCTTGTGTATAATTCAAAAAAGTTATCCTTGAAATTTATGCCAAATTGGAAGTCGTTGTGGGAAGGTCTCTTGCTATAGCAGATTTGTGGGTTTTCAGGTACTTCTCTAAAACCAACGTAATCTTTCTATTATATAAGGGTGAGTAATGCGTTAGTCGTTTGTATTGTGTATCAACTTCACGGAGAAAAGCAACTCGTGTTCGTGACTCTATGAAAAAACATTTGTTGGTTCTTCAAGGTCAATACAACGACAAAATAGCTAATACTAGGAGTTCACACGACCCGTTAGTTCGATTGAAAGGGCAGATTCACCAGGCGTATTTACGTAAAAAAGACTAATGCCTTCGGCACTTACAAGATAGGATACCCCGGTGTAACACACCGATTGTGATAAGATTGCACAGACATAAACAACATTCAAAAGGAAGCGACATGTATTTTTATATCGGCCAATAAGCAAATTGAAAGGGTCAAATAGGGGCATAGAAATGGGGTCAAAATGAGATTATGTGGAATAAGGCGAGAACGAGATGAGATATCGGAAAAGGTTAAATGTAAGAAATACTACCAATAGTCGGCGAAATTCAATGAGGTAGAACGTACCCGTGAGAAGAGAGCAGAACATCCAGAAATGGACCAATCACGTGTAAAACATTGTCACTATGTGTTACGGAAATGAGCGAAAAGGATTATAAGGAGCAGGAAGAAAGAAGAAACCAAAACCGAAAATACGTGTTTTAGTTTTGGGTGCATTCATCACCCATTTGCGAAAAAACGCAGATTTATCTCAGCGCACGAAGATGCGATAATACGCATGGAGACAGTACTGCACAGTGGGTTGCATATATCGGCTAATAGGAACAAAATTTCATAGCACAATAGAATGTAATAGCAGGTGGTCTACATGCGTAAGATAAACAGCAACATTAACAACAGTACCAGACAATAGTATCAACATTATATCACTACGAAAATACGCGTAAAACATAACAGTTATATGAACGGCGTTTGCAACCTTCCTCCGTGTTAATCCATCTTCGGGCAATGAGATAATTCTGCGATTTTTTCGCATACTGGCAACATATGCACCCAAAGCAAAAACACGTATTTTCGGTTTTCGTTTCTTCTTTATTCCTGCTCCTTATCATCCTTTTCACTCATTTCTGTAACACATTGTGACAATGTTGTACAAGTGATTGGTCTATTTCGGATGTTCTGCTCTCTTCTCATGGGTTCGTTCTACCTCATTGAATTGCGTTGACTACGGGTAGTATTTCGTACATTTAAACTTTTCCGATATCTCTTCTAGTTCTTGCTACATTCCACTTGATCTCATTTTGATCCTATTTTTATGCTCCTTTTTAACCCTTTCAATGTGCTTGTTGGCCGATACAAATGAATACGTGTCGCTACTTTTTCGATGTTATTTATGTCTGTACAATCTTATCACAATCAGCGTGTTACACCTGGATACCCTGCTTTGTTGGTAGAAGGCTTAACTGGGTGGAAGCAACATAGCAACGTCATATGCGAAAGAACGGTGATTGTACTATCTGTTGTGTGTATGAAACACGAGTTTATGTGTCTGTCTGTTTGCGGCCCGGGGATCAGACGAGTTTTCAAAAAGGTACTAAATTTTTATCACCGATACTTTGTCCAGGCCCCAGACCAGAAAGAAGCGTTTTTTTTTATTCGAACGAGGGGTCTCAGGGGAGGGGACCGTTTACCAGGACATGTAAACTATTAGAAAATGGTCGATATTTGTGTCGAATTCATAGTTTTGGCGGACACTAAGATAAATGGTGACACTTCCATTAGCGATGACTTTCAAAATCGGCTACCATTATATGCGAGCCGGGGTCACCGAAGGGTACCGAAACATGTAAAAATAATCCAAAATGATCTACATTAGTGTCAAATCCTTAGTTTGCATGGTCGCTGAGATGAACGGTGATTCTTGCCGAGGCGTTGACTTCCAAATACAGCCCAATCGCCTGGGGGTAGGAGGCGTTCTTTTAAATTTCGAACCCGAAGGTATCAAGGGGTGTTTACCGGCAAATGTCAAAGCAGAATTAAGTGACCGATATCTTCTCGTTTCGTTGTTCACTTTGTTTACATAGATATCTTATCTGGCCCATGCGAAAAGTGGGTATTTCAGCTAGTTATTAATAAATGCAAGAAGTACATTATTAATAATAAATAGGGTGACCCAAAAGTAGGTATAGAGTACGGTACTGATCAGATCATTGCATTTTATATAATTTCTTATTGTTTTCCATCAGGTAAACTTTGTTTCTTTACTATTTGTTCTTAATGTGTTTTTACTTAATCTTAAGCTGAAAAAAGGCGAAGCAAGCAAACTCATAAACTAAAATGTTATTGTTGATCAATGCAGAGGTCTATGCCTACTTTTGGACTACGAATACATAAGAATTTACTTTGAAAGAAAAAAAAAGGAAATGTAAACATATATAACCGTATTTGACTTTATATAATCTATCCTAAACCGCGGTAACTAAACTAAGATAATGTGGGAAAGATGCAAGAAAGTATTTAATAATAATAAACATGAACATATAAAAATATATTTTGAAAGAAAAGAGTTCCACTGGCAGAACTTGTTTACTCCAGACGCCGAAGCGTTAACCAGAGTTGGAGTTGGTGAGTGGCTCGGTGGGTCAGAATGTCAAATGGGTCGAGCTTCGTGAGTGGATCATGTGTGAACAGCATGTTACTCAGTGCGACCCACCACCCACTATTACCACCTCTGGTCACTGCATTGTAGACAGTATCTTCTAAACAGCATATTTTTCGACCTTCTCTCTAGCCATAGAGACTAAAGCACGTTTCTCATTGCTTGCAGTTTGCAATACAGTGAAACACGTTTCTCAGAAAAAAATTGAGAAACAAAAAATAGCGTGCTTCGATCATATATCCATATGTGCTTAGGTACTACCATGCACTTTCTACTATAATAATAATTGCTGAACTTTGCTTATTATATGGAGCGCTTAGAGCACAGAGCAATCAAGCCATCAAGTTGTGAGAAAAATAGACATAAAATTTGTAATGTAAGTTTCTGCACGTTGGTCTACTTACCTTGAATTGGGTCTTTAAAACTTTCATCCGTTTCTCCACTGAAAAGTATCGATAATTCAACGAGGAAATAATTAGACCATGATAATGTAATTAAAATTCATAGTAATGTTGCCCATGACAAGCACTTTACCATTTTATATCTTAAAGGACAGATCCATCGTTCTTGGCGCCGGAGCTCCGGGTTCGATCCCGGCGGGAGCTCATGTGGTTCGGATTTCACGTAAATCAGTAGGTCCACGTCTCACATAGCCTCGCTGCTGAAAGAGACGCTAAACTGAATTTCAACTCAACTCAGATCCATCGTTCTTGTAACAGAGCGATGCTTCAGCATTGGCCGTAGAAATTCAAACTCTGATTAATTAGAATTTCACAACCTGGTTTTATTACAAGCGTAAACTCTTTAATCGGTAGAAAAGATACCATGAATCATGTGTCAAAGTTGATGACGATCTTTTTGGTAGGTCAGTGGTTCATGGTTGGTGATTTGTCGGAGTGGGTCATGGTGGGTGGTGGGTGATAGTGGGTCACAGTGGGTAATGGGTAGTGGGTTGTTCATAGGTCAGAGTGGGTCACTGTGGGTGGTAGGTCAGGGGGTCGTGGGCCAGTGGGTTGGTTTTTAAGTTTTTATTGACCCACCCCATCTCTGGCGGCCACCAAGGTATTCTTATAACTATTGATTTGTCTATTGTATTTACATTTTGAATGGGCGAAATTGGAACGATATGGCATCGAAGTCGGTCATTTACTGCGAATAAAATGTGTATACTAAACAGCACAATCCCTTTGAGAATATTTCCAAGGGCGGGACATTAATGCACATGGTATAAAGAAATAAAAAAATGTGTAAGGATACCTATATGGCTGTCTAGAGTTGGTGTGTGTCAATGAAAATTTGATCCATTTATCGTGACTTACGATTCACCGTGATCTACAAGGCACCGTGACCCACTACGCACCATGATCCACTCGAACCCACCAACCACCATGAACGACTCAGACCCATTGTGAGCAACGCTGACCTACCAAAACCCATCGTCATCAACTCTAAGCCATGATCTACGCTCTCCTCTTCACTCAATAAAGTTTGCACTTGTAATAAGACAAGCCTATGAAATTATCACTAATCGGAGTTTGCATTTCTGCGGTTGAATGGTCAAGCAACACTCTGTTATAATAACGGTAGATCTGATATTTACGATATACAATGGTAAAGTGTTTGTCATAGGCCAAATTGTGATGAATTTAAATTTAGTTATCATATATAATTATTTCTTTGTTGACTTACAGACAATTTTCAGTGGAAAATAGAATGAAATTTGAAAGTCTCAAATAAAGGTAAAGTAGACAAAAGTAAAGAGAAGTGTAAAATTGTCCATATAATTAAACATCCCGTACAAATTTAAAATGCCCATGTAATTAAGCTTACAGTACAAATTTTATGTCTATTTTACTCACAACTATATGACGTGATACCCTTATGCTCTGAACGCTCCATATAATGAACGCATTTATTATAATAAAAAGCAGTAGCTGTAAATGCGAAACACTGTAGTTTTTATTTCTCAGTAATTGTTTTTCCGTTTGTTTCTGAACTAAAATCGGTTGTTTTCGATTATTTTTTAGAAATCAACTCTATATATAGAAAGTGCCTCCCCCCAATAAAAGGTATTTTTTAAAAATATATTGAGATTAGAGCCTATATATATGCCAAGTATATGTATTTCAGCTGACTTTGTAATTTGACCATGATTATCACACACATATATTTAACTTTTATATGATAACTTATACATTATAGGTGATTGAAAAAAATTCCAGTAGTTAGCTCTTCTAAAATCTCACAGGCTGCGTCTGAAAAGTCAAGAAGTAAGTAATATTACTATTATTACAATTGCAAATATAGTGAATTGCCTGAAGTTATATAATAGTTATATAATAGGCTGAAATTCTTTCTTCAATAGAAACAAAATGCAGAAAGGAGAGAAAGGAAAGCCTTGAAAGAAGAGCGTAGACAAATTCACCAGTGTTCAGAACAAACAATCTACAATGCATTGAGCAGAATGGGTCGGTGAATCAGAATAGGTCGGTGGGTCAGCGTGGGTCCGAATGGGTAGTTGGATCAGAGTTGGTGACGGTGAGTTCTGTGTCCAGTGAGTTACATCCAGTTGACCCACCACCCATTTACAAATCTTGATTCAATTGACCCACTTACTCAATCCATCTTTGGACTGCACATATGGATAAATCAGTCATATATTTATCTTAACCTTCCTGATTTTAATTAACTTAAACTAATTTAAGTTAATCAAAAAATGCAATAAAGCCATTATTAATAAGAATTACAAAGAACAACCCCGAAGGGGTGGGTATAGGGAGTTGCGTTTGGTATCATTGGATAGCTTTTTTCAAAATTATTTAACACGTCTTACTTTTGTCTTGACGATCTTCATAGTTTCCGAGATATTGGAACGTTCCGAGATATTTTCCGCACCCTATATATATATATGTGTGGGGGGGGGGTGTTCGTTGGTGTACCAGTAAGCCCCTAACAGTATATATTAATTAATTCTTGATTTTAATCTACAGAACAAATGCTTTTAATGGAAACAAGGAGCCTGTTAGCCGTAGATGGCTAAAGTTCGTCAATAAAATTCAAATTTCAAAAAGGACTGAGATATTTTGCGGACAATGGCTGATTTAACAATATGTTTGATAATAGCGGGTGAAATCGATATGTTAAGAAGAGGGTTTATGTGGCCTGAGTAGCTAAGTGGATAGCGTGTGCGATTGTTGTTCTATAATTCCCGTGTTCAATTCCCTCCCGGGATTTACTGTATTCTTTTCAAGGAATTAAACATTGTAAATCATGGTCGCGATTGATACTGAAAGAGATTTGTCCCTTAAAACGAGAAAACCTGAGATAAGGGAAGAGGGAAAGACGCAATCATTGTTCCCATTAAGCGTTAAAATTTCATTTATTCTCATGTCTTTCGCTCTTTTCCTTTCCTATTTTTTCTTTTCTCATTTTGTTTCGCTTTACATACTTTTTCGATCTCCTTATGATGCATAGTATTAATTTCCTTTTCTTTGCATTAATTTCTCTCTTAGACCTTAATTTTTGCAGATTTATCTCGTTGTTGTTTCTCTAAGTGATGGTCTCATATAGTAATACTTTTTCGTCCGAGTAGTGAAATATTCTGGTATGTTATGTTTCCGGGCTTTTTTTTTTCTTGCTATCATGTTGGTTGTCCACCTATCAGGCATACAGTGAAACTACCGGAAAAAGTTATCATTTCTTATATATCAAACCTCCAGGCTCTAATGTTCGTGACTGTACCACAAAATTGACAGCTAAATGAATGAATGACGTACCATACTAGCAGTGCGAGTTGATTTTATCGATGTGCAAGTACTTTTCAAATCACGCATAGATGTGGTAAACACTTCCCCCAAACAGTTTATATCTCAAGAACAGACAAGATTTAAGTATATAATAAGGTGAAAGCCACTTCATTATTCACTATATTATGTTTTCTTTTTTTCCTCCAAAGCATTAACATTATGTTAACATACTTCAAGTTATTTGATTTGTCCCCTTGCTCCTTCACAACAATGGCTTCATTACCATTACACTAATCCGTTATGCAGCGATTTATTAAAAAACTATAAAGTGATGCGTTAAACGACAAACTGATATAACTACCAGTTGTCGTCCATGGACATGTTTGAACTCGACTTTACGGTATTTGGCTCATACTTCAGCCTTAACAACTCTTCTGAAACTGTCCTTAAGGGACAATACCTTCTTTTTGCGTGGGTTTAATCGGGGTTCTCCCGTTTCCTCCCACTTTCTTCATTCCATCTTTTCATTCATTTCTCATCTTCACCGTCACCTTTAGCCTAACCGGCATAATCGTGGGACGTGAAACTCAAAAATTTCAATTCTTTCAATCATAGAAAGCACTTTTAATTCCCATCTTGATATTAAGGTTTGGACCTACATTGTAGCTGGAAGGGATCACAGATAGTAGGAATTCAATGTTCTACTACTGCAAAAGGTGTAGGTATTCCTTTGCAGTTTATTATGTATTGTATGCGATTAGCAGATAATTTAAAAATCTATATATTGACTGTTCATTTCTCTCACTTGCAATATAGCCAATGCGATGAAAGTACAATGTTTTGTGTTGAATAACTGTTAGGGAATGACATCTAAGATATTCTACTATAACCTTTTATGGGCTGAATTTCTTACTGTTTCAGAAAAGAATATTTTTGTCATTTTAGAACACATTGAAGTGAAATGAAATAGAACGAATCAAATGAACTACCATGTGAACTATTTATTATGGGTTTAGCAAGATATGACTACTTAGGTATATGGTAACGCTGGTCCTTTCTGAGTACAAAGTGCAAGTATATAGATTATTTTTATTGAGTGTTCTAATTCTGTTATGTTCTCTCTTTTCCAAAATGTGCTCTGTATTCACTGGCGGATCCACGGGGAGGGCGGAGGGGGCGACCGCCCCCTCCAAAGGATTTTTTGAACTTTCAGCATTTATCATTGGGAAATACTAATATGGTCTTTTTCCCGACAGATACAATCTGTGTGACAAGCATAGCAGAATCTAATCAAAATGTGTGATACTTAATAGTTTTAATACAGACATATTTGAATTGCGAATACTTCTCTCGCTAGTTCCTTGGGGGGTCACCATAAGCTCCAAAGTAGCGAGAATATGATTCATTCGTTGGACGAACAGCTGTAGGAAGGAGGGTAAGACGGCTTACTCTGAACTAAAAATGTGTTAGTGTCCTAGAAAAAGGGTATGAAATGGATTTCGGAAATCCGGATTATAACCTCAATTATCTTTACCTTTAATAAAGAGAAATATAGAAAATGTCTCTGAATCTAAGAGGAGACTTTTCGGTTGGTTGATTTATTAATATGTATTTAAGTCGTTTGTCAAAAGCGAACTACAGAACGAGAACTAGAGATTAAAGTTGGATCTGAGCCACTGTAGTGCGTTCAATGCTCACTCACCGGGAATTAATCCACAGAACCTCATGCATCAAAGATAATAGGTATGGTCGCTAGCTACTAGATCAAGAAAGAGAGACGTGACTTTTGGGATTCAACAAGGAAACATTAGGAAGGGACCAGGTATTTATTGTGACTTCAAATGGCATTTCATCTGTTCTTGAGAAATAAGAAAAGCTACAAGCTGTTATTGTAATTCATAAAAGACGATATCCTGAGTGAGTAACTTCGCACAGGCCAAACCACTTAAGTCAGAAACTTGAAATTAGGACAGTAGATAAGATTTGTTGCGTAGAGTATCACTAAGGAAGGATTTTTTTGGGAGGGGGGAATTCGAAGAAAGGAAGGGAGAATGGGGTGGAAATTATTTTAATTAGATGGTCATATCTTCGAATCCGTTAAGACTAGAGACTTAAAATTTGGCATTTGGATTCCTTATTTAAAATAACTTGACATGCGTTTCAACGTTTTTTTTAATATTATAGTAAAACTGAGAAAAAGGCGATGGAAAGAAAAAGTGGCGGCGATTGCATATATTATAATAAGATATCAATATCTAAGAATTTTTGAAGGTTAGGAAAATGAACTTTCGTATATGGACCTTCGACTTAAAATAATTCAATACGTATCCCAGCGTTTTTGATAATTTATCTAGAAGGGAAGAAAAGGGGTATTATATTATTATTATTATTATTATTATAAGATGCCTATATTTCGGAACCTCTTGCGGTTAGAAACATGAAAGTTGGTAGTTTGATTTTCTATTTAAAATAATTCAACATGTATTTAAAAGTTTTTTCTTCACTTAACGTAGAAGAGAAGGAAAAAAGGTTCATTAAAATGCCTTACGAGGTGTTTGAATTTCGTGAAGAATTGTGCCACAGTACCACGTATGAGCATTTGCTATATTGTGCAAGGCCGTATGCCGAGCAGATTGGGGATCTGGGGGCGAAGCCTCACCTAGACGAAGGCTAATATAATATACCTAAGTAATTTTATTGTTGTTGTAAGCACAACTATAATTATACTATGTTTCGTGGATCCCACACAAATATAGAGATAGATTAATTTTGTATTAATTTTTCTCACTGCTGTCCCGCAATTGTTACTCAAAATAGCAAATTGTACACTCTTTCGTTAAAATGAATGTTATCGTCAATACAATATTTTCTTTTGTGGAAGTACTGTGCCAGACAGTGCATCGCATATGTTGTGGTGACTGTGTGTGAAGTAAATCATGACACCGCCACGCCTCCGAAACGAAAGTATGTATTTAATTAAAATCTACAGAAAAAAATACTTCCATTACCAAAAAAAAAAAGGTTCGGCTCCCAAAGTGGAATCTGGGACTCTTTTTTATACCCACCCCCCTCCAGCCCCGGATTCATATGACTCCCATTCTTGCAAATTAAAATTTTGGTCACCTTGAAGCTACGCTCATCTTCGAGAAAGTGACCCGCCCCTCCCAAACGATCCTTCTGGATCCGATGGTGCCTGTATTAGGCAGATCTATCTTTCAAGTGACACATTTATCTCGAGTGGAAATAATTACTCTTAAGAAAGGACCCTTAATTATTTACATTTTATATCATGTATTTCATGCACTGTAGATGAATTATGCTGTATGACAGGGAGCAAGAACGGAATTCAAAGCAAAACATTACATTTTAGCAGTATGTATTATTAATGTTACTGCAAATCTTGATGGCACATCTTATTGTTTCATGTTTCATAACTTCTACAAAATGAGTGATGCCACATAAACTAATCAACACCACCCAATACTAGTGTGTCACTTCTTGAACGACCGGGGTCCATCAGGAAATTCAGATATTTTAGAATGTATGTTTCCGCAATGTCTTTTCAAAAGTTTTGTTGTGGAATATTTTACCTGATAACTTATGAGTGTCTAAAAATTGTTTACTGTGATACCAGCTATGTAAATATAATTCAAAGCACTTTCTGCATGGACACCAATTATATACCAGCCAATTTCTTCAGTTCATTTAGTTGGTTTTATTCATAAATTTGTCTCCATCTATCTTGAACATCAGAACATTTGCCTTTAATAGGTACTGCTGAATTGGCAATCCATTAGAGTACTGTCATTTAGCCTTTATCGCTAGTTACATACTGAAACATTTCTAAAGTTTTTTTCCTTTTTTCATTTATTTTCAAAACGTACAGGACAGTCATTTAGGATATGATTTTCTCGTAACGTATCAGTCGCGCCATACACAATGTTTTCAAATCAATAATAAATGTATGCTTCTAAACAAATTTTAAATTGCAATTATTTTAGTGATAAAAGGAGATTATCAATGAGACCTAACAAATGTTCCACTGGTTTTACAAAGTATTTATTTGTGTACTGTATAACCTTTGGTTAAATATGAAACATTAGGAATACGACTGTAACGATGCCATCACAATGAGCAAGTACTCGTAAAAGCCTAACGGAGAGGGCGTCCGATTGGTAACGCAATGTGTAACCAATGTCTTTCTGTACATTTTTTTCATTATTTGACAGCAGTACATTTCTTCATTGTTCGAAGCTTTGTGTCTCAGTAACTAAGAATTATTTTTCTAGGAAACCTCATAAGCGCTACATTGTATATTACTAGATGGAATCATATAACTAGAATATTTGGTCAAAAATGAAGTGTCCATTTCAAGTTTTGACTTGACGTCAGACTAGGCTATAGTTTGATAAACATGCATGGTACATCAAAAATCCGGGACCATATGTCAACACCATTATGTTTAAAATATGAAAACGTTTTTTATTAGTATGTGCTCTTAATTCTAAAACTGTCGAATTGTTCAGATAACATCAATCATTCTGTACCCATACTTGTAAGATGGCGAATGTTTAAAATAAAAGGTAACTTTTCTGCTTCAGTTTTCTGTTTGAACGGAAATAAATTCAAAGAACAAGTGCAGGTTGTTACGAAAGGAACCCTAGGTTACAAGTGAACAGCGTATAAGAGATTCAAAACATGGCATAATTATTGACTAAACCCACCTGTTTACAGCAATTTTCCTTCCTTTCCGGTTTTCGTACTTTTATTCAAGACGGAGTTAGTTATGACCCCCGAAAATTGATATATATTTTATAGTGTAGGACTACTTATGATACATAACCGGGAAATGGTTAAATAAATATATTCCACCCGAGACTATTAGAGTTTATTTATTCTTTACACTTCATTTTAATTTTGCTCTAATTCTATTAACATCTAACTTAAGAAATAAAGAAAATTATTACCTCCTTCTGCGTATTTTAACATGTGAACAAACTTCATTCTCTACACAATTGATACGTATGTTCACAGCACGTTCTTGTTGGTTAGGCTCTTCTGGTTTCGATAGCTCTGAGATGTCTACTGTAGTTTCATCGTTCTCGACCAGTGAAGGTTCCACTTTAGTTTTCATTTTCCGACGATAAATCTCACAGCAAATAAACTGAATCCCTTGACATATGAAGAAGTACATATATTCTATGACAGAGATTACAGTGCATCCAAAAAACAGTGAGCCGACGCCACCAAAAGACACTGGAATAACAGAAAAAGGAACATAAGTGTATTTAATATAATAAAGATTTAGCAATTTTATTATGTATGGTTTGAATTTTCTATGAAGTAATAAGTACAAAGCACACGGTAATTCCTCTTCTTCTGAACAGATCATAGTCGTTGAGTACCTTACTTTTTCTCCCTGTTTATCCGAGGTATAATATTCAAGAATTAAAGAACAAATACCCAAACTGTAATTCGAAATTGTAGGGAAACCACGCTTTAACTTAACTCAAATATTTTAAACGTAAATGTCATGTCAATTATTATCTAACAAATCTTTAAAAGGTAAATGCGCATCTTATATTAACGTACCACAACGATTTCAACGTATATACCCAATCAGAACCTGTAACTAACTATGATTATTTGGGAGAAGGGTATTAAAACTGTATACAACAAAACCAAGTAATATGGGAAGAAAACTACCTTTACGGTCACGCTAGATATTTAGTCTACTCCATAGCTCCACAACTGTTTTGAAACGTAATGTGATCCTAACTCACAAGAGAAGACATTATCATAGTCTAAATTATAGAAAGTACGTGCAAAATATGACAGTAAACGTGTGCATTTCAAAATTGCTTTCACCGACATAAGCACGTAGACGGAAAAACTCAATACGTTTGTGGACGTCTGAAATCTATATCAGACTGAGCATCAACAGCAGCTGCGGATAACACGCCATATACTATCGAAATAATAAGTCATGTTCTCACTGTACGGTCCATTTGCAGGAAACGTGTTCAGGTAATACATATTTCGACATATTTCTAATTCCCGAAAGCCAAAATATTCAATCCTATCTATATTCTTTCGAATACCATAAAATGGATAACTCAAGGTTCTTATATACTACACAAGTCAATAACGATGAATATCTCAATGCGCAGAATGATGTATGCCATATACTGAGTTGAATACCAACAGTTATCTACGTTCTCGCCAGGGGAATGGGAAATATATGACCTTCATCCACATTATTAAAACAAAAGTTCAATATATTGAAGTAAAAATCGCATCAGAACAACGTCACCTAAACGGAGTCACTCATAAATGATTCTTTGTTTATCATTAGACCATATTGAATAATGAATATTATTCCTATACGATTGTCAAAAAAGAGCTATAAACTCCTGTTGGGAAAGCGTTAGTTTCTGCTATTTTCTTCAAAAACTTTACCAAAAATACTTTCTAACACTGTATTTTGGCTGGAAATCAATTTGCTATATCCATGATTTCTAGTGGGAGCAATTTGTCCGTAGATCATAACAGTTGCTGCTACCTTCTCTGATTGAAAGTGTTTGTGCCTCATATAAGCGAGGTAAAAATATCAGTATTATAGATTAATTAGTAATAATAATACTAGAAGAATATTGCAAGATATGTTGCATATAGTACATAAATGAATATGATCAATACTTGGAGCAATGTTGGAGAAAACATGCATGGCAAAATGAAATTCATGAAGTGCGAAAGAAACCATAAATCATATTAATTGCCACAGTGTAAATGTAGTTTTGTTCTGGAAGAGCATGGAATCGAAATACCTGAAAGAAGTAGTTTACATCAGCATGGATATAATAAAAATATTTTTAAAAACATATTTCATGCTAATAGTGTCGAGAATCCTAATTATTGAAAGAAAAGGTAGGTTTGTATAGTAATAATTTTATTCCTTGTTTAAACTCAATCGGTCTTGTTTCCTGCTCGAATAGGTCTACCGATACCATAATGAAAGCACCACAGGGAAAATATTGATCGGAGCCTTAAAATGTTGACTAATAAGCTTAATTGAAGTGGAAAGTTCAGGATAAGATTATTTAATATCAGGAATATATTTTTCGTCCTCTCAACTACTCTATTAGCAACATTGACCCATACACAAATGAAGTAATTGAAAATTACCAGTGTGGATTTAAACAAAATCAATCAACTATCGACCAGACATTTACTATTGACAAATACTCGAAAAGAAATTAAAATACAATACCCGAGACTTAAATTATTTATTGATTTTAGAAATTCCTGTTGCTTAGAAGGAATATATTATATGATATTATTTCAGAATTTTCTATCGCATAAAGCTAGCTAGGTTAATTAGGAAGTTCTTAAGTGAATCCCAAACTAAACCTCGAATAGGAAAATCAATGTCCACGGGCATTCCTTTCGAGAATGATATGAAAGGAGATGGGTTGTAACCATTTTTGTTCAACTTCGGCTCGAGTAATCTATCAAGAAAATCAAGAATAGCAACCAGGGCCTACAACTGGATGATAATCAACAAGTTATAGTGTATCCTCATGATATAAACCTGATAATAGACGATAAAATCATAGAATGATATACAGGAGTCTTATTAAATGCTTGCGCGGACGTGAGTTTCGAAATAAGTGCAGAGAACCTTAAACATATGGAAGTTTACGTGGATTGCAATACTGCCATTAAACATACATCTAAATAACAAATAACACTTTCGACAAGGTGAATCATACGACAAAGTGAAGAAGAGGAGAAGACATTACCTTTGAACAGTGTTCTAAACAATTTATTTTCCTTTCTGGTATCAACTTCAGCACGTGCAGTCCAGCGGTGGTGGAAAACAGGATTAAGAATTTCTTGTACATTCCTGGGAAAATGGAGCCGAGCACCGTTTGGTTGCAAAATATAATCATCATAATTAGTGTTCATCTGGGGTAATAATCACGTTTCCAACATGTCTAGAAATGAGTCACCTGTCACAATTTATTGTTCAAAGAAACATAGTCCATGCACTTTCTCGCAGGAAACCGTAGAGAAAACGTTCACTTTTGGAGAGTAACATTGATACTCTATCTGTGTATTAGGCTTTCCCGGATACGAAAATTGTGTTTGTTGACCTTGCCACTTTCATAGAAAGTGCCTTCATCGCAGAAGATGAGTCTGTCTACAAAACAATTTTCCTCTATTTTGAACTGTATCTCTTCATAGAAGTCACGATTTTCACTTTGTTTGCTGGTGTAAAGCAATGCACTAATCGTCCCCTGTACGGGTTAAAACATAGCCGCTTGCGAAACACCTTCCAAATCGTATTCTTTGGCATTTCCTATTCCCTGCTTGAATTACTAAGTGACTTGCCAGGACTTTGCTGAAACACCTCTTGCACTCTTTCAACGTTTGCATCAGACACTCAAGGTTGACCAGAGCTCTTGCCTTTACACAAGTATCAAGTTTTCACAAACTGTCGGTACTACCTATTTATGTCATTCTTATGTTAGGTTTTGTCTTCCTTAAACTATTCACGAAACTCACGCTGATCTATAAACACAGATATGGACATCCCAAAATGGAGCATACATAAAGCTTTTTACTATTGCGACGCCATCTTGGAAACTGATGCTGCAACCGCGCTATAAACATGACAGGAAACAACATGTAGCGCATGAGAAACTTGGGCACTTGAAAATGCTTACAAATATTTTAGCCTGTGTTTCTTCCTTAAAGAAAGCGACCATGTTTTGCAATCATACAGCACAACATGCACAATTTCTGGGATTATGTATATCTACTCTCATTTTACTCTCGAAATCCCTTCTGCCTATATGAATAACCTACGCGCCATTAGCGTGAAAAAGTCAGGTTCTAGTCCAGATGAGAGCCCATGTGGCTCAGATCTCACCTTAAGCTTTCGGATAACGCCTCATATACTGCTTACTACGATGCGGGACGTTACACTCAAATTCAGTTCAATTCAAACTGTTATTTTCCATAAGTGCCACTATATGTAATGTAGTCCTATTCACCTGTAGAGTGTATGAAAGGTTCGGAGAAAATCCATGGTATACACAGTGGATACACAGTGAGCACAAGTCATAGATCAGAGGTCGCTAACCATCTACAGTGCAGCAGCCACTATTCAGTCCATCATTGAAAGTACAACTCCAAGTGTTACTAAAATATAATTTTAACAAGATAACTACAACAAAGTTTTACGTAACAAAATGGAAGTGAATTTTACCTAGCATTTCTAGCTTCCCAAAAAGTACGTCTCTCGTGTATCCAATTGATGGGAAAGATGGCATTATGTAGAAAACCCCACTTAAATCTGCGTACATACCTCCGTACCTGTAGAAATTACAGCAAATAAAGTTTATATTAAAGGAATGCACAACGTCGAAAAATCAGAAGAAAAATCTCATATATTGAAAAGACTATAGCAGACAACAAACTGCAACAAGAAGGTATTGCATCAAAATATCAGTACGCATACGTCAGAAATACAATAATGATGGAGAAGTGGATTTAAAGCAGTTTTTTATGTTAAGAAACACGTTTGATAGCAATAGCAAATGTAAATACGTACCTAGAGTAGAATCTAAAAGAAAAACAGTTCTAAAAAGACCCAGAATGCATGATATTTTAAGCAAGGAAAGACGTGTGAATATTAACTAAAATAATAACCAAATATATATAACAATTTAATTAGGAAATGCTACTGCATGATTTGTAAATGAAAAACTATTGTACGAGCGAAACTTCGCGTATGGTAAGGGGTTCTAACTTATAAAATATTGTAATGTATGAAGTTGTTTTAGATATAGAGTGTGATATATAGTGACTGTTACCAGTACGGAAGAAGAATAATCGAAAATTAAAATTAGTGTTGGAGAGAAATAAGTGTGAAAACTATATAACTGATAGCTGAGGGAGGAAAAATAAAAATATAAAATAATGTAATCAATCGTAAAATGTAACTACCAACTCAAGAATTATTTAATGTCCATAGGTCATATAAACATAAATTTTCACAGTAAACAAGGAACACTAATTCAGAAATATTTGAAATAAATATCAAAAAATTGAAAAGAAAATTGTAAAACACAAAAAGGGGGAACGACAAAATCCATTGTAAAAAAAGAGTATAATAAGAAATCACATAATAAGAATACAGACTCTACAGATTTTACCTAACAATTGAATAAGATGATTTTATTTTAAAAAAATACATAAACTCAGCAAGAAATTATTGGCTTATCATTATATTAAGATGGATTTTAATTTATTACGAAATGCAATATGGCAGTAGATAAACGAAATTAATAATTCAAACTAAAGGTAAATTGGAACCCGAAAATTGATTGATTGATTGAATTTTAATGTGGTGATCAAGATCGATGCTATTTGACTCCGTCACCATAAACACTACTGCTTAAAAACACGGACTGTTCTTATTAAAATTTAAAAACGAATATATTAAAATGTAAGAAGAAACAAATATATAACAACAATAATAAATTGTAAATATATAACAATAAGGATTAATAAAGGGAACTAGAAAGAAAAACATATGACAATAACAATAAATAATATTAATACTAACTATAGTTGAAATATTTAACAATTATAATAGTAGAAAAGAATAAGATGCTAGAAATCACGGTCTGCAGTAAACTTTTCCCCTTGAGCCAACCACCATATATTCAGTATCCAATAGGTCGTGCTCCATCATGTCAGGTTTCAAAGAATCCCCAGGTGGCTTACGGAAAGGCTTCTAAAGCTCAGAAAAAGTTACCAGTGTTACAAGTATGCACAAAACAATTACACGCTCATACAATATCAATATCATATCCTATTGTACGTTCAAATATAAACAGAAGTCCATGACGTTCTCTAAGATATGAGGACATCCAAGAAGAACTTGTCGAATTCTCAATGGGATGATACATTCTTCACAATACGAACATCAAATCCATACATCAAATAACTATGCATCAGACCAGAGTGTCCGATACACAAATGCGTGAGGAGTACTTCATCTCGACTACGAGTGAGAATGGATGTGTTCTACTCCACGGCGTGGCTGAACTCTGCAAAGTTTACTTTTATTTGCCTGGTTTCAATCTCTTTGCCGATGAGAGTGTATCATTCTATGGAATTAGTTACAGAAATTGAAATGAGGAAGACTAAGCTCCAATGAGCTAAAATGACGTGCTCGGCAGCTGTGTCATCAAGATCGTATTCCCGAGTGCTGACATGACGCGGCACCCAGCAGACATCAACAGCCATGTTTCTGTAGTTGATGCCATCTCTTCAGAGTGTCTTCAACAAGAGAGTGCTTGCTGAAGACATTCTGCAGGCTCATAACTACGCTCTGAGAGTCGGTTCAAACGAGCATGCGACGTAAGGAAAGTATTAGCTCTTGGTTGAGGGAAACTTAATTGTAGTTAAATTTAGCAGTATATAATGAACACAAGCGATGCAAACTGAATTTTAAGTTGCCTTCAACCAAGAGTCGGTGGCAGAAACACAGCAAACTGAGTTCCAAACTTTTGAACTGTCCGCATAAAACACATTAAAATTGGGGTACTGCTTTCATAATGCTAAATCTCCTGCTGATATATCTGAGAACTGGTGTGATGTATCGAATAAAAAGACAAGTGCAAGTCTAGTTTTGGTATACAAATCACCGTTGGGGGTGCAGTACAATATAGTCCAAAGATGTGCTTACTAGTAGACATAAGACTAAATTCCGGGATTCGAAAAGGTAATTCAGATGAAGGGTTTAACACTCAATTTAAAAAAAAAGCCTAATACGTACTAGAAATGTTATTATAATATAGAATAGATGCTTTCGTACGACTCTTTTGCATCGTAACATATTAAGTTTTCTTCAAAGAACACAAAATGTTCTACATGCAAATATATTTCATTTTCTCCTTTCGTTCGTATTCAACCACTTAAATTATTAAAAACTTTACAAACCATAATATAGATTTTAATAAAGATTTACGTCAGTATGAAAGCAGAGAAAGCAGATAATTAAAATATAAAATTTACATTATACTTTCTGTCTATTGTACTTCCTTTCAAATTCCAAAGTTGTGAATTAGAAATTAACCATAAGGTTGGAATCAATGTATTCTTAACTATATCAATGCGCTCTATACGAAAACAGAAGACTAAATATAGTCTTGTTGTTCTTTTCTCCTATAACAGTATCTTTTTTTCTGAAATGGATACACCCTACGAAATGCCATACATATCCATACGTATAATACAATGGTTCATGAGACACGATACCGCAAAAATATACATGATAGGTTAAACTCAGTTGTGTCGTGGTATGTTTTTTCTAGCACTTAGGACAAGAATTTACAAACAAATTAACTATAATATTAACAATTAGTACTCATGCAACTATATATATATATATGTATGTATATGTGTATAATATATATATATATATATATATATATATATATATATATATATATATATATATATATATATATATATATGGTAAGTAATATTCAAAATTTCCTTCATCAAAGTATTACGTCCCCATTTATTAACAGATAGTGAACACAGCATCCGCAGAAATGAGTTCCAAACGAATAGTATATGCGAATGTTACGCAGAACAGAGATGTTACGTAGTACGATAAACATGTGTCCGAATATCTTCTTCAATACATTTGGTATTATATATTACGTTTCATAATGTAGCTTACTGTCCGCTGTACTACTGTAATGTCCGCTGATGAATAAATTCTGGAGAACAAGGTAACAAGAGCAGGTTAACTTAGTGGAACAAAAAAATCTTTACCAATAAAAGGAACTTATAAAAGAAATTCACACAGAAAGTACCACTATCCTTCACTAGCAAGATAATTCAGTTTCCTTTCGATATCCCAGGATATTTTAGAACTTCCAAAAGCATTTTATTTTTCAGTTATATATATATACGTGATAGACTAACAAAAATTATGAAGATTAATGGCATTAATAATTTCAAGAGATCTAACGAATTGAAGAAGTTGAATTCTACTATGAGGTGTCACATAGTATTCAAAATCCAATGATGTTGCATGATATTACTTAGTTTCCTTACAATATACTACTTACTTTCCTTCACTAATCTGCTTAGTTTCATAGTTCTCTTGATCACAAGAGGGATAGCAATCACAATCATCCTTATTCATCGATTCTGTAATTTAGTTAGAAGTTTGATTAATAATATTGCTTTTCAAAAGCATCAAAACACAAGTAAAAATATTGTTCCAAATATTTCTGTTCCAATTGTGTTGCTGCTGGACTAAATTTGCTTTTATTTTGTTTAATTATGGGTGAAAATTAGAGTAATGTGTTGAGCATAAATCCCACTTTTCATCTAGCAGATTTTATTGTCTAAATTTAGTAGTTTGTGACTTTTACAATTGATAACGAAACTTTGCTATTCCCTTTAAAGATATGTATCAGTAGTTTGTCTAGAGAGCCTACGTGCGTACCGACATAATATTTCCATGTTGTGGTGTCTGTATATTAAAACAAAAATAGAGATAAAATTAGTTAATTTTAGGTTCACGAATTCAAAGATTGAATTGACTCATCCCCAACATTTATAAAGTAACTCTCAGATACGCAGAAAAAATTAACGATTCCCAAACCCACTCAATGCCCCACATAATATAAATATATATCCTGAAATGAACTAAATGTTAATTATGTTAATTGGTCTCAAAAATAGACTTAACTATTGAAACTGAGAAATCCATCAATGCCGTAAATATCACAGGCAGCTTCCGATTTCGTCAAACGTCCAATCCCCCAATCCGCAGTTCATTTATTCAATGTCCATGAAAAGTTTAAGACCAAATCCCTTTAGGGAATATTATTATGTTATATTATAGTTGAGTGCCAACTTGTTTCTACCATAGATTTTTAGGTGCAGCAAAGAACCTGTGTCACCTTGGTGACCTCTCTGTACCATGCATATCACGTTTCTCCAGCAAAATACATAAGACCTTTATAAATATAAAATTATTTAACATAAAAATACCATAACAGTAAGATAAAGAACAAAAGTTAATCATATAAAAGAAAGACAATATGTAGGTAATTTCACAAGACATTACGTGGGAGACTACAGGCTTTACTTCTTCATTGTCGTTATACGTAAATGAGAGGATACAGTCAGCACGAATCCTCTACCTTCTACGTCTAGATGTAGGAATTAAAATCTGTTTCATCTTTTTTTTACTTACCAATCATAGTTTCCTGCTCTGCAAAACACGCAAGGCCATCAATATCACACTCCTTATGTTTCCCTTTAATAAAGAAAATATTGTCTTGTTTATAAAAAAATAACCTTACGACATGGACATATATATATATTGGAGTCGTAACAATTTACACCTGGAACGACGGATACGTGGGTACGTATGACAAGAATAAGAGACACAATACACACAGTGCTTCAGAAATAGAGGTGAAACTAAGTACTTTATGACCTTGTGGTTTAACAATTTTCAGTGCATGTACCAAACAATTAAATGCATGAAACATAAAATATTAATTTATCAGTCTGAGAGCTTAATACCATATTTTCGCGATAAGTTAAATCTGAATGTATTTACTAATACGCATTGGGCTGAATAGTTAGAAGCTTCATTAAACGTTTTGGGTTACAGTTATTCCTGTAAAACTCATATAAAACTACAAGAGATGATTTGGTCATTTGTCCCATTAAATTTTTCAAAAAGACCTGGGAAAAATGTTTTTTTTTTCATAATCCTCACAATTTTGTGATTGATTTTAACAGAGAAATGTGGTTTGCTCTGTTTTACCAGTTTTAAGTTGTAAATACTATAAATGAAAATGAATCATCCTATTCCGTGGTAGAGCATAGTTAATCGTTCTTATCTTGATAGTATATAATTGAACAAAGAGTTGTAGTCACACACAATAACATTTTAATTATAGTTCATAATCAACATACTTAATAGTTCGTAATTTTTAAACAATGTATAACATACTTAATCAATTTATATTATTATCAATTTCAGAGTAATAAAGTTTAAAGATTTGAGAAGTTTATAATATTTCATGAGTATTTCAACCATTTTCGGTATTTCATATGCATAGCAGATATATCCTAAATGAGTACTTTTTCTATAGTATGTATGCTAATCTTTTATATTTCCAAATGTTAAGGAGAAGTTCTTAATATTGATGCACTTGCCAATTTATCAGAAATTCTATGCAGTAACTCAGTAATTCTGTTGTTATTAATAGTACAAAAGTTCGTATTGAACGATAACTATGATGAACGAAACTACGTAATATATTTTAAATTCAAACAAGAACCAAGTGGAGTTCCTTACCTGATTGCCTTTACTACCACCTGAATTAATTAATTATGTAAATTAATTAATTAATCTTTTATAGAATTAAGTTCAGTTGTCAGTGGAAAGAATGTCTGTCCCCTTTGACGACGATAAAAATGTCAAGGGTTTTTAGTATATTTTTCAAAGAGAAACATATACAACAACGACGTAATAGTCTATAATATCAATACGAATATAATTCGCATTGGCATTGCTATTCTGAGTTCATAATAAATGCACTAAGACGAACGGATAGTATCGTTTATGCGCATTTTTTTTTATCACGAGACCAAATGAGAAACTTATCTCGAAACATTGTAACGTGATAATAGATTTCGTCTAAGTCTTGTTTAGACACTTCCACTCAAAAAGACGTCCAGAAAATGAGTAAACGTAAAATATCTCTTTCAAAGGTTAGTTGCTACTCAGGTAACTGCAGAAATTATTTTTGTATTCTAAATTTATCATTTCAGAATAACTTTACATAATAGTTGAGTTCACTATTTAACATTCTACAGGCCAGAGTGCAGTTACCGTATTTTTAAGGAACGGATTAACTAATCTTCCCTAGGAACTTAACATGAATAAATGCATATGTTTGATTATTATATTCCTACATCTTTTTTGGAATTATAATTTCCAATGATACATTTGACACCTAAGCCCAGAGTTAGCTTAACTAAATAAATATGAAATAACATAAATACTTACCCAAGTTGTAAAATACATGAGGAATACAATTGCATGACTCTATTCCTCTTTTCAATCCGCATTGTAATCTGCATCCAACAGGACTATAGAAAGGACTAATGTCCAACTTATATTCGCCATGGAATAAGCATTTCCGTTGGCTTATACTAATGTCCTTGACTGCCGGGGTACTTTTGATAGCAAATAAGTCTATTGCCATGCTATACAACAGATCGGTGCCCGGAGCTACAAATACATTTTTAGATATCTGAGGAAATTCATCTGGAGATCCAAGGAAAATCTGAAAAATAGAAGTATTTCTATTTTTCAGATACCCATACGTTTTGTGCGAAAATTATACATCAAATCAGTGGATAATATTGATCATTCTAAATAACAGAAACATAAAATTATAGTTTGTTGTAATTAATACCCTATTTTCTTTCTTTCATATTTTTTTAAATATTTCCCGTTTTTCTTTACATCGTTTGTGGTTTATTCTACGAAATTACACATTATATTACGTTTATATAGTATTATATTAAAACTTCTGTACGTTTTCTTAACATTGTAATAGCGTTCCACTAACATGTAAAATAGTCTCCCCTTACCTCTATCATTCGGAATAATTATTTATCACGTGTATTTTGAATATTTCTTCCAAAAAATGAATTGTCTAATATGAATAATATATATAAATAATTGAAATGTCAAAGTGTATAAAAAATGAACGGAGATTCAAATGGAGAGTACTTGGAGATTATTTATTTTTTATTTAGAATATTTTAAAAACATTATTATTTTGCATTATGCACTAGTTTGCATTATGCATTATTTTGTTCGATTGCTTTCTGCCATTCTTCCGGCAAAAGCACAAACCTGTCGATAGAGGATTATGTGGTTTCTGGGCAAAAAATTGTAACACGAGGTTTCACAGTGCTTTTCAAAAACTCCATGCTGGTACTTCTGCACAAAGAAAAAATTATGATAATTTTCTGTTGCTAAGTCTGCACCATACTTTGGATGATCTGAAACATTTCTTCATTTGACCAGTTGTGACTAATTAACTAGCTAACTAATCTATGGCCTATAGAACACGGAGATTCAATGCCGCGTTCACAAAAGTTCTCCACTGACTTCTATCCTTACCTAACTGCATCCGGTTTCTTCTTTAGCATTGCAATCTCTGCGAGATCCATCTTAATATTGTCCTCCCATCTGCGCCTAGGTAATCCTAATGGTCGTTTTCCGATTGGTCTTCCAGTCAAGACTTTGAAAGCGTTTCTACTTTCTTCCATTCTAGCTACATGACCCGCCCACCTAAGCCTCCTAGAGTTGACGACCCTAACAATGTTTGGTAAACGGTATAAATTATGTAGTTCCTCGTTATTAAGTTTCCGCCTTTCCCCATTCCCGTTTCTCTTCGGTCCGAATATTCGTCTTAGGATCTTGTACTCAAATACTTTCAGTCTATGTTTTTCCCTCAGAGTACGTGACCATCTTTCGCAGCCATGCAAAACAACAGGCATGATTATCGTTTTATATATTTTAAGCTTCAAATTCTTCGACAGAATTCGCGACTACAAGAGATTTTGAACCGAATATTAACACGAATTCTCTGCTTTTATTCGACATTTAATTTCTCCGTGAATATGATTTTCCTGTGTTAATATTGATCCTAGATATTTTAAACTATCCACTTTATCAAAAGTATTATTTCATATTTTAACACATCCATAATTTGCTGTATTCCGGTCCCGACGCAATTCCATGTATTTAGTTTTCTCTGCATTACTTCTAAACCCATGCTCCTGCAAGCGTTTAATGAGATCTCTGCATTTCTTTCTATTGTTCTCCTATCATCTCCTATTAAATTTACATCATCAGCATATACCATTACCTGGTGAATACCGTTGAACCCTAGGCTCTGGTTGCTATCTTTGATCTTCCTTATAGCGTATTCCAGAACGAAGTTAAATAATAATAGCGACAACGCATCTCCTTGCTTCAGGCCATTTGCGACGTGAAAGCTCGTCGACAAAAAATTTCCTACCCGGACTTCACATTGAGATTCACAGAAACATATCTTAATTAATCTAATTTGCTTTCTTGGTATTCCAAGTTCCGTAAGAACGTTGTATAATGTTTCTCTACTAACCGAGTCCTACGCCTTTTTAAACTCAATAAATAGTTGATGTACCAGGGTATTGTATTCCCACTTTTTTCGAGTATTTGGCGAATGGCAAATATTTGGTCTATTGTTGATCGATTTCGTCTTAATCCGCACTGTTAATCTCCAATAATTTCATCTGCGTATGGGGTCAGTCTTGCTAATAGAATATTTAAAAGAATTTTGTAGGATGTTGACAGAAGAGAAATGCCTCGATAATTATTACAGTCAGTTTTGTCGCCTTTCTTGTGAATTGGAACAATGATTGATTCTTTCCACTCCTGTGGCAATTCTTCCTTGTTCCAGATAAGGAGAAAGAGTTTGTGTATCTTGTTCTACAATTTTTCGCCTCCAGCTGAAATTAATTCAGCCGGAATTTCATCTACACACGGATATTTGTGTTTCTTTAATTTCTTTATAGCGTTTTCTACTTCTATTGGGCTGGGTCCTGGAATATACGGTTCTGCGGAGTGTATCTCCTTTTCTGCACGCACACTAGTTTTTGGTTGCGTGTTAAGTAAATCGTCAAAGAAATCTTTCCATCTATTCAAGATGCTATCCGTGTCAGTGAGAACTGTACTGTCAGATTTCTTTAATATATAAGCGCGATACCTTTCTTAAATTTATTGATTCCCTTATACATGTTCCGGATGTTTTTTATTTTACTATTATCTTCAAGTCCCTTAATTTTAGCTTTCATAAAAAAGCGTTTCTTTTTCTAAAAGTTTTGGAAGTTTCCCGCCTGATATCTGCGAAATTTTTTGTAGTTATTTCATTCGAATTTTGTAGCCAGCGTAATTTTGCCTGTTTCTCTTCTCTGTTAGTTTTATGCATTCCTGGCCGACCATGGTTTGTTCCTACTTATTTCCGCGTGTCCCAATTTTTCTTTTACTGAAATTTTAATGCTATCTCTAATTTCAATTCAGGTATCCTCAACACTAGTGCACTGCGAATCTTCTAAAGCCGAGAATCTATTCGAAACTCCAATCTGGTATTTCTCTTTTACCTGGCACTCTTCTAATTTGTTTAAATTGAATCTCTCCGTTTTCGGACAATGAATATTACCTTTATTCAACGGTGATAGTTTCTTTAAAATTACTAGGTACACTCGCACTTATTGCCGATACTACAGGTCTGACCAATGTGTCTGTTGCACCACCTCATGATGCTTGATTTCCTTCGAATCACATCAACGCACAGCATACCCTACTGAGCGTCACTGTGGTCTTTGCTAAGACTCTGGTGCTTCTCCTAACCTCGACCTCTATCTTTCCACACATTGTTGTTAAGTTAATGCACTTTTCAATATTTATTACCAACTGCTTCCAAAATAGCTCCAGTTAGTTTTGTTTTAGCAGAGATCCGCAGATAGAAATTCTATTGAGTTAAAGTTTTATGAGTCAGATTACGTGGAACTGAAATGCAAAGCTTTTTCTCTGTAGCTTACTTTTGCAAATAGTTTAACACTGTTAGGATATTGACAACACTATGACTACTTTATTTCGGTTATGCTTAATTTCTGTCTGAATATGATGTTATTTTTTGTGATTGAGCACTTTAAGTGTTGCTTTTGATAATATATCTAACCAATAAAAATCACAAATTTCTTCGTGGCCCTGCTCCGCGTTTCCTTATTTATGAAAATAAAATTGTAAAAGCGTAGAGTAGTATTGCGGAAAGATTACTCAGTTTCATGACACAGTTCCTTACGTTGTCTATGTTGTTCTGTGTAAATAAATAATGTGGAGAATAGTCTTAGGTAAGATTTCAATGCACTGAATTACGGTACTTTAAACTTGTAGGTGATACCTATTTTTCTCCTGGAAAGATTAGTGACTTGCACATATGTAACTGTAAATAAATGGTTACAATGGAAGATTAATGTGTTTATCACTCACACCAGATTTCATTACACCTTCAAATCCAGAGAATCAATGAATGGCAGATTATAGCAATAAGCGTTTCTTTGATGACCAGGTCATTACAGATCAAAAATGAAATTCTAGAATTACTTATACTGTATATGAACATTTGAGCCAGAAATTCACTAAAAGAAAAGCCCTACTAGCAATTATCAAAGCCACCGTGATAAAATCAGTAAAATCTACTCATTGAAATACCAGTGTACCAAATCAACTTAAATAGAGGTTATGATAGCTCACTGGTGCAGCGCTAATTTCTGTTTAGTGGGATCCCTGATTCAATACCCAGCAAGTAATTTTGTGGTGGACATCATGTCCGTGAGTTTTCTCGGGGTACTCCGGTTTTCTCCCAATTTCTCATTCCATCAATTCTTCCATCATCATTCACCTGCATTAATCATCGCCACCTTAGCCTAACGGGCCTAATGGTTAAACTGAAAGCTTTTTTATTTCATTTCTATCAACTTTCTAAGCACAGTTATTTAAAGAACACAATACTATGAGATTTGATTAACTCAACTTTGTATCAATTCAAGTTTTATTCACCGTTGTTAATAGGAAGCACAAGTATTTGTTATCCTATAGTCAAATTTCTAATGACACACTCAAAATCACTTTTAAATATTACTATTGTATTCTGCCGATGTGTAGTATGACTCTGGAAGTTACCAAAAGTTAAGAATTGACAGTACCTAGATACTACGGTGAAAATGGAGGAAACTTTATCTTACACACTCAATTATCCAAGAGTATTTGTTACTACACTATAATAACAAAACTATCTGTTTTATGTAGTGCGTTTTCCTTGCTATGCGTTGATACCATTTAAAACTCTACATCATATATTTTCTAAAGGTGTAACCTTTGAAAGTGCTCGAAATGAATCACTGAAGTTTTTTTATAGTCAATATTACTTTAACAATATGATAAATAGTAACATACAGAAACTCGAGAAAATGCCATTTAAAAGAAAGCGAATTATAACGCGTTGAATAGTAAGGTTACAGTGGAATTGTTTCAGCGTTAGGTTTGTGTATCAAGTGACCATACGTTCGAACAATATTCCTTTTCTGCATGGAATGTAGAATATGTATATTGCAAACTTACATTCCACTGTTACATTATATACGTAGAACAGAGATAGATGTACACTTAAGAAGTTAGATAAGTTGTAGATGTCTTCGTTTCAATCCATGTGTCGAGCATAATAGACCCACTTCTATTCTAAAGAAGAAAGCGAATTTTTGAATACTGCAATGTTTGAACAATGCAGTATATATCTACCAACTAAGGCAATATGTCCACTTTTTGAACGAAGTTGTTGGACAAACGTGAGAAGCATAGAGTAAGGAGAACCGCTTACAAGGCCGTAACAAGAATCTTCCTCGAACAGCCATTTTAATATGTGTGCGTAGAACGGCAAAGACCAGCGATATATATTACAGGTTCATAGTCTCAAATTGTGAAGGAAAGAAACTGGGAACGAGTTTTTCGGAAAAAGTGCAACTCGTTGGCTGTGGTAGCGCCTTTCAAATGTGAGTAAAGGACGATGAAACAAGGACCAAGCTACTAACTAAAAGACGGGCATACCGCTATTAAAATATATAAGTCGTTGGACTCTTAAAGATGGTGTAACACATAGAGCAAAGTTTGTGGCATAATTAACGTCAGATTTCAACAGAATTTAACAGTGAACAAAGCACGAATTTATATGGACGCAATCTTAACTATTCTAAATATTGATGATATCATGACGGCTTCTAACTGCTGGAAAATCGTTCATGATGATGCGCACACATTCATTACTGCCATATTGTTAGCTAGCAATGACACTTTTCAGAATTACAACACCAATAGCTACAAGGCAAATGTTATGCTACGGTACAAGGAGCACAGTAGTGAATGTAAATTGTTGTAATAGTTCACTCCTGTTCAATTGCGTTATGAAATTATATTATACAGTTCAGAAAGCGTGGTTATCCTTCAAGTTAGAATCTATAAGGAGACCAACGAAATGTAAAAGACCAACATCTAAAAGAAAAGGCCCTGAAGCCAGGGTTAGATTTCAAAGTAAAGACAGCGTGAGTTGATACCAGGTATCAGGTTCATAAATAACACTATACAAAAAGTCAGCTAAGTAGGACGAGGAAGTAAGTGTTATCAGGTTATTGCAAGAACATCACAACGAATATGGAGACTTGTTTTTGGTACCAGAATGATCTACTAAGTATCATGAACTATGTGGAAGTCAATTCAGTGAGTTAATTTGAAATAGGACTCTAGAAAGGTGACAAAGCGCGTTAGAGATGTTAAGAAAAACATTATTAATTCAAGGGAAGCTGGAACATGCAAGTGATGGGAATAACGTGTCGTAACAAGATAACGGGCTAAAGGAAATGCCATCACATGCGATAACACTGAACTTGGAAATATATATTCATCGTTTCTTGTATTCCAGAAGCTAGGGAATTTAAGTCTAAAAGTATTGGAATAATTTTATTTTTTTGAACAATGAACTGACAATTGAAATTAAGCAACTAGCGGAAAGGTTCATAAGAAGTATTCAACAACAAAAAAGACGACAAATTTCTTTCAAGGAATTAGAAAAGATTACATAGAAAAGATGCTAAAGGAATTCCATGATACCATAGAAAACGCGAAACAAATGGAAGATTAACACGAAGAAGGAAACTTAGGAATAGGGAAGGACTACATAAATTAGGGAGTATTATAGAGTGAAAAAGTACGAATAATGTTAAATTAAAATTGCATCAAAAGGAAGCAGACTTGACAGTGCTGGAACACATATGTCATAATATTCCGACCCTAGCTCAGAAATATTTGCCGAGAAGGCAAAGAGAAAGATTACAGTCTAATACGTGATAAAATGTGTACAGCCTTTAAATAAATAAAAAATAAATAATAGAATGATGCTGCTACTACTACTACTACTACTACTACTACTACTGCTACTACTACTACTACTACTACTACTAATAATAATAATAATAATAATAATAATAATAATAGGATTATGTTCTAACGTTGCTAATATAATATTAGCTAAGATATTACGTGAT
Source organism: Thermobia domestica (assembly GCF_964235325.1). Classification (NCBI taxonomy): domain Eukaryota; kingdom Metazoa; phylum Arthropoda; class Insecta; order Zygentoma; family Lepismatidae; genus Thermobia; species Thermobia domestica. The sequence continues at coordinate 57,596,583 of NC_137458.1, forward strand.
TTGCCTGTTATCTTATTTTCTTGGAATGTTCACGTTCGTCAATGTGATTCCAAACTGCATTACTACTGTCCTGTGAGCCAAAGGTGGACATATCTGAAAATAGGAAAGTATTCATAATGTTTTCACTTGCCAGTGTATGTGCACGTAAAATATACGCTTTCTAAAATAATATAGCTTACCTTTAAGTTTTTTCTTGGGTTAACAACAACATATGCAAATGTGGTATCATGGAAATTCAGGGTAGGTATTTTAAGTTGATCTTCATTCTTCTGTGTTGTTCTAAAAAATTTATGAACACATTTATATCAATAATTTTATATAACATAGTAAGATTTTCCTTAAGTACTGATCTTTATTACACAACTTCAATTGGATAAAAATGTTTAGTTTACAATTCTTGTTTTTGAAAAAATATCATGATATCGTTGAATTTCTTCTACATACGTTTCAAGGAAAGTAAATCATACTGAAACGAAAACATATCTAAATTCAGCTCGCCAATCGAATGTGCGTTCAAATACACATAACTTAACATCCAAACTAATGTATGATAGCTACAACTTTATCAATTTATAGGTGACTAAAAAGGTCTTCGACCAACACTAACAGAAACACAAGGGTTTTCAGGGGTTGACTAGCCGATGCGACTGAGGTAAGAATTCCTGTACTTTTGTCGGTGACAAGATTTGTTTGGGTGGAAACGTCTGGCGTCTGGGTTGTAACAGATTTACAGTAAGTAGCTAAAAAAGAAGCAAAGGGTCCAGAAATCGAGGAAGGAGGGCTTTATCTTAATCACCGCTTAGCATCAGCAACAGATCTTAATAACCATTGCATCATCTTAATAACCATTAGTTGTCGGATTTGTTTCTCCCGTTGAAAGAATGCTCGACGTTGCACCTAACATAACAATGCTTGCACCGTTATGACTACACTTGCAGCACTCGCATTACACGACGTGTTGATATGCCCGAAGTGTTAGCCTTAGAAATATTCAAGGAGATTGGGAATATAGGAAGGACCTAAGTCTATCATAACCAGCCTTCACGTAGTCCGGAGGGTAGGCAAATTGAACGCAAGAATCAGTGACTGAGTAACAACGAGTTCACCTGTCTTCTTACTTTTTACAAGAGCTACAACAAGTTGGTTAGCCAGTTCCGTTTTTATTTCCGCGTGGGTAGCGTTTAGCAGGTCCCAACATGATATTACACTGAGAAAACGTTCAGTAAATGACCTACCGACATATTCACTGGTCTAATGGCAGTGTATTTTAGTAACTTTTCTGTTTGCTTCTCGTCGACCATTTCACCAACGAAGTGTCATTCTGTAATTTCTTGATATCTTTAACCTGTCTGGCGTTTTAAGTTAATAGGGAAAGGGGATAAGCCCTCAACAGCACTGAGTCGATTTCCTTTAGCATTTGCATTAACATCATCATTATCTTTTATTTAGAAGATATCGGACCGCATGCATCACGATACAGTACTTGTCTTTTCCACACTATCTACAATTTGAGAGCTTGTCTTTCTCTCGGTTGATTTCGGCTTTTAAGTGAATTTTTCAAGGAATTGCACACATTTCCAGGATTATTAAAAAGCTCCACTGAACTCCGCTCTAATTAAAAGGTTTTCATAAAACGATTGTAGTAAAACGATTCTACTTTCTCTGTAAATTGAATCACAATATGTCTTAAAATGTAGCCATGGCACCGTTGAAAGCTGGCTGACTGCGTTAAGGAAACCCAGTTCCCGTGGAGCAGCATAGTAGGAAGTATAAATAGGCCATACAGCCACACTGAAGATGCGTTCCATAAAATCCTCGAGTCATCAGACCCATACAAAACTTTACTGAGCCCCGAACTAAGGAAGAAAAATCTTCCTCTAAGTACTGAAGCTACAGGATTATTCATTTAGATTTTCTTTGAAAAACACTTGTCTTTTCAGTTCCTTCTGTAAATTATTTTTAAAGTGTGTTATATATAAAAGAAGAATATATATTTTTTACACCACTGTTAACAGAATGAACAGCCTTTTCCCGACATGAATAAAGCAAGTTGTTTTCTTTTTCACTTTCAAAATATACACAAAACGTTTTTGAAGACTGTGATCTATGTTTTGTAAGTTCAAAGTCACGGACTTATGAAAACACTCATATAAATATACAGTTTCTTTGTATTATCATTAAGATATAAAATAACACAATATTGTGTTTAGCACACTTTTTTGTATATGTTATTTCTCTGTGTTTTACTTATTCTACAATATTATTCAGAGTCGGGCTTACTCAAATTCTACTTTTTTAGATATTTCTGACTAGCATCATCTATTGTATGCATTAGAAGTTCACACAGCACAATTTAATGTTCTGTTTGCGAAGATATCTCACGAAATCTTGAGTGGAGTCAGTCGTAACGTTCACGAAATGGTTTCATTTTATACACCAGCACAACATACAAGGGAGAACACCATCGTGTGTTTCTTCTAACAACATTACACTATTATCGAGAATTTTGTCCGTAAAATGGGTGTTTGGCCCCACTGTGCGTCGCAGCATTAGAAAAGAGTTTGGAAGAGTATCGTCATATTACATATGAGGAAATTCAGTCAACGTTAAAGATAGAGTCAATTCCAGGTCAATTCATAAAGACAAAAAACTTGGTTTATATAAGCATAATAGTCGCTTGGATCCCACACGTGCTTACGTCCCTGGAGCTGAGTCATTATGTGCTTACAAAATGTTTCGTAGGTGGAAAGTAAAGATGCTTCTAATGTCGTTGCAGATAAAGAAACATCGGTTTAAAACTACGATCCCGAAACAAGCAGCAACCGACAGTACAATGTTTTCAAACTGCACCTTCGAAAGTGAAACGAGGACTAAGTGTAGGTAAAAATATTTAGGCATTTTTTCTTTAATACCGACCATGTACAAACTATACAGTTAGATGATCGACGTACACTGACAGCAGAACGGAACGTTACATATTACTTCAGAGTGTATTTGAAGCTTAGAAATCTGCTCGCCAAAAGTATCCACTGTCTCACTTTCTTGTTTGTCACGATAATGGACCTCTACATAGAACAACTAAAACTTTCGAAGCGGAGTCCGTATTCTCGTGTACCTGGCTTAATCTCCAAATTTAACTCTACTTAACTTCGTCTTCTTCCCAAAACTGAAGACAAATCTTCGAGGAAAGCTCGCGATTTCTCAGTGGTAGAGCGTTCACCTCTGGTGCATGACGTTCGATCCCGGTTCTCGCCAAGTGAACTTTGTAGTGTACAAACCTGTGTGCGTGGGTTTCCTAGGGGTTCTCCCGTTTCCTCCCACTTAATTCATTCCACCATTTCATTCATTTTTCAACATCACCATCTCCTTTAGCCTAGCTGGCATAAACGTAAGACGTTAAACTTAAATATTTTATTTCATTTCAAATATTCGAGGACTTTTATCAAAGAACTGAAGAGGTTACTATGACCTATAATAACAATATCTAATATTTCAAATATTGATTTTAAAAAAATATTTGCATCGTGGTTTTCAAGAACGCAAAATTTGTTGATACTTGTCGGGATTATTTTGAGAAATTATAGAAGTTACTAGCATTAATTACCCGCTTCGCTGGGTTAAATTAGGAAAACTTAGTAATATGTTTCTTTAGCCAGTCACGTTTTACTATCACTAATGCGCTCCTTGAGATTGGTCATTTCCGATGATTGTTATATAGCCCCTCTCCTCCCCATATTGCAGGCGAAGTGTCATTGTTCATCTCAGCGACTCCGAAAAGTATGAATTTGACACTGATATTGGTCACTTTGAATATATATACGAAAACTATAGACCAACCTGGGTGCACAAATGCTTCCTTTCGGAGTTATAGGCTGCCGAAAACATGAAGAAATGAATTTTAAAGCTCCATAGCTCGAAAACTGTTGGACCTTCCGCAATCGGGTTAAGGCTTCACTTAGGAACTAATATGTGCTCCGTCTAAAAGTACATGTTTCAGAACCCTACTCCCGCAACAATTTTTGTACAGGCAGTTTAGTTAGGGCATATAATCTGAAGTACTCACTAACTACCTCTATAAATATACCTCTCTATATATACCCTCTAATAATTTTTGCGAGGCTGAATTAGAATTTAAGTGCCATCAGAAGTATCACTGTTAGTCTCAGCGACCTAAAAAACTATAGATTCGACACTAGTATCGATCATTTGCGATCATTTGTAAATGCCTTTCCCCTCCTTTAAGTTATATCCTCAGTGATATGACAAAAATCATCTCATGTTCGAACTTCATCTAGGTTGAAAATTTGATCGAGATCGGTCAGGTAGTTCAAGAGTTATTAGTTTTATTTATTTTTATATATCTCTATCTCCTACCTCCTCCCTAAATTATATCGTCAAAATAAATAGATAAATACGATTCCAATCCCAAACCTTATCTGTGTTGAAAATTTGATCGATATTGGTCAGGTGCTTCAAGAGTGACGTCAAATAGATAGTCACTTGCAGTTTTATTTTTTACATATATATCTCCGCCACCCCTTCCTCTCCCCTGCGTTGCAACGTCAAACTTAAATGATACAAATTATCATAGGCCCGAACGTCATCTATGTTGAAAATTTGATCGACCTTGGTTGGGTAGTTCAAGACTTATTAAGCTTTCTGTATTTTTATATATCTGTCCCCACCCGTCCCCCTCCCCTAAGGTCTACCCTCAAAATGATATGACAAAAATCACCCGAGGTCCGAACTTCACCCATATTAAAAATTTGATTAAGATCAGTCCTACCCTTAAAGCGTGATGAAGTCACAAAGGCGGTCACTTTTATTTTTAATCTTTTTATTTATATCTCCTCCTCCCCGTGCCACCGTAAAAGTATCATGACGAAAACATTTCAGGCCTAAACCTTATCTATGTTGAAAGTTTGATCAAGATAGGCCTGGTGGCTCAAGAGTTATTAAGTTTTATTTATTTTTATTGATTTCTACCTTCCCCTCCACTAAGCTCTACCGTTAAAGTGATAAGATAAAAACCACATCAGGTCCAAATCTTTCTATGTTGAAAATTTGATTAAGATCGATAATGTGTTTAAAGCGTGATGAAGTCACAAAAACGGTCATTTTTTAACTGTAGAACTTAGAGGAGGGCAGGGGAGGGGAGAAATCTAAAAATAAATGAAACAATAACTTTTGAGCCATCAGACCTACCTTGATCAAACTTTGAACATAGATAAGGTTCGGGCCTGGAATGTATTTCTTATTTCGCTTTTACGGTGCAACCTATGGGAGGGGAAGCGGGATATATATATATATGTAAAAAGAATTAAAGTGATATGATAAAAAACACTTCATATCTGAACCTCATCTCTGTTAGAAATTTGGTTCAGATCGGTCAGTGGTTGAAACGTGATGAAATCACAAAGACAGTTACTTTTATTTTTATTTTTTACATATATCTCCCTCCTCCCCATCCTCGTTGCACTGCAAAAGTGAATTGAAGAAAACATCCCAGACCCGAACCTTATCTATGTTAAAAGGTCGATCGAGATCGGTCTTGTGGTTCAAGAGTTATTAAGTTTTATTCATTTTCATATAATTCCCCTCTTCCCCTCCCCCTTTCTAAGATCTAGTGTCAGAATGAAAAGACGGAAAACTTCCTAGGTTTGAATTTCATATATGTTGAAAATTTGATTGAGATTGATCGGGTGGTTTAAAAGTAATTAATTCACGAACATAGTCACTTTTATTTTTATATTTATTGATTTTTATCTCCACATCCTCTCCTACGTTGCTCCGTCAAAGTGAAATGATAAGAATCATCACAGTCCCGAACCTCATCCACATTGAAAATTTGATCAAGATTGGTCGGCTCGTTCAAGAGCTATTAGGTTTTATTTATTTGTTTATATGTCCCCCTTCTCCTCCGCCCCTAAGTTGCACCAACAAAGTAAATAGCTAAAAATTACTCCCAGTCCAGAATTGCACCTAAGTTGAAAATTTGATGCAGATCGGTCAGGCGGTTCAAGAGATTAAGAGTCAAAAACATTGTCGTTTTCAATTGTATAATATAGATTATTAAAAATAAATTGCTTTTTAAAGGGCACTTAAAATCCTTCGGCATGTCCCTTGCATATAGTCATTTCGTATTGAAATCAATCTCCTATCTTCCTAATTAATGTATTACATTATAAACACTTTAGCGAATCTGTGAGTTAAAGAGAACGATTTCTATAGGCTGTAGTAAAGCCAGCTCTGAACCACTTCGTTACAATTAAGCCTCTTTGCCTTGTATTGATACATACTTGCAAATAACCAAAAAAATATTAATTTGCAAAATATAAAATGTATGTTGCATAAAATGTATGTATAGTACTTATGTATATTAGTTAAAATATATCAGGCAGAAATTTGAGTCAATGAAATACACAATTTGGTACTGTTTACTCCTCGCGATGAGCAATAGTTTCGACTTCAAAAATGTGTGATGTAAATAAATCGTCTGCTTTCCTCGTCTTATAAAAGTACTTCATCTTTGAAACCAAAACAAAGAAAAAATACTTCCATCACCAGAAAAATATCTCTTTGTCCGTTGCTTCTATTTAATATTTATTAAACCATTTCGAAATAAAATTTCAGTGTGATATGATGATCTATATACATTAGAATTTGAATTTTTAGGAAGCTTTGATTACTATGTTAACTATCTGTGATATATAAAGAACAGTAATTTCAGGAATGATCAAAAAATGGATTAAAAGATTGCGATCATAGCCAAGAATTTTACGAATGAACAAAAGAGTGCATCAGAAGATTGCAATCTTGGCCAAGAATTAGTTTCTTGATCACTGGCCACAAAAGTTTGGAACGGCTCATAATACGAGTTTTCGTATGTTTTACGGAATACGCACATCACACTGAATAAATTGTTAGTTTTGGTTTGGTTAGATTATATGTAGTTCTCCACATATAAGGCGTACAAGAAAATGTTTAATTGAATGAAATATATTGAGGTTTTTAGATCAGGGACCACATAACTTTTAAATGGCATCTAAATCAAGTTTTCGTATTTTTTACGGAATAAGAACATAATACTGAGTAAATTGTTAGTTTTGGTTTGGCTAGACTATATGTAGTTCTCGAGATATAAGGCCTAGAAGAATTTTTTCCTGAAATATATTGGATCTTTTGATCCAAAACTTAATCAATTTATACTTTCTTACAATGTCAAATCGACCATAAAATCTAAAAAGAGGTTCCATATCACAATTTGGTAATCCATAATGACCATGAGACTACGAATTATTTTTAAATTTATCATGTTGCAAACCTGAGATTCCAACCACTGCAAGGAATAATATGTTAAGGATATTTATTTATAATTAAGAAACTAGATTACATGATATACTAAGTAGATTTTAAATGGTATACATTTTATTAGATATTAAGAACTCCGCAAAGGTACGAAAATATATATGACTACCATTGGTAAGAATAGAAACACACATTCAGAGAACATTTTTGAATGTTTTTTTGGATAATGTATTTGTCGTATAATAAACTGCAATTTCTACTGGTGATTCAAAACAATTAACTAAACATTATTGTGTTAGACATAATACTTTGGTACAAAGATGTTCAATAAATAGGTAATACCTGTATATATCCAGTAATTCAGAGTGTATTGCATAGCATAATCCGTATGGTGTCCGCACGTGAAATTTATCGTACAGTTTTTGAGTAAAACCATGAAGTATAGGAGACTTCGGATCATTTGAAACCTAATACAAAAGAGTAAAACTGCAGTAATATATGTTATTGCAATAATTTTAAACTCTTAACATTGAACTACTATAATTATAATTCCATAACATTGTAACAGTATCGAAAAGAACTGGACATCTATAAGTATTAAAAGTACACCGAAATAATCATCAGTTTTATTGATTTCATGATCAAAATTGTTTCTTCTGTTATATTGAATGTTTTCTTTTTAAAATGAAAAATCTGTTTCCAAATTGTCCTTCTAATATTCCCTCAAATTAGATATGTTAACTGGTATGTTAACAGGTTTAATTTTTGTGAGATGATTGAACTTTTTGTTTGCAATGCGGATACAACTCTTGATTTAGACTACTTAATAATACATATTAAGTAAAGTAGGTTACTAATTATGGCTGTATATGTGAATAATGATAATATTTTTATTTCTATATACTCACTTGTTTTTGAATGTTACTTAGAGAGACGTTTAGATTATTGTTGTAATGTCTATATTCTCTTATTTCTTTGAAGTTAGAAACATTCAAACTGGAGACGACTTCAATAAATTTCACCAGGTCATTCATTTTTCCCGTTGGCACCTTTCCTAGTTTCCTTGCAAAATCAATGAAAAAAAATAGTATCAACATGTTGAAATACGCCATAAAAGCAAAATACTGTGTATCATATAGTATTAAAGGAAGATTTGGTTTATTGTAAACGTTATATACGTATAGTTGAACACCATTTTCTCCAATGGGATATGTATATTAATCGTAAGGATATAATAGTAACTAGATATTTAGTCTACAATTAATTTTGTTAGTTTATTTATAGTAAAGAGTTCTCTTTTATCGAAAAACACAGCATACGATGACGATTTCCTTAACATATATACGGTCATTATCAAAGTCTCAGTATACTGCTAAACTTTCAGATACTTTAGGAAAAGAAACGTGTCCATATAAAAACCATTCTTATATAAAATAAATATCACTGCTCAAATAAATAAATTAAAACATATGATCCTGTTTCCACTGAGTAATTATATTCACTACGTTTGCGTTCAATGACATTCAGAATCTTAGTCTTGATAAGAGCTGTATAAATTCCAAGCATTTGTTTGATTAATTTACACAATTTTTGCGAAGCTATGCGACTACAGTGGTTGTCAAGAACCTCCCAAACACTATCAGTATTCGTTAGCATCTACATTCAGACCGATTTGTCAACTTTCTCTAAGAAGAACACGATTGGTTAAAAAAATCTCTTCATTGTGCTCACTATTTAATTTACTATAAATAGATATATGAGTCTTATTTGAACTGCAGATAGCATTTTTCTTATTTTGATCTATTTTTTTCTGTCATATGTATTAAAATTTATAAATTAGGATTGCGAGTAAAAGCCATTAAACAAGAGAGAGAGGGGGGTGTTCATTTATTATGTAGTCAAAACTCACTGGTGAAATCCTCACATATAAGCAATAAAAAGTTCATGTGAACATAGGACGAAAAAAAAACACGTTCTTTAAAAGTTACACAATGCCGGAATCCATGAGGCTGCCGAACTCGAAAACTATGAGAGATATCAAAGGCGGTTAAAGAACTATTAGAGGAAATAATATACTGTTTATCTAATTAACCATGTTTCAGAGTTGCAATGTATCGGGGCAATGAATTTTATAGAGGGAGCTGCTGTATAGGTCCGCTCCCCCATCCCTCTCTCTCAAATCGTGTGCGCCGTTACAACCCAACTCTAAAACATGTTTATTAGATAGACAGTGTAATAGTTCTTTAACCGCTTTTGGTATCTCTCATAATTTTCGAACTAGGCAGCCTCAAAGTTACAATTTTCTCTATTTCAGCATCTCGTAATTTTCAAACAACGCGTTTATCACCCTATTTTCATATGGCCATTTTTATTATTTAGATTGGAGGATGTCACTAATAGATTTTGGCTACATAATAAATGAATACCCTACATATATATATATATATATATATATATATATATATATATATATATATATATATATATATATATATATATATATATATATTGAATATACCGTGTGCGTGTGTTTTCTCGGGGTTCTCCCGTTTCCTCCCACTTTCTTCGTTCCACCATTTCATTCATTTCTCATAATCACCGTCTCCTTTAGCCTAACCGGCATAATCGTGGGACGTAAAATTCAAAGATTTCATTTCATTTTCATTTTTCAAATTGAATTTATGTTTACCTGAATTATTAACCTGTACATTTTCGACATGCAAGTCCTTTATTCGTGATGGACCACAAAAGTGATCCGGGCTAATGGAATATCATGAAAAAATTTGAGTGCTAACTCAATTAATAGATATTATCTACGGTTTAGGATAAGAGAAATACTGGCAATTGATAGATGAAGACAGACTCTGCATCTCCCAGTTGAAAGAGCACCATCTGGCTAGCCATAAATGAGTATGGACTGTAGTGCTAGGGAATTTAGTATTTTCCTATTTCTGTTAGCAAATTTCATCAGTTTCTCAATACCGATTAGACAGGAGCAGGTGTACATTTAGGGAGGGGAATATTAGAATTCTTCTCTCAGTTTCAGAAAAATGTTTTTAAAATAATGTAGGCTATATAAACTAATTAAAACGTGAAACTTCTTTATCAGTAGACATTTTGAGCAACGTGGGAAAACCTGAAATGGTGCTACTGACCTCGATCCTAGAGCCACATTACATATATGACTCTACCTGTTGTTTTACTCACCCATATTTCTTTCAGTTACTTTGATATTACTAAATAAGTTGATATTGAGTTGAGTTGAGTTGATTTTAGTTTACACTCCCTTTCAGCAGCGAGGCTATGTGAAATGTGGATCTACTGATTAACGTGAAATCCGAACCACATGAGGTCCCGCCGGCAATCTAATGTGTGCTGGAAAATGCAGTAGCCTTTTCTGTGTTAAATATTATAACACGCTTTTCTCTTTTCGGGGTATCTACTTACAAAGGTACATTCAACAATGCAAATTTGTGTAGCCGCGAATAAATGCTAAATCCGTTATTGACATTAATTTGATCATTGTAATTTACAGCACTTCAACTACATTTTCTTAGGAAGCGGAGAGAAACATAAAAATGTAGCTTTCAGTGGTAGTGCGTCTGGATTTGGCCTTATATGTGGAAAGCTTTTGGCTTCAGACGCTATATTTCTGACCATTCCAATTCGGTGTATGTAAAGATCTCTATATAATGGTTTGTTATATATTACGAGAGAGATTTGAAATTTCAGTTGTAAATCCAATAGCCAAATTAAAAATTTAGTCACCATTTTCATCGCGCAGATGTAATTTATGGAAATGCTTTACATACAACTAAAATATTTAGTTATCAATGGAGAACCGGTTACTGAAAATTCGAACTAGTTACCAATTTGATACATAGTAGTACATTTTATGTCCTTAAATTAAATAGGCTCCAAACTCGTATTTTCAGTTGCCGTAGCGATCTAGTACCCAAGACTACTCGATTATTATAATATGTTTTTATGCTTTTGTATGTGATCCCCTTTAATGATGTTTCGGTTATATAACTGATGCCATGTACTATACTCATGGATTGGAAATCAATACCCAATCCAATTTCATCCTTACAATGAAGATAAATTTACAACGTGAGATATCATTGGTTTTGGGGTAGAAATTCACAATGAACTGGTGCTTCAATAATGTGATTTTATGAACAGTTAATTGAAATTTTAAGTTTACACCGTCTCACCAATTGCCATTCCAGTGAATGGTAGTACTTAGTTAAGGCCAATGCAACACATGTTCTGCTTTATGAAAAGGGGTGCAGTGAAGTACTCAGTAAGACATATCTACCAACAGAGTAACCCGGGTGCCAATCCTGATATTTGTGGGAACTTCTTGTAGTTCAATCCACGTTCTAATTCAGGACTTAGATTAACCCACCTACTGTAGTGAAGTAAATGTATTAACTATAAATAAGTTTCGAAGTGGAGAATAGTTATCTTCGTCTGACCGATGTATGACACTAGAGCGTGTTTAGAAACGAGAATGAAGCAAACTAATTGCTCAAACAGAGAGAACGGACAAATAATTTAATAGAATATCATTTAACTCAACTAATTACCGTCTTTCTGCACAGGCTTTAGTGGCGTGTCTAAATTTATATAGAATGCTTACATTGATTTTTCAAGTTTTTGTCAAAAACTGTCAGACTTTTTAACTGTTTTTGTGGAACATCTAGTAAATGATCAGCGTAAGTAAATGGTTAACGAATTGAATTTCTGTCAAAGCCGCCACTGTTCGAATCATCTCAGGTCGAAAGGTTATATCATGATTATATTTCAATTTCAAACCATATCCAGTTCGATAAGGAACACTTTTTACTGTAAAAAAAGTAAAGAGATGTTGAAGGACAAGAATGATGGGGAATTGGAGTATGGACATGAATTAAGACAAAGGTTTAAAAAGTTATCTCCTTCAATTATTCTAGAATTGATATATTCAGTTAATTTCACCAATTTTCCAACTTGTACAGGATGAGTTTTTTTCTTTTCATGTATAGCACCGGACGAAATAATACATTATTACACAGCTAATTTCAATGTCATCGTATAGCAGTCATTAAATAACACGCTTCAATTGATAGAGATGAATCTGAAACTGGAAAAGTTTATTCGTGTAATAACTCTACATCAAAACCTTTTTTTCAATACTCAGTAGGCTCAGCAACTGTCTTATCCTGAATGAAATGTTAAATGTTACTTTGGTGGCCTCAATCCAGGTATTTATGATACTAGGAAAAGTGCGGAGTTACAAGAGTCACGAAGACAAGATACTTTTACCATTAAAGTAACAAAATATGCAGAAAGTTGAATTTTAAGGTGTTTATTTTGCACTGATCTAATCCAGTCAACCAATTGTAACAGGTTCCAGTAATTTCTAGATTTGAAAATTCCAATTTTCGTTTCCTTAGTATAAATAATTATATGCATATTATAACCTGTAGAGTGCTACACATGTACCTTATAGTCGTTTTACGTAATTAGTCACTTTCGAAAAATGTTGTAAGATCGTTTCCCTTCTCGTCGTCCAGTTTTAGTACTTATTACAACAATTTAACAGTATTGCTACTAAAGCCACTTTTATATTACTTTCGATAATATTTCACATTAAAAATCCCTCTTATTATAATATTACTTACGCCTTGATAAACTTCTTAACAAGCCTTCTATTTGTTAATGGATCACTGCACATTGTGACAGCCGGAAGTCTAAACTCCCATTCCTCACGTTTTCTGTTAATTGTCATTACAGTTGGATTATCTTGAAACTTTCTCCACGATTCCCATATAATCAGTACTGTTGCGGTTACACATACACCAAGCAATATTGCCCATAGAATTCTGTAAGATACTTTTAAAATTATTGAATTTATACAAAATAATTTTGTGTTATAAAAGAGTTATAAATGTAATAGCAAGAGCGATCAAAACAAACTTTAAAGCTTTGGATTACGTATAGTTGATAATTATGTTGTCTTAACCATACAACGTTATACACATTATACTTGAACCTCAATTCATCTTAACTACGATGGCGAATCATAAAGTAAGTTACACTAGTTCGTCGCAAGAGAACGATGTGTCTCCTAACTGTAACCAATACGGGGCAAGCTACATTAATTGGTGACATGTCCGAGAGGAAGGTTTGTGTAGTCTCCCGTCGGGTTGTGTGTGCAGAGCGGCAAGGTTCAATGGCGCGTCAACTGGATGTTCACTCCAAATTAGATGTGCGTGCAAACTATCAGATTTATATGGGCTAAAGGGCTTAGTTGCACGTTCGTTCATGGTAAACTCATTTCTGTATATGGTGAGCGTGCAATATTTCGCCCAGGTACTGTAAAGTGGTGTACGCAATTTGACGCCGAATGCACGGATCTCACGAACGAGTATTGCGAATGCAGACCCTCAGCATGCAGTTCCCTTGCAAATGTTGACCGTGTGGATGGGATCGTTAGAGAGAATCGGTGCATAACACTGCAGGAAGTTGCCAGCCTGCTGAACATTTCGTATGACAGTGTGGTCTCCACTCTTTATGTTCATATTGGCTTTCGTAAACTGTGTCCTACGTCTGTCACCGACGTCCACAAAGGACAACGTTTCCAATCGCCACTTTCATTTTTACAATGGGATTCTGTGGAAGACAACGAATTCTTGCGGTGAATCATCACAGGGGATAAAACATGGATATGCCACTTTATCCCCGAATCAAAGAGAACGTCGATGGGATGGGTACACACCACATCACCACCACGAAAGAAGGCGAAGGTTCAACCTTCAACAGGAAAAGTTATGGCGGCACTGTTCTTTGATATTAAGTTTCTGGATGCGCGTGAAATTTATGCAAGGCAGAACAATCAACGATTCCGAAAGATGGAGAGAGGGGAGCAGCTATCTTCAGGTGGCTACATAGCGCTGGAGGTGATTTCTATGTATCCTGAATAGAAAAGTTGGTTGACCGTTACGAGAAATATTTACAGTCTCTTGAGGACTATGTGGAAAACTAAATTTACAGTGTATGTTGTCATTGCCATTTTATCAATGTGCTTTCATAAATGGCCATAGCTTGGAAGTGTAACTTACATTTTGATTCCCTTTCGTACATATTACATTACAATAGTAATAATTAACACCCAGAATGTTGTCTGTCATTTAATATTTCTTTTAATTCATTTTCAGCTAACTTGTAGACGTCTTATTGCCTAGTACTAACTTCAAATTGATAATAATGATTTACATCAAAATATAAATGTTCCATATACATACGATATATACATCAAAGTACCATATAATATATATTTGAAAGAGACTAAAGAAAATCTATTATAAGGAACTTATTGCTTACTATTTTTTATATTTCTACATAAATGACACTAAAATATGATAACTATATCATTTGAAATCAAACTTTTATTTTTGTGTAATGAGGATTGGATTAGACATTGCATCTATTTCGGATTCTTCCTGAAACTGACGCTTATTGAAACTTCATTATTGAATTAAAACATAGGTTCTTCCTACTTTCCGAATTTACTTAACTGTTTAACTATTGCTCTATTCCTTCCTAGTTTCAGTCTGTTTCGCAACAGGCTCAATCTTGTCTCTAACAGAAAAAATTCTTCAATCTCTAATTCGTGTCTTTCATCTTTTTGTTGAAATAGTAATCACGTGTAGTTAACATGGAAGAATCAGGAAGAGGACGCTAAGATATCTCCTGGGCAGGGGCCGGAGAAAGCACGAACATTACAGATTCAAAAGTGCTACTCGATGCTGACTCGGGACCGGACGAACACTCATCTAGCCAGAAAACGCAATCTAACGGAGGACAAAGCATTAAATTTCAAGATGCCTCAAGACGAAATTTAACCAAGGCAATTTCTTCATTGTAGAAGTACAAAATATCCTCGTATGAACATATACGAGATGTATTCAAAGAATATCTGACCTTTCATACATACATACATATATACATGTATTCATACATACATACATATATACATACATATAGATCAATAGTTAGATACATAAAAATATAGAGATATATGAACAGGTGAGAGAAAGATGTTAACATTAAATTATTCTTTCCTTAGATTAAACATGGCGGGTCAATATTCCATTGAAGAACGAAGAAAAGTACCTGCCAGGATAGAGATTTTTCATTCCCAATGCATCGTACAAGAAACATTCACGGCCTGCACCTGACGGGATACTCCTTAACGTCTGACAATTGGTAGGATTTTCGAGAAGTTTGTAAGACCGTGTCCGTTCAAGACGATTGTTAGAGAAACAATTGTAGAAAGAGAATTGTCCAAACTGAATATAATATCATCCTCATCCAGGGAGTGATGGGAGCTATCCCAATCAAGTCCAAACGCAACATTTCTCAAAGGTCAATGGTTAGAATTTTACACCGTGATTTAGGAATGAAGTCATACCACTTGCAGACCGTACAACATCTCACAGCGAGCAAGCAAGCACATATAAATGCTGTACAAATTATCTTCGAAATGATGAGCATGAAGTCGAGCATTCAGTTCATGTTTTCTGACGAAGCAACATTCCACATCAGTGGTTGTGTGAACAAATACAAAAATGCCATCATGCTAGCAAATCTAGTAACTTCTTCGACCTGAAGCACCGCATCACTCACGTAATTGCTGCAACCTCTGCCCAAATGGCCCAGATGGCTATACGGACAACAATGGCAGACTTCATAAGTCCATGCAGCGGGATGGGTTCAAAATTGAAACCCGTATCCAGACTATTCCCCTTTAATTTTAGAGAAGTAAATCAGTAAATCCCCATTTAACGTTAACATGTTATAGCCTCAACCTATCTATCTATCTATCTAACTATATATATTTACACCTTTAACTTCTATCTGAAATATATATCATTTCATATATCATAAAATTATCATAAGTATATATTAGTGTTATTGGACTCACCGATCTCCAATGGATCGATTCTTCCTGAAAGTATCTGGAATTCCGTGAACTGAAGTTTCTTCCAAGAATTTCCTTGTAACGTGAATCATGCTTATCAAGGAAGCAAAGATATAATATATTTTCAGCCAATATTATATACCTTTATCTATCAAGCCCTGAAAAAGTATAAAAGTTATAAACTTATTAATCTATACTCAGTCACTCTTTAAACTGCAAGCAATAAGTTTTGAACTCATTTCTTGGAAAGGATAGGAATGTTTTAGATTACGGTTTAATGTGGAACGTTATATATTATAAAATGTACTGTGTTTACTTTACTATTGAAAAATGCTGTTCGTCTAATCTTGCACACTAATATCACTTTTCTTACTTTGTGCTGGTTATTTTTAATCTGGAAAAATTATATTAGCTTTATTCTATTTAGCATTTCTCATGGAGGCGAAGAAATTATTTTATAATACGGCAAACAACATAAATGCACCTTCTACTGAAGTAGGTGGGTCTCTGATTGTGAGCTTATCTCTGGTACAAGAGATTTCTACTTAAGACCCCATGAAATTTGAGTTTCTATTAGAATATAATTATACTCGCGTCAATGTGCTGAATATATAAGGCAATGCATATAATTCTACTTACATTTGAAAATCCACTATTGCATTAGGTATCAACAGTCAGGTGAGGAACGCATAATTTGTGTGATAGTGTGCGTTATGGAAACTCCATACTACATAATTAGTAGTAGATCTGAGTGTGCATTGAACTGTGATGATAATTCTCTGATTTCCCGAATATGTAAATCGTCGGAGCATTTTTTCTTTCCTGCAACCGTGACTAAAATGTTAATGGTGTTGGCGTGTCACTATTAAACGCAGTCAATATGATAACAGCTTTTAAGACTACTGACGTAAAGATATTGACGAAGAATCACACTGCTCAGAGATAAACTCAATGACAGGTATCATCGAGCATTAAATTGTATATTCATTAAGAATATTCATGTAACAATAACTGAAGCTACACCTCCAGAATATATGCGGAAATCTAGTGAGTTTATCCTAGCTCGTCGGTGGGCTCTTGATACTAGTAATCGTCATCCAACTGACTTCATCCAATCGTCATCTAAAATCCTCAATGATTTCGTTTGCTTTCTACTCACGCTCAACGTCTTGTTACCTTTCGAAGAACCAAAGCTTGAAATCTTACTTTACGTATCTTAGTTGTTGATTGCCCGTATCCACAGTATGACGTCAGATTCGCCCTCTTACAGGTAATAATTCTTATTTTATTGTGGATGTGTTATCTGTGAGTGGTGTTGGAAAGTAACCCTTCAGAGATAGCTAACACTATGGCTACTACTTTATATTTGTTTCTGAGTCTTCAAATTATCTTACAGCGTTTACTTGTTTTTCTTATAAAACTAGAGCAAACCCCTTACACTTCTGAAATGCCAACAACAAACACTATAGTGCCCCTTTCAGGCTTGATGAATTTGATTCTGCTCTCCGTGAATCGTTCAGTACTGCCCCATGACCTGATCGCATCTCCTATGAAATGTTGCAAATGAAATGAAAAATATCTTTGCGCTGAACATCCCACGATTATGCCTCTTAGGCTAAAGGAGACGATAATTAAATCAAGTGAATGACGATGGAAGAATTGATGAAATTAGAAATTAGGAGGAAGAGTGAACACTCCGGGAAAACCCACGATGTATTCACTACAAACTTAATTGGCCGGGAATCGATCCAGGTGTCCCACGCACCTAAGGTAAACGCTTTACTACTAAGCCATCGTGCCTCCTCTATGAAATATTGAGTAACCTCTCCAGTAATACACAACTAGCTTAGCTTGCACTATTATAGTCATACAATCGCATTTGGTTAGAGGCATTGTTTAACCCCTTTTGGTGTCAGGCTCTTGATCTTCCGGTCTTGAAACCACAGATAATTGCTACTTGTCCCATGAGCTACAAACCTATTACTCTTATGACCTGCGTCTGTAAACTGTTCGAGCGCACGATAAGTACGCATCTGGTGTGGTATTATAATCTATATAACTCTTGAAAAACTATCAGAGCGAAAGAAACTCTTCACTCAATCTCGTTCGAGGGGCTGATTCGTGACCTTTCTGAACGTAGAACATCTTGTTCCTATTTTTTGACTTAGATAAGACATAGATACGGTATAATTGACACCACATTGCGCTATGGTATATTGAAACAATTATATCACTGGTGTCTTCGTGGGCATATGACTCACTATATTGTGAATTTTCTTCATAAATGGCATTTTCGAAAGCGAGTAGGATCTAGTCTTTCAGCGCGATTTGTTTACGAAAATGGTGTTCAACATTGAACTGTACTTATTGTCACGTTTTCTGCTATCATCGTCAACAATGTCCTTTCGCACCTCCAAACATATGTGCGTGATCTGGTCTATGTTGACCATCTTGTAACGCTCCATGTCATTACTCGGCAACTTGAGTTGATTCAACATCGCCTTGTTTGCTGGTCGAATGAGACAGGATTTCGCTTTTCAACTGCGAAAACTTAATGTATCCACTTCTTCGTCAATACACTTGCCCTATTGACCCATTCGAGTGTGTGGGTTTCATTCGTTTATCGTAAGTTGATACGGTCTGTTTCCTGGGTCTGATCTTTGAAAGTCGATTAACGTGATCACCACAGGCTCGTCCTATTAAGTATTATTGTTTTCGTGCTGTGAATCTCCTTCGCGTCCTGTCCTACAGCACGGAATGCTGATTGTACTATTCTGCTTCCCTCACACCGAGCATAATTTATTCCAAGTTAGACTACGGATATGTTGCTAATACGTCTGCTCTCTCATCTCAATTAAGACAATTTGAAACATCTCAACATCTTGGTATTTGACTAGCTACTCTCGCCTTCCGTACTAGTCCTCTTGTCAGTCTTTATGTTAAGGCCAAATGTACCAAAGGATTTATTAGCACTATGCTGCATGTTCTCGTGCTATACGCCCATGGTACATCTGTGGGTGTGAGGGAATTTCCTTCTAAGAATTCTTGATGCCCTCTCTCATCTTGCTTCCATTTAGTACTTTACCACATGACGGCTTTGTACACCAATAGTTGACTTACGTTTATCTGTGCATTCGAATCAACATATCTGTTACCATGTATATCTGTTCCCATGTATGAGTTTGTATTATTATTAGAGTAGTATCCCGCTTTTAACGTGTTTTAAACGGACGATTCTGATTATGGGAAGTCTATTGACTGTGCTTTTGTCATCGACGAGGGTAGTTAAGAATTGTTTGCATCTTCTGTGCTCAGTATACAGGGTGTTTCAAAACAACTTTGGCAACGTTTCTGAGACGAACCTGCCATCAAAATAAGACAAAAGTATAGACCAATCTTGGTGCACAAATGATTCCTTTCGGAGTTATAGGCTGCCGAAAACATGAAAATATGAGCTATATAGGTCTATAGCTCCAAACCAATGCGACCTACCGAAGTCGGATAAATAACATTTAGAAACTAGTATGTGCCCTATCCACATATCCAAGTTTAAGAATCCTACACTGCTTCCGCAACTATTTTATAGATATAGTTGGTGAATTTTTCAAAGAATATGCCAATAGTCAAACTCCCTCTTTAAAAATTGTTGCATAAATACCTCAGAATTCTGAAACATGTATTTTTGAATATCACACATTTTAGTTTCTTAGCGAACTCTTGACCCGACTACGCTGGTCTAATAGTTTTGGCCCAATGAACATCTAAAGTTCATTTTGCATGTTTTCGGCAACATTTGTGCACCCAGGTTGATCTATACTTTTTGTCTTCTCTTGGTGTTAGAAAATACCTTCCAAACTTTGTCGATGTTGTTTGAAACACCCTGTATACTGCTGAAATAACTGAGGTTAAGCTTGATCTTCACCTTACGCCTACGCATTCGCTACGTCGTGTGCTCGTTTGCACCGACTCACAAAACTTAGTATGATCCTACAGAATGGCTTCAGTAAGCACGCCCTTGTCGAAGACATTCTCGCGAGATGACACCAACTACAACAACAAGGGTATGTCGTTGTCTGCTGGGTGGCGGAATATGTCGGTATTCGCAGAAAAGATCATGCTGACACAGCTGCCAAGCATGCCATATACTCCGCGGTTCGGTTGCTTTGAAGTACAATATTCTACGCTCAGATCTCTCTACTTATTTTCATACATTGATGTCCTCTTATTTACAAGCAAATTGGGACCAGTCACATGAAAATAAACTTCACTCAGTTGAAGAGAGGCATACATATCCTCGTTCTCGTTGTCAACATTAAGTCCTTGTGAGGGTTTGACTATCAGACACTCTCATCTGACGCATAGTAATTTGCTACGTGGTTTGAATGTTAAGGAATGTATTGTCCCACTGAGTATTTGTCATATTCTTGCGAATGTCCTGAACACTCAAACCTCTTTACGCTTGACCGTGCAGTTGGCAATGATGTTGATATTGTTGAATGTGTACTTCCTTTTATACACGCTAGTAACATTACTTACGTTCCCTGAGCTTTTTTAATCGTTGGCTTTTTTATTTATTCTTTCTGTATTTTTATATTTTATTCTATTTTTGTTTTTTACTGTTTATTGTCACTATGATTGATACATATTGTAATTGTTACTATTATTACTATTAATTGTAAATGTTTTATATTTGTTATTTTCATATATTTATTATTTTTTCTATTTTAGGATTTTATGTCTATTTTGCAGCATTTTGTCTTATTGTTATATATTCTATTAATTATTATTATTATTATTATTATTTTTTTTTTTTGCAGTCCATGACTTTGAGCAATCGTATTCATCGTGATGGGACAAATAGCCTCCATACTGACATTCCTTTTGAAGTTCAATCAATTAATGAGCCAATTTTTAAATGTATCTGCTCCTCTTACAAGCCTTGTAAAATGATAGTATAAGCATCAACTTGACAAAACTGCTCTCCTTTTCGAGTTTAAGGGCAAATAATGTAACAATTTGGCATCCGATATTTTTTAATCCGATATTCACTATATCTCCGTAATCATTGGAGCTAGGGCATGCAAACCATTTTCATTTTGTTTGTCTAATTGTTTTCCACAAATTTAATTCTAATGCATTTTTGAGTCTTTTTTTTTTTTTTTTTTGTTATTTTCATCTTTACTCAGTTTTGGTTGCGCGTGACGTCAGTTTTTTAGCCACAGTTACAAGATGGAATTCGAAAACATGTTTCCTCTAAAAGATTTTCGTCATTTTATGCTCTTTCAAAAAATGTATAATTATATTAGTGTAGGACTAATAATGCCTGAGTTATAAGCAGAGCCCGTCAAAATATAGCTCTTCTTTTCTTGAAATATGGCATAGCAAAATGGCTTTTAAAAATTGAAAACATAGCATTTATATATATATATATATATATATATATATATATATATATATATATATATATATATATATATATATATTTACATCAGCTAATCATTATCACAACAAACACTATTAGAAGCTTTCTTGCACCCACTGGAAAACGTGAAGTATATTAATATTTATTTGCATATATTGTTATTGTAGACTGTTCCCATAATGCCCACCGACTTCGATTTTACAAAATTTGAAAAATAAATTTCACATTTTATTTAGTAGTCAATTTGAAGGCATTTTGTTATACTACCATTAAGAAACCCATATACATCATATTACGAATCAATCATTATGGAGCAATCTCATGTGTGACACGCAGCAGTGGTACCAATCTTTGAAAGTTTCATTTACAACTCTTTTCCTTTTTCTTTTTTAATTGATTTTGTGAGTAATGGTGCATTCAGTATAAAGGTACAACAAGATATTCTCTCTCTCTCTCTCTCTCTCTGTGTGTGTGTGTGTGGGTGTGTGTGTGTGTGTGTGTTTGTTTGTTTCCAGTTTCCGGCGTAAGCATGTGGATACTACCAGGTATACTTTCGTGTGTACATATGCTAGTGTGTGTGTGTGTGGCGCGGGTATAAGAAGTTTTAATTGGGATCGCGTAGTGCAACTTATCGATATTTGTACGTACATACAAACGGCTGTTACTTCCCACGATAACTTTGAACGAATGCGAATTTTTAAATTCTGCTTTTTGCAATAAATAAGTAGAGTGATTCTTCTCGAGGGAGTTCCCCTAAATGGTAGCCCCTACCATGTTCAATTGAATCACAAATTGCCGCAATCGTTTGTACATTGTTTGTACAGAAATGTGCAGGCCAAATTGTCGTTTGTACACAATTAGCGGCGCCGCCAGAACTAAAACAGATTGGGGGCTGTCTAAGTGGTAGCCCCCACCAACATGTCCCATTCAATCACAAGTTGTCGCATTCGTTTGTGCATTGTTTGTACAGAAATATGCAGGCGAAATGTTTGTTTGAACAAACTTAGGGGAGCCGCCAGAACGAAAACAAAGTGGGGGGCTAAGTGGTAGCCCCCCACCATGTCCAATTGAGTCACAAATTATCGCAATCGTTTGTACATTGTTTGTACAGAAAAGTACAGGCCAAATTTTCGTTTGTACACTATTAGGGGCGCCGCCAGAACGAAAACAAATTGGGGGCTGTCTAACTGGTAGCCCCCCAACAACATGTCATATTCAATCACAAATTATAGCAATCGTTTGTACTTCGTTTATACAGAAATGTGCAGGCGAAATTTTTGTTTGTACACAATTAGAGGCGCCGCCAGAACAAAAAATTGGGGGCTGTCTAAATGGTAGCCCCCCACCATGTCCAATTGAATCACAAATTATCGCAATCGTTTGTACATTGTTCGTAAAGAAATGTGCAGGCCAAATTTTCGTTTGTACACTATTAGGGGCGCCGCCAGAACGAAAACAATTTAAGGGATGTCTAAGTGGTAGCCCCCACCAACATGTCCAATTCAATCACAAGTTGTCGCATTCGTTTGTGCATCGTTTGTACAGAAATGTGCAGGCGAAATGTTTGTTTGAACAAACTTAGGGACGCCGCCAGGACGAAAAAAAGTGGGAGGCTGTCTAAATGGTAGCCCCCCCCACCATGTCCAATTGAATCACAAATTATCGCAATCGTTTGTACATTCTTTGTACAGAAATGTGCAGGCCAAATTTTCGTTTGTAGACTATTAGGGGCGCCGCCAGAACGAAAAAAATTGGGGGCTGTCTAAGTGGTAGCCCCCCACCCAGGTCCAATTGAATCACAAATTGTCGCAATTGTTTGTACTTCGTTTGTACAGAAATGTGCAGGCGAAATGTAGGTTCGCACTCAATTAGGGGCGCCGCCAGAACGAAAACAAATTGGGGGCTGTCTAAGTGGTAGCCCCCACCAACATGTCCAATTCAATCACAAGTTGTCGCATTCGTTTGTGCATCGTTTGTACAAAAAAGTGCAGGCGAAATGTTTGTTTGAACAAACTTAGGGGCGCCGCCAGAACGAAAAAATGGGAGGCTGTCCAAATGGTAGCCCCCCACCATGTCCAATTGAATCACAAATTATCGCAATCGTTTGTACATTGTTTGTACAGAAATGTGCAGGCCAAATTTTCGTTTGTACACAATTAGCGGCGCCGCCAGAACTAAAACAGATTGGGGGCTGTCTAAGTGGTAGCCCCCACCAACATGTCCAATTCAATCACAAGTTGTCGCATTCGTTTGTGCATCGTTTGTACAGAAATATGCAGGCGAAATGTTTGTTTGAACAAACTTAGGGGAGCCGCCAGAACGAAAACAAAGTGGGGGGCTAAGTGGTAGCCCCCCACCATGTCCAATTGAGTCACAAATTATCGCAATCGTTTGTACATTGTTTGTACAGAAAAGTACAGGCCAAATTTTCGTTTGTACACTATTAGGGGCGCCGCCAGAACGAAAACAAATTGGGGGCTGTCTAACTGGTAGCCCCCCAACAACATGTCATATTCAATCACAAATTATAGCAATCGTTTGTACTTCGTTTATACAGAAATGTGCAGGCGAAATTTTTGTTTGTACACAATTAGAGGCGCCGCCAGAACAAAAAATTGGGGGCTGTCTAAATGGTAGCCCCCCACCATGTCCAATTGAATCACAAATTATCGCAATCGTTTGTACATTGTTCGTAAAGAAATGTGCAGGCCAAATTTTCGTTTGTACACTATTAGGGGCGCCGCCAGAACGAAAACAATTTAAGGGATGTCTAAGTGGTAGCCCCCACCAACATGTCCAATTCAATCACAAGTTGTCGCATTCGTTTGTGCATCGTTTGTACAGAAATGTGCAGGCGAAATGTTTGTTTGAACAAACTTAGGGACGCCGCCAGGACGAAAAAAAGTGGGAGGCTGTCTAAATGGTAGCCCCCCCCACCATGTCCAATTGAATCACAAATTATCGCAATCGTTTGTACATTCTTTGTACAGAAATGTGCAGGCCAAATTTTCGTTTGTAGACTATTAGGGGCGCCGCCAGAACGAAAAAAATTGGGGGCTGTCTAAGTGGTAGCCCCCCACCCAGGTCCAATTGAATCACAAATTGTCGCAATTGTTTGTACTTCGTTTGTACAGAAATGTGCAGGCGAAATGTAGGTTCGCACTCAATTAGGGGCGCCGCCAGAACGAAAACAAATTGGGGGCTGTCTAAGTGGTAGCCCCCACCAACATGTCCAATTCAATCACAAGTTGTCGCATTCGTTTGTGCATCGTTTGTACAAAAAAGTGCAGGCGAAATGTTTGTTTGAACAAACTTAGGGGCGCCGCCAGAACGAAAAAATGGGAGGCTGTCCAAATGGTAGCCCCCCACCATGTCCAATTGAATCACAAATTATCGCAATCGTTTGTACATTGTTTGTACAGAAATGTGCAGGCCAAATTTTCGTTTGTACACAATTAGCGGCGCCGCCAGAACTAAAACAGATTGGGGGCTGTCTAAGTGGTAGCCCCCACCAACATGTCCAATTCAATCACAAGTTGTCGCATTCGTTTGTGCATCGTTTGTACAAAAAAGTCAGGCGAAATGTTTGTTTGAACAAACTTAGGGACGCCGCCAGAACGAAAAAATGGGAGGCTGTCCAAATGGTAGCCCCCCACCATGTCCAATTGAATCACAAATTATCGCAATCGTTTGTACATTGTTCGTACTGAAATGTGCAGGCAAAATTTTTGTTTGTACACTATTAGGGGCGCCGCCAGAACGAAAACAATTTAGGGGATATCTAACTGGTAGTCCCCCACCAGCATGTCCTATTCAATCACAAATTATCGCAATCGTTTGTACTTCGTTTGCACAGAAATGTGCAGGCGACATTTTTGTTTGTATACAATAAGGGGCGCCGCCAGAACAGAAAAAATTGGGGCTGTCTAATTGGTAGCCACCCCACCATGAACAATTGTTTCACAGATTGTCGCAATAGTTTGTACTTCATTTGTACAGAAATGTGCAGGCGAAATGTATGCTCCCACGCAATTAGGTGCGCCGCCAGAACGAAAAAAATTGGGGGCTGTCTAAGTGTTAGCCCCCCACCAACATGTCATATTCAATCACAAATTGTCGTAATCGTTTGTACTCCGTTTGTACAGAAATGTGCAGGCGAAATTTTCGTTTGTACACAATTAGGGGCGCCGCCAGAACAGAAAAAATGGGGGCTGTCTAAGTGGTATACCCCCCACCATTTCCAATTGAATCACAAATTGTCGCATTCGTTTGTGCATCGTTTGTACAGAAATGTGCAGGCGAAATGTTTGTTTCATCAAACTTAGGTGCGCCGCAGAACGAAAACAAAGTGGGAGGCTGTATAAGTGTTAGCACCCCATCATGTCCAATTGAATCACAAATTGTCGCAATCGTTTGCACTTCGTTTGCATATAAATGAGCAGGCGAAATGTATGTTTGTACACAATTAAGGGCACCGGCAGAACAGAAAAAATTGGGGGCTGTCTAAGTGGTATCCCCCACACCATGTCCAATTCAAGCACAAATTTTCGCAATCGTTTGTACTTCGTTTGTACAGAAATGTGCAGGCGTAAAGTTTATTTGTACACAATTAGGGGCGCGGCCAGAACGAAAACAAAGTGGGAGGGCAGTCTACATGGAAGCCTCCTACCATGCCTAATTCAATCACAAGTTTTCGCAATCCTATGTACGTCATTTGTACAGAAATGTGAGGGGAAAATTTTCGTTTGTAGACAATTAGGGGCGCCGCCAGCACGAAAACAAAGTGGGGGCTGTCTAAGTGGCAGTCCCCCACCAACATGTCCTATTCAGTCACAAATTGTCGCAATCGCTTGTACTTCGTTTGTACAGAAATGTGCAGGCGTAAAGTTTATTTGTACACAATTAGGGGCGCGGCCAGAACGAAAACAAAGTGGGAGGGCAGTCTACATGGAAGCCTCCTACCATGCCTAATTCAATCACAAGTTTTCGCAATCCTATGTACGTCATTTGTACAGAAATGTGAGGGGAAAATTTTCGTTTGTACACAATTAAGGGCGCCACCAGAACAGAAAAAAATGGGGGCTGTCTAAGTGGTAGCCCCCCACCATGTCCAATTCAATCACAAATTGTCGCATTCGTTTGTGCATCATTTGTACAGAAATGTGCAGGCGAAATGTTTGTTTGAACAAAATTAGGGGCGCCGCCAGAACGAAAACAAAGTGGAGGCTGTCTGATTGGTAGCCCACCCACCATGTCCAATTGAATCATAAATTGTCGTAATCATCTGTACATTGTTTGTACAGAAATGTGCAAGCGAAATGTTTGTTTGTAGACAATTAGGGACGCCGCCAGAACGAAAACTAAGAGGGTGCTTTCTAAGTATAACCCCTCCACCATGTCCAATTGAATCACAAATTGTCGCAAGCGTTTGTACTTCGTTTGTACAGAAATGAGCAGGCGAAATGTTTGTTTGTACAGAATTAAAGGCGCCGCCAGAACGAAAACAAAGTGGGGACTGTCTAAGTGGTAGCTCCCGACCATGTCCAATTCAATCACAAATTGTCGCAATCCTATGTACGTCGTTTGTACAGAAATGTGCAGGCAAAATTTTCTTTTGTACACAATTAGAGGCGACGCAAGAAAGAAATTAATGTGAGATCTGTCTAAATGATAACCCGTCCATCATGTCCAATTCAATCACAAATTGTCGTAATCGTTTGTACATCGTTTGTACAGAAATATGCAGGGGTAACTTTCGTTTTTACACAATTAATGGAGTGTGCACAATTAATGGTGCCGCCAGAAGGAAAACAAAGTGGGGCTGTCTAAATGGTAGCCCCCACCATATCCAATTCAATCACAAATTATATCAATCGCTTGTACATCGTTTGCACAGAAATGTGCAGTCTAAAGTTTCGTTTGTGCTCTATTAGGGGCGCCGCCGGAACGAAAACAATATGGGGGACTGTATAAATGGTAGAAATATTAAAAAACATGTGTCACATTTATGGAGTATTTTTCTAACAGGACTTTGTTCACACTTTTGTGTGGTTTGGTATGTTCACATTATCGTGTGATTCACTATATCGATCTTATTCTAACGATGATGGAATTTTTTTTGTTTATATTTATACTTACAATCATTATTGCTGAGTTAGTTTATCACTCCTTGGCTCTTATTATTAAACTTATTCATTATTTCTTATAAGAAGAATTTATTTTTTTCTTTCTATCTTGCGCAGAAACCGTTATTCTCATCTCGTACAGGAAATTGATAAGTGGAAGAGATAACAAATTCACAAAGTAGAATGTTAAAGGGAAAATTATAACACAGTATTTTGTTTTATTTGATCATATTCATTAAACTCATTTTGCAGAAACTATAGAATGCATGGTGAAGTATTTTGGTGCATTCAGCATTCTGATTTACGAGTAGAGTTGCTAACTGGCCGGTATTTGCTGTGATTTTGATTAAGGCCGGTGACCGGTACAAACTTATTAGCCCCCTTCTGACGGGTATTTTGGAATTTGTAATCCAGAATATAACATTGAACATCGAAATTTTTCAACAGTGCCTTTACAAACACAAATTTCCGTTGTATTATACATTACCGATATTTTTTAATGTATGGCAGTTTTTTTTATTTATTTAACATAACAAATTTGATAACACTTATATTTTATTGTAAAAGGATTTTATACATTTATTGAGAGTAGAAAATGACTTTTTAAAGCAATTTCCTTTGTTTGAAGTGTAAGTTTATAGAGTAAATTTCATTTTATGAATCAACTATTGTTACATAAAGATTAATATCCAGTATTATTCATCTGTTTCGATAATTTTAAACAAGTGGCAATTGCTGGTAAATAAAATAACGATCAATACAGTCTTCAGTTTCTCATTTGTACAGAGAATTTTGAGGGTGTGCCGGTAATTTTGTTTTCCTGAGTTGGCAACCTATTTACGAGGTTTCGTTTCAACTCTGCTACATACTGGCTCCGTACTGACACTCCACATGCAAATAAGTATGTAAAGCTACCATACGCCCCGGTTTCTCAAAATTTGTTCCGGTGTGGAGAAATTTTCCTTCTTGTCCTGTTTTTTTCTTTATTATTATTATTAATTACATATCAAAATTTCTGAAAAGATAATAAAATCGACTTATTCCTTTTGCTTTCAATTCCGACAATACTATAGGAACAATTTCATTCTAATCTTTATTATTATTCCAATCGCTGCTTCCCCGGATATAACATGCAATGTTTAAATCCTCCTAAGTAGAACTCTTATCACTAAAAGTAAGAATGTATACCCCGAGGTGGCTACAAATTCTTGTGACGTTGCAGACCAGCCCCGAAAACACATTTTTTTTCTGCTTCAGAAAAACAATTATGCAAATTGCTTTCTTTTAATTCGCATTTTAGGTTAACAAAAATAAATCAGTCTATTGAAATTTGGAAACAACTTCATAAATCTGGTTTTTTTTTCTTTATAGACATGTAGAGCATGTAAAGGTGGTATGTGTAATAATATTGAAAATATAATTTTTGCTTAAATATTGTATGTTCACTGATTGTGTTTATATTGTATAACAGATTCTAGCTTCTATAATAATTTTTAGCACTGTTGATTAAGTATGGACTATATTAATACATTATTTTAAGTTGTATAACTAGTGCGATACTGTAGTAAAATTGGAAAAATAAAATTAATACAAAATGCAATATTTACTACTAATTTGTAAGATGTCCCTTTTTTTCTGTTCTCAAAAAGTATGGTAGCCTTAAAGTATGCTAAACCATACAAAATAAATTGTATTGTAAATTGTACCCCTCTGATAGTGCTCTCAAACGGGTCGGGTCGGGTCGAGTCGGGTTACGGGTCGGGTCGGGTCGAGTCGGGTTGTCGGGTCGGGTCAGTCGGGTTAGCTCGTGTCGGGTCACTCGGGTCGAGTCGTCACATTCTTCACTTATTTTCTATACGGAATACTATAAGGAGCTTTGTTGTAGAATTGAATTCGAAGTTGGTGAATGAATGATAATTGTGACTAATTGAAGGTGAAATAGTAACAAAATTTTAATTTAACCCTATATTAACTAATTGGCATTGTAATTGTAATTAATATTACTACTGACTTTTTTTCCTTTCTGCGTTTCTATGTCAAGTTGAATGTCACATTAAGTGAAATTGAAAGGAAATATCTAGTTAACGTCCAACGTTATGCAGCAACGCTAAGAGAGACAGCGATGATGAGAAATAATTGAAGTGGTTGAATGGAGAAAGTGGGAGGAAATGGGAGAACACCGAGAAAACCCATGCAAATGGTGTTTGTCCACCAGAAAACTTACTTGGTACGAACTGGAATCAATACCCATGGATCTTCGGGTCAAACATCTGCCTTTGGGCAGGACACAAAATTATTATTATTATTATTATTATTATTATTATTATTATTATTATTATTATTATTATTATTATTATTATTATTATTATTATTATTATTATAACTTTAAGAATGCCCAAGAAAGTTCCGCCGCCTTTTCACCAACACCTTCGAACATTGGTATGTAACCTAAGACGTACCTGGAATATCAAAAATCGTCTCCATCAGCCTCGACGACCTTCTGCCGACGTTCTGGAAGGCTATGGATTCCATCGCAGTCGAACTTGGTGGGACGTGAAGTGAAGAAGGTATCAAGTGTATATTGAACCTCTACTAGCGATTTGAATTGGCGTTCTCTTAGGTGATTGTCCAAGGAATGGAACAGGTGATAATCGGACGGTACAATGTCCGTGGAGTATGGCGGATCCAATAGTGTTTTCCATTCAAGGCGTAGAATGATGTACTGGGTCATTTTAGCCACGTGGGGCTTAGCGTTGCCTTGTAACAGGAGGACCCCTTTGCGATTCAGAACTGCTATATCCAGACAGTACACAGTTGCATTGATGATCTGACCAGCTTGTAGCAGTTCCCGATGGACGATGCCTCGAGCAGTCCACAAAATGCACAGGAGAACCTTATTCTGGTGTAGTGCTGGCTTGGGCTGTTTTCAACCGGTTCATGGGATGCTAACCAACAATGACGGCGCCGTGGAGCTTCGTACAGGACCCACTTCCCATCACATGTCAACACCCTGTCCAGAAATTGCTCCTTCCTCAGACGAGACACCAAAGAAACACAGGTGTCTGCTCGCGTTGCTTTCTGGCTCCAAGTCAAATCATGTAGGACCCATCAATCCAACTTGCAGTGCTTCCCAAGTTGATGGTGGTGGTGCCGAATGGTTTCTCCACTCACACTGAAATGTAGTACCAGTTCCTCACATATCTGTCTTCGCCTCAATTGCTGCCTGAAGATCTTTATTTTGAACATCTGTTTGTCTTCCGGCACGTGGTGCGTCTTCGAGTGTTTCGCCACCGTCCTTAAACCGTCATATCACTGCACTCTCCGCGTAGTCACGACACCCTCCACAAATGTCTGTCATATCTTCCGCCCCGCGGAGCAGCAATTTGAACTCGTAAGCAAACAAGCCCTTATGACGCTCTGTGAAGGCCCCATGTTCACTCAGTCCTTACGCACGCTCACGGTGTATCTGAACAGCCACAACCAAGTAGTATGTTCGATATACTTACTAGTGTTGCTCACGAGACTAGGTTTGGGGCATTCTCGTCTCGAAAATGTGTCGTGAAGGTAGTCTCGTCTCGAAAAGCGCATATGTTTCTATTGAAAGAGCTCTGTCTCATCTCGTACCCCTTCATGAAAATGCTGTCTCGTCTCGTCTCGTCCAACAACTGACCTTCACCTTACATCCATTCGCATTCAACTCACGGTGTGAGGGCCAATTGAACACAGACCTCCACAAAGAGACAGAACTTTCTTGGTCATCTTCAGATTATTATTATTATTATTATTATTATTATTATTATTATTATTATTATTATTATTATTATTATTATTATTATTATTATTATTATTATTATTGCTGCGGTAGTGATTTGACTTTCTCCGCAATAAAATACTTGCTAATTTTATATAATGTTGCAAATATCTTCTAGATAAATTAACCAAGAAAAAATAAAAGGTAATTCCCTACAGAACGAAATTTCAGTGCAATTAGTTCCTTATGATTCTATCAGACAGCAACGCTGTTTTTAAATAGAAAAATCGGAATGTTAACGTGATGAAATTTTTGTTTGTTACACAGCAAAAATATTAAAAGAAGTTCTATATACATTCCTTACTAGAAAATAACGTTGTCTTCAGAACTTTTATTCTTTAGTCTTCAGAACTTGTCTTCAGAACTCAGTCAAATTTTATTTTGATTTTCGAAGTTGATTGCCTAAATTTTAACCTTGGAAATTTGGATGTGGAGTAAAATGAAGAAGGTTAGCAGGGTAGAGAGGAAAACGAATTAGGAAATGCTGAAAAAATGCAAGAGACGAGAGCAATATTAGACGATATAAAGAAGCGAAAAAATGGACGGATCTCAAGTTTCGATCTTGCTAAGGAATTGCATTCTGAGAGATGTAGTAAAGGGGGTGATATCAGGAGAGCGAGAGTGTGTAAGAAGGTAGCAATTGATAGATTGTAATAAGGAGGGTGGTACTTTATGTTGGGTTGCGAGGCAGATATTAGCGGGAAATCGCAAAAATGGAAGCTTCTTACCTAGTTCACGGAAACTGGCCTGTCATTAATGGCACAACACTGTGGAGGAGGATAATTATACTACAAATAAAATAATCCGAAACAATGGTTTATGCATAAGAATTGGTCAGCATTTTTTTTCTGGTGGCAGTTTTGTAAGGTTCTAGCTCTCTCAAACTGATTAGATTGTAAGGTCAGGTCACTCGGGTCGGTTGTCGGGTTAGGCCACCTCGGGTTGGTTCACTCGGGTCACTTTGGGTCGGGCCAATCGGGTCAGGTCTGGTCGGGTTGTCGTGTCGGGTCGGTCTTCAACACATATAATTTCCACGAAAATTACAATATACCACGGTTTATACCTCATTGGACTTCCAATAAAACATTTTCAATGATGTGTACACCATGTCACCATTTTTGTATGAGGAAATTTCTAGAGGGATTTTGTGGGAATTTGATGGAGTGTAGATTCCTGTGTATGTGTGTGTGTGTGTGTGTGTGTGATACCTTACGGGATACAAGATGTCGAGGAAGTGTGTAATAAACCGGACAATTTCTGTTATGTATGTGGGGAGCTGATATTTAAATCACAACGTCGATGTTTTACTCCACTTGTGAGGAAGTGTTATCAGTTATATTTTGGTTGCTGTGTAGGAGACCAAGATAAGAACTGGGTTCCTCACTACATTTGTTGTACTTGCGTGAAACGTCTGACTGGGTGGGCAAATGGTGGACGAAACATGAACTTCGCAGTACGGATGATCTGGAGGGAACGAAATATCATTCTTCAGACTGCTACTTTTGTATGACACAGATAAAAGAAATAAGCAGTAAATCTAACCACACAGTACAGTACCCTAATTTGCCATAAGCAATTAGGCCAGTTCCACACAGTGCAGAATTACCTGTACCAGTACCTCTTCCTCATCTTACAGTAAATGAGGATTACGTACTTGAGGCAACTATTGAAGTTCCAAATGAAGATGATGATCCTACTTATGTAGGAAGCACATCTACATTGGATCCCCATCTGATAACTCCGGGTGAACTAAATGACCTCCTACGGGATTTAAAACTCTCCAAGACACAGACAGAACTTCTTGATACTAAACTAAAGGCTGGAATCTGCTCCATCATGACACTAAAGTGTGTATTTTTCGAAACCTTCATACAGAGTTTCAAAACTATTATTCTCAAGAAAATGATTTAGTGTATTGTAATAATGTCTGTGCTCTGATGGATACACTTGGACATGCACATATAAGTACAGAGTGGAGATTGCTTATTGACTCTTCGAAAACTAGTTTTAAGGCTGTCCTTTTGCACAATGGCAACAAGTTTCCTTCAGTGACTTTGGCTTATGCAACTAATATGAAGGAAACCTATGAAAACATCGAAATAGTGTTAGAAAACATTCAGTATGAGAAATACAAGTGGACCGTTTGCTGTGATTTACGTCATCTCTTTGTTAATGGGTTTGCAGCTTGGTTATGCGAAATATTGTTGTTTCCTCTGCGAATGGGACAGCAGGAACACAGCGGAACATTACATCAAGAAGGAATGGCCAACGCATGTATTAACTCCTGGACAGAAGAATGCTGTTTATTCCTCACTGGTGAGACCTGATTAGATAATTCTACCTCCTCTTCACATAAAGTTGGGGCTCTTCAAAAACTTTGTTAGGGCAATGGACAAAAGTAATGCAGGATCTTGTTACCTCAAGGAAAAAATTCCTCGGGTTAGTGACGCTAGGGAGTTTTGCAGACCCCCAAATAAGATGTTTGATTCGTGACCAAAAATTTGAGGATCTCTTAACTCTGGTTGAGAAAGCAGCTTGGTGTCCATTTAAATGTTTAACAGAGAATTTTTTAGGAAACAAGAAAGCCCCAAATTACCGTGAAATTGTGAGTGATTTCCCGCAATCATTCAATGAAATGGGTTGCAACATGTCACTTAAAGTTCACTTTCTAGACTCCCACCTGCATTTCTTTCCTGAAAACTTTGGTGCTGTTAGTGATGAGTATGGGGAACATTTTCATCAGGACAATTCCTTCATGGAGAAGAGATACCAGTGACAGTGAAGTTCAAAAATGCTAGCTGATTACTGTTGGACACTTAAAAGAGATGTTCTAGAAACCAAACACAGAAGAAAGTCGACAACTAAAACATATTAGTTGAGGTAAGTAAGTGTCCATTTATTAAGAAGATACCACTCACTTCGTTTGTATTATTTATTAAGTAGATATAAAATGCTGACACGGTGTATACATCATTGAAAATATGTTTTATTTCAAATTCAATAAAATAAAAACCGTGCTTATATTGTAGTTATATGTGATTTTATCTGCACTAATGAATATTGTAAAATGAACAGTACACATAGCATATTTTTATATAAATATGTTTATTTCTCTAGATAGAATAATGCTACTTAGAGGGCTTACTAAGTATAAATCAAGCTAACATACAATATAATTTGTGTGTTTATATACCTAACGTGCCCAAGCTACAAGTATGAAAATGGTTTAAAAAAAAAGAAAAGAAAAAGAAAAGAAATTTGAGGGGAAATTTTCCGAAAACACCTCTGTCACGGGACAACTGAGGGTGATAGAGAAAAACTGATTGCAGATTCGAATTCTACGTGAAAAGTTCTATTAGAATCAGGTATTTTCTTCCGTGTGCCAGAGAAAAAGGATTTTTTCGACTAGTGTAATAGGTACAATTTTCAAACTCAGCAACCGTTATTCAAACCGGTTAACTTGATCGCAGATATTAAAAATACTCACATCCGTATATTATTTAATAGAAACGAAAATTTCACCTGCACATTTCTGCACAAACGATGTATAAACGATCGCGACAATTTGTGGTTCAATCGAACATGGTGGGGCTAGCACTTAGACAACTCCCTTTTTTTTCGTTCTGTCCACGCACCTGATAATATAGAAAAAAAATTTTCGCCTGCGTATTACTGCTCAAACGATGTAGAAACAATTGAGATAATTTTCTTTTGAGTCGGAGTAGGGAGGTGCTACCAATTAGGCAGCCTATACTTTGTCATCGTTTTGGCGCGCTCGCAATTGTGTACAAACGAAAATTTCGCCTGCAAATTTCTGTACAAAACCGTAATAAAAGAGTGCGACAGTTTGTGGTTGAATTTGACATGGTGGGAGGGCTATCAATTAGAGAGCCCATAGTTTGTTATAGTTTTGGCGGGGCCACATTTATGTGCAAACGAAAATTTCAGCTGCACATTTACGTACAAAGGCGTACAAACAAGTGCGACAGTTTGTGGTTGAATTGAACATGGTGGGAGGGCTACCATTTAGACAGCCCCCATTTTGTTTTGGTTCTGGCGGTGCCCCTAATTGTGTACAAACCAGAGCCGGCGCAAGGGGGGTCGAGCCGTGCCACCGCCCGGGGCGGCAAGTCTGATGGGCGGCAAAATTTGAAAAAAGAAAAGAATACAGGGGCGGCAAAACTTGAGAAAGAAAACAATAAAAGGGCGGCATGTGAAAGAACCGCCCAGGGCGGCAAAACTTCTAGCGCCGGCCCTGGTACAAACAAAAATCTCGCCTGCACATTTCTCTATAACTATATTCAAACGATTGCGACAATTTGTGGTTCAATTGCACATGATGGTTGGCTACCATTTAGACAGCCCCCCACTCTGTTTTCGTTCTGCCGTCGCCCCTAATTACGTACAAACGAAACTTTCGCATGCACATTTCTGTACAAACGATGTAGAAACGATTGCGACAATTTGTGATTGAATTGAACATGGTGATTGGGCTATCACTTAGAAAGTCCCCCACTTTGTTTTCGCCCTGGCGGCGCCCCTAATTATGTAAAAACGAAAATTTCGCATGCACATTTCTGTACAAACGATGTAGAAACGATTGCGACAATTTGTGATTGAATTGAACATGGTGGGGGGCTATCTCTTAGACAGACCCCCACTTTCTTTTCGTTCTGGCGGTGCCCTTAATTATGTACAAACGAAAATTTAGCCTTCACATTTCTCTAGAAACGATGTGGAAACGATTGCGACAATTTGTGATTGAATTGGACATGGTGAAGTGCTACCACTTAAACAGCCCCCACTTTGTTTTCGTTCTGGCGGCGCCCCTAATTGTGTACAAACGAAAATCTCGCCTGCATAGTTCTGTACAAACGATGTAGAAACGATTGCGACAATTTGTGATTAAATTGGACATGGTGGAAGGGAATACCATTTAGATAGACCCCACTTTGATTTCGTTCTGGCGGCGCCTCTAATTGTGTACAAACAAAAATTTCGCCTGCACATTTCTGTACAAACGATGTGGAAACGATTGCGACAATTTGTGATTGAATTGGACATGGTGGGGAGGCTACCATTTAGACAGCCCCCCCAGTTCTTTTCGTTCTGGCGGCGCCTCTAATTGTGTACAAACGAAAATTTCGCCTGCACGTTTCTGTACAAACGAAGTACAAACGATTGCGACAATTTGTGATTGAATTGGACATGGTGGGGTGCTTCCATTTTGACAGCCCCCCACGTTGTTTTCGTTCTGTTGGCGCCCCTAATTCTGTGCAAACGATAATTTCGCCTTCACATTTTTGTTCAAACCATGTACAAACGATTGCGACAATTTGTAATTGAATTGGACATGGTGGGGGCTACCACGTAGACAGCCCCCACTTTGTTTTCGTTCTGGCGGCGCCCCTTATTGTGTAAAACGAAAATTTCTCTTGCACATTTCTGTACAAACGATGTACAAAACGATTGCGACAATTTGTGATTGAATTGGACATGGTGGGTGGGGGGCTACCATTTAGACAGCCCCCACTTTTTTTCGTTCTGACGGCGCCCCTAATTGTGTACAAACGAAAATTTCGCCTACACATTTGTGTACAAACGATTGAGACCATTTCCGATTGAGTCTGATAAGGGGGGGGGGGGCTGTCTAAATGGACGTCTCCTTTTCACCTCTACTGTAATTAAATTCTTCCTCGAGAAAATCTGTAATCAACACTGTCAGTAGCTACGTCGTCGACTAATATACCTTAACAAGTACAGCTTTATTTTCGTATATTTTTCAACAGTTAACCAATTTAAAACTATCGCAAACAAGAATATGTAGTCAACTTCTTAAATACTTCGCTCGCAGGAACCCGTTCAGCGCGTGCAACAAGCAAAAACAACATGTTTGGCGTCTCACAAATGAAAAAGGGGAAAAAAGAAAAGCAAAAGCAGCACGGCAGTGCCTTATCGCAGTCATAGCTGACAACATAGTTTCGGTCGTCACCAACGCGAATAGACCTACTAGCGGTGTACAAGAGTTATACAGTTACAATATACGTTGTGCCACAGTAGCGCTACAGGCGGAATGTGCACGAACTACAAATGAATATGTTCCCTTACAAGCATCAGACACTGTTGCACCCTCTTTACATTCTACACATCCTTTTTTATCCTACTTTTTGACCTTGACAAGCAGAAGTACCAGGCTTTCCGAGTTCACAACCATAAACTGTTTGTGTACAGAGTACGTTTTCAGTTCTTCCAATGACTCTGCGCGCGAAGAACAGGGGTGATGATCGGGCTACCGAATGCGCCAGTCAGAGACACCCGGTTGCAACTTTAAATGTAAAATACAAATATAGAGCCTTGGGAATGCCGTGAGGATGAATATATATATATATATATATATATATATATATATATATATATATATATATATATATATATATATATTTTATTAAAAATATGGCTTTTATGTACAGCTTTTATTTTTACATTACATTCCAATACTTACAGATTAAAGAGTACAAATGGCCATTCTGTGAACAAATAGCATTCTTTATTGAACATTGTAATCAAATAGTGTTCAATGTTGGTTCTTGACAGACACAATCACCTGTCGTCGAGTAAGTACTTCAACTTTGAAAAGGAACGCTCAATGTCTGCTGATGTCACTGGTGCAATTTTGCACGAGAGCACGTCCAAATTTGTCCGATTATCTGGAAATGGTTCCAGAGTGTTGGATCCTGCTATTGTTTGAGCCACTGCTCGCAGGGTCTTCCACCCATAATTTTGCCGCAGAACAGCTTCCATCTTCTTGTTTATTGTTTAGCCTACAGGACCTGTCCATTTGTGCGATGTGAACTTTTCTACCATTGAAATGGCTGTGGTTAGTTGTATAGACTGACCCTGCAGTTCCTCTATTATTTGTGGGATCTCACCGTAGTTGTGTTCTATTGAGATGAGCTGTCTCTGCAGGAGGGGATTCTGAAGAATACTCATAGCTTTCTTCACACATTCAGCATCCTCCTCCAATTGATCCATAACCTGGAAAACAATTTGGACATGTTCTAAGTTAATCTTCCTTTAGATTAGTTTAGACTCTTGATAGATCTAAGGATAACAATGAAAACATTTCCCTCCTATTATTATTATTATATTTATAGTTTCATCGAGTGTTTTTAATATGCTAAGATTTGATTAAGAAGAAAGTAAGAAGTAATTTGTGGGGTAAGAATTTTCTCTCTTAATGGGCAATTCATGCATTACGCACGGAACATTTGTACGGAATGGAACGTTAAATTGTTTTCTAAAAATAAAAACATAGAAAGAAAATAAAAGAGTATAAAGAAGACAGTATTAAAAATACTTGCTAACTCCTTGCCTTCGTGTTGCTAAACGGAAAGACCAAGTCTTTCCATCACAAGACGTAATTTTCTTTTTGCTTCTACAAAGCTTCTTTCGTTTGTGTCTACCAATTGAAAGTGCAATTATTGTTACAGATGGAGTGTTTTAATAGTTTTTACCTCTTTCAATTCTTCTAGATGTTTCGCATAGTA
Organism: Thermobia domestica; assembly: GCF_964235325.1. Classification (NCBI taxonomy): domain Eukaryota; kingdom Metazoa; phylum Arthropoda; class Insecta; order Zygentoma; family Lepismatidae; genus Thermobia; species Thermobia domestica. The sequence goes on from NC_137458.1 coordinate 57,635,767, forward strand.
TGATATTGTTGATAACCATGTGCCACAGCGGGTTAAGTTTGGTTCTGGGGCAAGGGAACATGGGGTAACTTGCTCCTAAACGTCTCTACTCTTCTCGGTGCCCTTAAGAAAATCTTCTTCCCAACAGAAATCAACTTACTAACCTCTGGATGCTCTTCTCTCACAGCCTCAGCCACCCTGTGAAGTCCATGGGCCAAACAGGACACATGTACCAATTTTGGGTATACCATCTTCAGCGTTGCTCCGGCACTAAGCATGTAAGCTACACTGTCAGTCACAAGCAATAATATCCTTTCAGTAGTATTTGCAGCCCCTTGTCACAGAATGCCTCCAAATAAATTTAAGTTTCAAAAGTATCTGGGTTACCTTTCGTTTATGAGAATATTTTGTATGTTTTCAAAGTAGATATTAATTACTATAGATTAAAATTTAATTACTATTATTCTATAGTTAAATGAAATTTTTAAAACATTTGCTGGCAAAATCAATAGAGATGCTAAAGCAGAAACAATACTACTCTGAAAATTTTTAAGAGTTTGTTGCATTGAGCGACAAATTGATAAATTTTGAAATCGCGCAATTATCAGTATTTTTATGTAGATATGTAAGCAATTAATGCGTTTGAAAAATGTTACAAAGAACGAAAATGGAAAAAAAGAATTTTGGAATATATAATGTTAAAAGTCTTCACCCTACAATTACTTTGGGAAAGAAATTTCCGAACATTTTAATTGAGCGCTATGTACTTACGTAAAGCTTCTTGTACTGTCTGGATGATACTAGCTGCATTTGTTTCTTCCAATGGAGCTACATGAATGAGATAGCGTTTTCCAGCTTCAGCACTGTCAATTTTGCAAACCACAACATTTGCAACATTACGTCCAAGGGTGTCAGTAGCTTCGTCTACGCTGATCCAAATTCTTTATTCACTGATGTCCTTCCTTATTACAGCCAGATTCTGAAACTGTCAAAATCATTAGAATGCGATCAATTTATCACATTTTTTTCTGTTAATTATTACTTGAAAAAGGAATTTGAATTCAAATTCTACAGTTATCGTCAAAGAAAAATCAAGAAGGAATATCCTGAATCAGGGGCGAACCAAAGGCGGGGAATATCTCCCCAAATTAGAAAAAAAAGAAAGCACTGCATTAAAAAACGAAGGAAGAAAACAGTGCTAAAAGAAAGCAACATTGAGAAAAAATACCCCCTCCCCTTTCCCAAAATATACACATTAGATTCACCTCTGTCCTCACGTTAACCTTTTAATGGTCGAGCTTCTTGTACAATACAAGGCTAATCATATCGGCCAAAGTTTCAATAAGATGTGGACCGATTTTCTCATGTCTGTACATTAGGTCCTAATATCCGTAGACAGTTGAAACAAAAAGCAGGATACATATCTTCACACGTGGTGCGGGAACATGTGAAAACAATACGCCACTGGCGATTTTCACTCCCTTGTCTTCAGGTAACTATGTACCCGACGTACACAAAATGCTTCACGAAAATGTTTCTTTATTTGTACTAATAGGAGAGACGAAAAAGTATTTTTTAAACAAAGGAAGAAATGGAAAATAATACGATATTTTCAAGTTGACTACATTGATACCAACGACCTCACCTGAACTAAATATATATAAATATTTGGTAAACAAAAGGTTAGTATACACTGGTTCGGCAGTTAGAAGTAATTTTTGGCAGTAAACTTTTGTTTACATAAATTTCTACCTTTACCTGTTGGTACTTGTTAGTCTTACCTCTTCCTGAATTGTTGATACTGTTCGGCGTAACACTTGGGATTTTCTCAGTGTAGTACTTATCCCCCCCCAAAAAAAGGCTTATTTTCCAATTTTTGGAGTGGAATCCCATCCTCTAAGAATGCTCGAACCAAGTCCTTCTCAAATTGCTTTTGGTCCTCAGGAGTTTCCATTTCTGTCAGTAACTTATGTTTCTGCCCGCCTCGAAGCAACTTACTCTGGTGTATCATGGATTGTTTATGTTGAACTAATTCACATTTCTTCTTCAATTCAAATTGAAATAAAGAAGTAATGCAATTGCTCGTAGCCCACCAGCACGTATCTTTACATGAAAACATGTTTGAGTATCGACGAAAAGGAGACATAAACAAAACTATGTACTGTAAGATTTTCCTTGAACACTTGTTGATAAATCGAGAAATAAATTGAGTGCTGAACTTTTACAACAGTAAAACTGTTCCGTTACTTTTGAAAGTATGACATCGACTGTACAGTTTCAACTAATTATTCTTTTCAGGAGCTTTTCCTTGGTTTTTGTTTGTTGTACAGGACAATAAATACATATTTTCGTTACTTTATATGGCAGCTTATAAATATGCGTACACTAAATTCAAACGGAAGCTTTGCTGCCCAAAAATAAAAATGTTGTAAACTCCTAATGAATTCTTTAAATTAGTATTTCTAAAAATCTTAAATCAGTGGTTTCTCTAAACTAAACAGGCCCGTATCCAGGGGTCTAGGGGAGCCGCCCCCCCTAAATTTTTGCTGGCCCCCTCTAAAATTTTCACGGTAGGCTTGCAAATGAACTATAATATGGTGATGAACAATAATATTGTTGAATCGGGCCCCATAACTTCAGCCGCCCCCCCCCAATTTTTGGCTGGATACCGACCTGAAACTAAATATTGTCCCTGTATAAATATAAAAAGAATAGAAATAATAAATTTTGTAAAATAAATAAATAAATAAATAAATAAAAACGGTATAACAACAAGAAAAGCTAAATAAATTCCGTCAATACTTACAGTTTTCAAGCAAAGTTTACAGATTTTTTTTCACCGTCGGCCTTGAAATTATCATCTTCTGCTGCGCACTTCTTCACTAAGGCTGACTTCGGTAACGAAACCTTCGGCATTTCAATAAGCTTCCACTGAACACACAAAACTTAAATACGAATTGCAAACTGTTTCACAGAAGTAGTAGCTATTAGTGGTTACTTAGCGATTTCCGCACTGACTTGCGATAGTGTTGTTCTTTGTTTAGTTTGAACTTGATCTCGTGGGTAAACAGATAAGGTGAAATAGTTCAAACGGATTCACGCAAGCGATAATTTCCACTCGCTGCTGTTTTCCGCTGTCTGTTTCGGGCTTTCGTGTTGTGCGTAATCCTCATCCCCGTGTTTAACTTGCTGAAATGATATTTATCCGAAATGCTTGCACTTAAAGAAATGATATTTATACGAATTGAAAAAGAAATATTAATTAGGAACACTTTACACAATACGACTTGCTTACTTTGCAGAATATCTATTTTAAATTGCTTTAAAATATTGCTTTTATTCGGAAATATGTTTTTCATCGCGGGAACAGACAAAATATAGGTTTTATGGCTTTTAAATAGGTGTGGGAAATATCCTGAACCCCACAAATCGCCTATAGACGAAGTTTCAAGCTGATCAGAACGTTAGGGCAAAACATGGCAAAATGGCATTTGACGGGCTCTGGTTATAAGCGACTTTATTGTGTAGTGTGCGAAACTGACCACGGCGCGGTCGAAAAATTACCTTTCCACAAATGATGGATATTCGCAGCCAATGATAATTAATATATATATATATGTATGATCTTGTCTGTCTGCAAGTATATAATCCTAATGATTAACTCTCTATAATCCAATTTAAAATAGTAATTTTTAATATCAGTTGAGGGGCTTTTCGGAAAATAATCCTTGTCAAAACAGAAAATTTATCTGAAGAATGAAAACAGAGCTTTCTCTAGTACACAGTATGCGAAACTATGCAAATGTTTCTTCATACGTGTTTCTGATGCCTTCTAAAAAATGCAAAAACATGCAGCTTTTTATTTATTTTTCTGAAAAAATCTTGTTTGACAAGGGTTGTTTTTGCTACAAGTCCTTCGATTTATGTACTACAATGGTACTGAGCGCAATAGAGCAGGAACCAGATTTGAAAATTGTCTTCAAGAGAGAATCATGGACAATTTGCCATCCATGTTTTTTAACCTTCAAACTGTTAAATCCTATTTACAAGACAAGCACTTGTCAATTAAGATTGTGTACAGTTGCTCTGTTACAATAAATCTGTAATAAGAAACGTAATGGAAGGAAACCATATGCTTAACAAACCTCTACACAAGAAAACAAATTATTTGATTTCTAGAACTAGTTCTCAATAGTGTTATTCCGCGCTTATATCCTAAAAAAGATAAAGAAATTTCTGATGGCTTTAATGCATCATTTAGTCTTCTTCATCGCTCTGTTCATTAACTGATATTGAATTTCTACACTCGCTCGGATAACTACACATCGGAATGCACAACAAACCGTGATTCTTACATTTACATTTCAAACTTACAAACTCAAGTTTCTGACAGCCACACAAGGCAATCTGTAAACAAGCCTTGGGAATATCTTCGAGTGTTTTCAAAACTGGTCTCAAAATTTGGTCCTCATGGTACTATCTGGAGTCTTCTGGCCTTGGTAGATATATCTCACTTATAAGCGTTTCCCAAATTGCTTTTGGTAATGCACCTCTATATGTTGTTTCACAGAATCACTAGTTGAAGGTAATCTCTCCAGGCTGCGTTTTCCTAAACGTAGAATCCTAGCTCCATCACAGATCTTCACATTAACATTGAGGAGTTTTGGGAAAAACAGTTCTGCAGATTTAAAAGCGTTTGCTGATAAAGGAATCTGTCCTCAGGAAAATAAAAAGGTCACAGTTCTCTGAGTAAGTAGATCATAAGTAGATAATGCAATGCTGGAATTATCACCTCCAGAAGTCTTTGTTGTTGTTTCCCGTAGTTTTAAATATCAGAAAACTGTTTAGTCAAACTTCGAGATTGATTTCAAAACCTTGAAGGAAAGCATGAAGAAGCAAATTCTAGAATGATACTTCATGCTGTGAATCATAATTCATAAAAAATTGTTGTGATGTGTAGAGACACCGATGTATTTCTGTTGTTGATACACAGGTAGATGCAATCAATACGAATATTCCATTGATGTTGATAACACTGATTCCATTGTGAAATGACAGTATAGTTTACCTTATCATTTTAAAGAAAGTATTGATAGACAAATTGAAAAATTGTTATAATTGGGTGTTATTGAAAATGCTGTTTCAGTTCATAATCATCCCATGTTTTATGTATCTAACAAAAGTACAAATAAAGCAAGAGTAGTAGTCGATTTGACTGAATTGAACCGCCATATTATGCAAGATCAAAAACAAGAAGCCAAGTATAAGGTAAAAGAAAATGGCCTTGTTTTCTTAAAACGGATAAATTTCAGTTCAGCAGTAGGTAAAGGAATCTCAAAATTTGTTCATTTCTATAAATGCCATCTGTTATGTTCCAAAAAGGTTTCTGAGAAAGTATTAAATTAACGGATCCACTTACAGGTAAATGTCTAGGAATGCATTCTGTAGACAAGTTAAAGGTTTGGAAACCAACTAAAGAGACAAAAATCACCTGGCTGAGTTTGGCTATTAAACATTGTGCGAATAAAAGTGATGAAAGTTTAAGGGAACAAAGTACACACTCAGAGTTAAATAGTTGCATTGACGAGACTACGCATGATACTATTAAAACAGTTAGTGTAAATCTTTAACCAGTCTGATTCGAAAATCAGAATAGTATCTACAAAATTATTGATCAAATTTTGAAACTAGATTTGTATCTAAAATATCTTCCTGAATCTGCATGGTGTAATATTCATAATTTGGAATTTGCATTGTTAAACATAATTAATCGCATCGTTTTGTTTGTTTAGCACTCTGGTAAGATCATAGTGATCAACTTGAGATGAACGATCCCTACTGGTGTGGTGGGCTTCCACAGCCTTGTTTTACATCTAAACACGCCTACGTGGCGAACCACTGAGTCTCAAACGAGGATACTTAAAAAAGAGTAATGAGGAATCATAAGTAAAACTTCAAATGATTCAGGATACAGATGTGCTTATTGTAAGCCATTGCCAATACAAATGTAGTTTTTACTGATCTTTTCGTTGAATATGAAAAACAAAACAAACTGAATCTGTAAATATAGAAGCAAAGTTCCCTCCAAATTTGGTTTTAATTATATTTTTAAAGAGTTTCCAATGCAATTTTCTTATTAATCCCCACTATATTATTTTCAGTAGTTAACCTTAAACTATCCTTTTCCACTTTGCTTCGGGGATGGGAAAGTTAATAATTTTTGGGGTAGGGCCTTCCATACTTAACGCAGGCAGCACAATGTGCTACGAGTGTGACATACTCGCGTTAGCCTAGCTATATTTCATTTTGCAGAAATGAAATATTATTTCATGTAATGGTTAATATCCAAATATGTTGTTGTAATTTGTAATTTTTATTGATGTTAGAATAAGTATGTTTGCATAATATTTTACCCTTTTGAAATACTGAATTGCACCGAATACATGATACTTAAAATTTCTTTTAAATATACCATATTAAGGTGTTACGTAATATGTTACTTTAAACTTTTTATAAATAGTATGATTATTTTGAGTATTTTATTTGTATTAAGTATAAATGAAGACTTTTCTTTGTGTGTTAAATAAAAAGAAGTATACTTGCTTTCATGAAGTGTGAAACGGTAGGAAGAAGTTAGGGATCATTTGCTAATGAATTTTATGGTATTTGTAAAACAGTTGAGCAATAATTTTTCAACAAAAATTCAACTGGTCCAATCATATTTCATTTTAGAACAATAAAATGGTATTTTATATTAAAGTGTATATTTGTGTATTTTATATATGTTATATTTTGTGTTCTTTACCGTTATAATGCTATACCTGATAATTTTTGAATATATATATATATATTAGAATATACATGTTTATATCAATTATTGCTGTGTGTTGTCAGTTTATAAAATGTCACTGAATATCGATCATTTGGACTATTTATTGAGTGCATAGCTTGTAATATGTTATTAAATGAATAATTTACAATAGTTGAATTCGATACTATATTTGTTTCAATATTATGTCTGTATTGAATGTTCCAAATTATGTTTATGTTTATGAATTATAAAATAATTGAAACATACAGTATATTAAACCATTTAATGATAAATTTCATAATGTTAAGAAGGTACTTCTTAAAACATAAAATCGAGAACTATTGGTTTTTAACAAGTTACTTGTACATTATTATTTATCGAATGTTATAGCTACTCAAATTTGAATTATTGAACATCTGCCTGTATTCAAAATAAAGATTAATATTAGGAAAAGGGTGAAAGAAAGAAACGTGAGTAAAGCGATAATAGACACAAATACTTTATATCAGTGGCCCCCGCGTCGTCGTAAAAGGACCTTGCGTCTATTACCGTATCGAACTTCATGACTTCCTGTTCGCGAGTGACACTACGGACTACAATACTACAGTGGACATGAACTTTAACCCTTTGTGGACCACTAAAAAATGTAACCCAGCATTACTGTGTGTCATCACTGGAAAGTGTCAATTCTAAAGAATGAAAGTGATAGCATTCGTGTCCAATTCTTGAATCCCATCAATGAACATTCCCGTACGAACCAGACATTATACAACGCTATCGTTATGTACTCTTTGAAGAACCTTCATATATGTAGATAAATTTCTTGTAAGCCCTTCTCAGTGAGACGAAATTGTTGGAGGAAAAAAGTACGGAGTTTTTCTACCCAGAAAATGCCTATCTCCTCAAAACACCTCAGCATCTCTCGTCGAACCATATTTAGGAAAGTATTTATTCATACCCTCACTCACGAATACGCAATACGCTGTTAAAACCATCAATGTGTTCATTTACTAGTTATGGATCGATATTTAGTGAACTATTCAGTGTCTACATATCAGTTATTCAGTTTATAGACATTCGAGTTTCTTAATGGTGTTTAAGTGACTAAAATGTTTAATAACATTGCGTAGTTTTATGGAAACTATATTCCAATAACATTCGTATCAAACCTCTGTATTTGTTTGCAAAAATATTGAGGTGAGAGAGGCGGACACTGTGCATTCGTAACCCTGAGGAAGAGGAACAATAAGTTAGTCGTGTGAAATTCCAAAATGATTGCACAGCCACACTAATGTAATTAATGCATCTATTTCGCTCAGGATAGAAAAATATTATGTTCTGTCTCCAGCAGTGACGTTTGTCGTATGAATAATAAAAAAAAACATATTAATAGTGTTTTATTTAGTTTTCGTTCTATTTGTCTGGTTAAAAGAAGCAAACGAAAACGTGAATATTCTCCACCGCCTGATAAAAGTGAAAAATGAACAACGAACAAGTTGTAATGGGATCACTAACTTCGAGTGACTTTAATATAATCGGGCCACGTCCGTATCTTATTTTCGTTCGAGTCACGTAATATATACAAGCGTCAAGCGGAAAAGAGAGGGACCATACGCATATATATATATATATATATATATATATATATATATATATATATATATATATATGAAAGAAGTTCTTTACCGTATGTAATTCTTTAGTGTTTTCAAAGTTGTTATTGTGAGTGTTTTCACCCTAATAAATCTGTTCAGTGTTTAATTTGTGATTTTATGATATATATAAAATATCGGGTTTAGAACATTGAATGAGGTAAGGTAATGTTAGACATAAGAGTTTTGGTTACGATGTTTATTTTGCCATGTAGTTATTTACAGCGTAACATGATATATTATCGTCTATTAGAATCATATTTAAAATGTTAAATGTTAGTGTCTATGATATTTTTTTAAAAAGGAGGCATTGGTATATTTAACAGTATCTTCTACGTACTCATGCCCGGATGGTAGGTACTTATTGGAGGAAGCCACCTAAAAATTACAAATTATCAGAATTGATGATATATCAAGAACACAATATAAAAAGAAGGGTATCCCTCAGGGGTTCGCATCCTTAAATGTCAGTTTTGTTCTTAATGGTATCGATCATTGCACTCAACTCAACATCTGTTGGCTACCCTTTTACTGGAGTACGAGAATTGATCCCCGAACCTTGTACTTCATAAACTGGCTAAGCCCTTACAGGGACATTTGGGATCCAACCTAAAACCTCATAATATAACATAGTTATTTCCATTGACTTACTTCCAATTCAAGGATAACAGCTCGTTGACGCATCTCCACCGCACTCAAATGTTTATCACGATTCCCTAGGCAACATAGCGTGTCGCTACAAAAGTATGTTTATTAAAATTCGAAAAAGACGTTCCATGTATAGCAGTAATTTCCAAGTAAGTAATCTGTTTTCATGATCTAATATGGATCGCTGCTATCTATACTATTATCAGTCAATGCCTGACAGAAATATTTTCTTTCAAACAACAATTGAGAAATAAAACAAAACCATTCAGGTTATTTCCTAACAATTAAGCTATTTAGGTTACTGAATACGAATGATAATCCGAAGAGAATGATGATGCGCTACGGTATGCGCTACGTTATTTCTTTTTTATGAATTATTCCTGTTGTAACTTTACATACATACTTAATGCTAACTTTGGAAGTCTTTTAAATTTTCTTCTCTTAATATAAACATCACCAAACTGTTACTGATTTGAATAACAGAATGATTATTGTCAATTTATTCATATGTCCAAAATTGTTTGATATTGGCCTCTAAGATTAAGTTCCTTTAATATTGTTATGAAAAAGATTTTCGAATATATATTCTAGCTTGCCAATGCATAATTGAAATCTTAAAATTGTTTCACACATTAATTTGTGTGCTGCGCTATATTATGCTCTTGGGCAATGTGCGAATAGTAAAAAAAAAAAAAAACTCCCAGTCAGAGAGTTTTGTTAAATAGATTTTCAAAGAGATAATAATATGCATGGATTATTCAATTGCGTTGTATAATAAAAGCCGCAAACTATATGTTTCCTTTTATATTACTCATTTTCCTGCCTCTCTTGCCCACGTAATATAAACACAAAAAAGATCATATCGTTATTACCATGTTGCTAAATAAATACCAAAAGTTGAAATCGTGCAGAGAATACATTCTACGTTCTGCTGTGTAACGATCCTTTTAACTTATCGATTGCTCCAGTCAGTAATTGGTATGAATGGAATGGTATGAACTGGTATAGTACACAATTAATAAATAAGGCTGAAATAAAAAAAATAAAACACAAATAAAATAAAATAAAATAAAATAAAATAAAATAAAATAAAATAAAATAAAATAAAATAAAATAAAATGGAATGGAATAAAAAAATTATTTTATTTTAAAGCAATAATCAAATCCAACTCGTTCACTTGTCATACCTTTCTCTCTCTCTCTCTCTCTGTAATCTACCCCAATGCTTAACAGGTTTTACTTCCTGCCCTAAATTTGAATGTGCTACGCTGGGTAGGAGTTTATCTTAGATTTTTTTCGGCTAATGTGAAATAAACGTCTGCTTAAAATGCATCATGTCCAAAGACCAAATAATAAAAATTAAACCAGATGCAAATGAAATGCTCCACCCGCGAATGTCATTTCCAAAAGCACATAAAGAATCAAACCCACTTAACACTATTCATAACCACAAATATTGTTCAATCTTTCATCCAACGATTGAATTCTATGGCTAAAGTAATTTTTTATCTGCGATGGAAAAGAATATCAAGCCCTCTTTGCTTTCCCTCTCAAGATGTGCTTGAGATGCATTTAAAAGATACTATTGGATGGCATAGACATTAGGGAAGTTCTATTGTTTTGATAGGCTGTTTTGATCGACATGTGTGTATGTATGGGTGCACTACTATGAATCTTGAGTACAATATACTATAAACATCTCTTGATGTTTACGAGCAACGAGCATTTCATATTGTTCCACCCAATAATACACTGCAGTGGTCGTTTTGCTTTAATCGGGAAAGATATGATAGATCATCCCCATTATATATGACGTAACGGTAACAAAATCTCCGAGGAATTTTGGAGTCCATCCTTCGATCGAGATACAACTGACGTGACTGAATATGATTATTAGCACACCCTCCCCTTTCAGAAAAGGAGGGCAATACCATGCAGAAAATTTTCCGAGTATTCTCTCACATTCAGAAAATATCACACCCCTAAACAATGATTCTTGTTCGCCAATGTTAACTCATGTGGTCCTCATGAATATCATTTTACCTTAATGATTTGCATGTATCCGTCAAATAAGTGTCGAGTATTGTACGCCTACCTCGTCTAGAATTCTACGATTACTCATCCGAGTATCTCCTTTCACAGCGTTCCTCAGAAGCTCATCGTTACGTCCTATCGAACAGTGCTACGAGGCTCATTTTTAATGTTGTGACACCGAAAATAATTATTGACGAATAACAGCGTTAATTCCCCATTTTTAGCCTAAGCACTGTGGTGGTAATCTTTGCTGCTGATAGCAGTGCAGAATATCTCAGTGTTAATTCGCAAAGAAAAATGTCTTATATATGTGTGCTTCAGCGCAGTGCCACATGGTTGTCTGCCTACTTCTATCTGTTTGTTAGACTGTAGAGACTTTGTGACGCTAGACACGTAGATGTATAAATATCTGTGTAGTGACGCTGGGGTGAAATTTTCGTGAGAACCATTAACGAGTATTCTATTCACACCAAACTGATAGATCTGAATTTTCATATTCCCGGTTGAGAAATAGGACATTGACTTTAGCAAAACAACACCAACCACTCTCTGTTATTTCTCGTGTTCTTCTTCTTGACAGAGTTGCAGAACAGTATGTGTACTTCTCCTCCAATTAGTCTACAAAGTGCTAATCTTTTTTCTTTATGTGTAGTATTTCAAGTAACAGACGATCATATGAATCAGAAAGAATGAGAAATGAAAAATACAAAGAGCTATTTAACGACTTTGGTATCTGTGCTTCTTTAGTTAACAATTTCGTTTCATCTATCAAATTATTTAAAATTTTATACTAAACGTGGAAATAGGTTAATGCAAAGCAGAGCAGAAAAATGTACAGAAAGTTAAACAACGAGTTACAAACCGAAACAACAATAGGAAAGGAACATTTTTACAAAAGAAAATATGACAAAATAGAAGAATTAGAAAGGGTTGGGCAATATGAAGAAATGCGCAATGAGATAAAATGTATGAACTTGAGAGGAAACATTGGGCATTAGGACGGCAGTAGAAAATAAGAACGGGATAGTAGCAAGTAAGAGGAGTGAAATTTTAAGATATAAAAGTATATATGTCGAATATTTTCAGAAGAGTAGGGATATACTGCGTAGCGTATTTGTTAAAGTGAAAAATTAAGTACACACAAGGAAGATGAAGGATTTAGTATTTTTCTGGGAAAGTTTGCAGAAGCACATCCGAGATTAGGAATGACGAGATGACCGACATAGACAGTAAACTAATAATATTTATTAAAAATATTCAATACAAGGTTAAGAAAATATTGATATAACTTCAAAGAAATATATGAAATAGGAGAGTGATTAACGTACTTCGTTCTACACGTTATAGTTTTGAGGACCGCATAATTGAAAAAGTACGCGTCTCACCCTTTTGTTATACTGGTTATATTTTGCAAATTCCCATTTGTTTGCAGCCTAGATCCCAACGATAGTTTTCCTAAATATGTTACCATTCTACACCTAATAGTTTTGAAGATGCGTAACCAGAACTCATAAACCGTTTTCTTTCTTTTTTTACATCTTTTTACTTCTTTGCAACTTCCCTGCAGTATTACGGCTTGAAAAAAAAACTTTTCTCGGCCGAACCAAATTAATGTTCATTATAAATTTTGTTCCATTTGTGGGGAATTTATGTTATGAAAAGAATGACGAAAAGGTGTATTATTCCTTTAGTCCTATAAATTTCGATGATCAAAGTCTCGTCTCAGTGTGGGACTAGTCAAAGAAAAGTGTATGATATTCTGACAAAAGCCTAGCAAGTCCATCTTGTAAGCATTCATGTCATCGCCAACGATTTGAACATTTATCACCAAACAATCCTAAATCATTTTAAGAAACGTGGCAACAGAAAGAAGATCGATATATGGGTGCCACATGAACTGACTCAAGATCATTTACTCGATCCAAATTCCATCTTGTGAACCGTAACGAAATCGGGTCACTTCTGAACCAGTTGATCACGATTGCTGAAAGATTGATATTTTACAACCAGGTGCAAGAAACATGTTAAAAGCAAGTAGAAAATCCATAATATATGGCAAGGCTCTCACCAATACACAGTAAGGGGCATTAAAAGTGCATCAAAAACTCTACTATCTCGATAAGCTACAGACTCGGACATGCAATGTCATTAGTTAGTGTCAATGTGCCTAATAATTCATGAGAAATAACCTTAATTGATTAATAGAAACGTGTTGTAAGCGACGCAGACAAACCGAGTCTCCATACATTTCTAAGGATCTATCAGAAGTTAAGAGAACTTGGCTGGAGGATTTTAATGCATCCCCCATATATCTTGAACAGAGCACTGTGAAATTTTTATTTGTTTCTTTACCTGCAGAGCTTCCTGAACAGCATAGCGTTAGTTTCCAAAGCTGCTCGCAGAAAATACAACTGTTTGACTTGAAACCATGGAATAACAGAGGATGGACAAAAATAGGGATACACCTAGTATAAAAAAGTAGCCATTTCAAAATAGATTTGCATCTGAATAGTAAGTCACTGTCGTCTCCGGCTCATCCTGTAAGGTATACAACCTGGCCAATTGCACAGACGGGCCAGTTACAGTTCAGCGACCGGTACGTGCACTTTATCGTAAGTCATGTCTGAACTGACAGTTTCAGGGAGAGCAAATTGTGGGTGGTGGGAACTTCCGTGACGAAATTAGCGGAAATGTATGGTGTATCAAGACTCTTAGTCCCGAAGATAATGAGTGCCTACTTTGGGGAAACCCACATCAGCGAAACACCAAGGTGGACGCAATTGTGTGTTACGTGACAGAAACAGACGCACATTGCGTTGGATTGTGACCAAGCAGAAGATCACTATGGCACAAAAAGTTAAAGCTAATCTAAAGCAATGCTTACAAACTCTATTAGAGTCAAAACAGAAGAGAACTCCATAAGGAGGGTATTTATTGGGAGGGTGTTTGGTTGTTATTAACCTATAAAGTAGGTTAGAAGAAGGTAACTAATTAAAGAAGGTTAATTTAATTTAAAACACTGTTGTTATCAACTGATTTTCACACAAGGTAATTTAAGCCCTCCAGAACTTGTTTACTAGTAACACTGCAATACTAGAAGCACAAGCAGCAACGTCGCCATTTGCAATTTTAATAACGAAAAGTCTTAATAATTGTTAATATATCCGTAATATGTATTGTACATGAATTAATAGAGAAATGTAAAGGAAAGTTTATTTACGGAAGTTTATACAGTGTCTGATATTTAAATGAAAATAATTTTTGAAACATCTTTTTAGTAGAAATAATCGCACTAGATGGTAGCACCACTAACCATGCAACTGCCTTCAAATAATTCATACACTTGTAACAATAATTTCGTGATATTTACAGGAAGCTTAATACGGTGTATTACTGTATAAATACCAGAAACCTTTTACAGCTTTGCTTGTCGGAGAGTAACACCCAAACAAATTCTCACTGTTGGTTTTCCAATACTTCTGATATGGGGACTTACAAAGGTATCACATAAGTACAACTGAACAATTAAGTTAACGAGTTGCCTATTTTAATATAGCATTTTTTGATATCATCAGAGATGTGTTTCAAAGAATAATACAAGTTATTGTAACTAATTGAAAATATGTTATGTTAATTAAAATACGCAGTTAGAAAGTTGATGCACCCTGTTTCGTTAACCGGGCAGTCGGTTGTTCTTACATATTAACTAGGTTTCCGGTTACAGGCTGATTGGTAGTGGTAACTACATGATCTGTTAGCATATCCCTGTGGGTTATTACACAGTAACCTAGCAATATTAACCTGTAACAGAAGGTTGCAATCACCTCCTCTCGTTAACCCTTTTCACTTGGTTGCTGGGACACACGACTTTGTTGTCTATATATTGACAAACTAACTTGGTTACTGTTCACCTTTTTCTTGTTTACTAGTAACCTTTCTTTTTTGCGTGCAAACAAATTTCGAAAATGCAGGGTAAAGCAATCGCTCACTTGCCTACGTTGCGGGCACCCATGGCTTTATGGTTGACAGAGATATTGCTTTTAATCCAATGCTGCCAGAGTGAGTGTTGTTGTGCTGAGCTTTCGTTACCATACAGCGGCAACATCTTCAGAGCTATGTGTTCAAAATCACTTTCCTGTGTGCCCACCTTCAAATTGAACAATTACATTTGTCTCGGAAATGCTCTGTCAGGCGTGCAAAATTCAATGAAGAATATCGTGGTATTCATAATTAAACTTGTGGTGATAATATAGTGTAGTGTTCTTCCCCTTCTGTATCTAGGAGTGAGAACAATATTCTGACAATTTCTGAAAAGGCTCTGACACCAATATGTTGTTTTGTTTGGATCAGCTACTCAGCAATAATTTAGCACTGGGGCGCACTACAACATAGTATCGTATGTGGAAAACGAAAATCAGGCTATTGTCAAAATGAAGTTAAATAAATTATCCACTACACGCTCGCATTGCCAGTGAATACGAATATTAGTTTATACCACCGGTGTTTTATTTGTAGTTAATCGTGTGGAAATGGCGATCCTAACAGCTCGCGCAGCGTCTGAGAGGCCTGCCGTGGAACAAATCTGAGCGATACTCCGAACTATGTCGGACTATGCTTATGCCTCGCAGAATACGGTGTTCTAATACATCATCGCTAGCCATGTGCCTAGCTTTCAGTGAATTGGAATGATGATTATGGGAAAATATTGATCAAACTCCAAGGAATATTTTAAGACTTTCAACGATAAAATAGACCGAACAATTTAAGGAAGAAAATGGTTAGCGGGAATGTGTGCACAAAGTTGTGAACCAGGTAACTTTTATTCTGGAGAAAAGCGCTGTTTCCATACATCATCGCTAGCCGATTGTTTGTTTCTTGATCATATTTCTGGTAAAATACTATAAAAAACTGCCTGGAGTTTGGGCACTATTTGCAAATAATCGGAATTAAAGTCCGTTGAAAAATTTTTAAAAATGCCCAGCGGTGAAATATTTGAAACACAATCTTCCACAATGGATACCATAATGTCCATGGGTTTTCTCGGGGTTCTCCCGTTTCCTCCTTTCTTCTCAATTCTTTCATCAATTCTTCCATCATTCACTTGCCTTAATTATAGTCTTCCTTAGCCTAAAGCACATAATCGTCGGATGTTAAATTGAAATATTTCATTTTTTCCACAGTGCACAAAGGCCGGTTGGGTTGGGAGTCCCGTTCACGTTAGTTACGAGGCAAAGCGTCTCGGAGACAAATGTCATTGTTCAATGTTAAGCTGGCCACACAGGAAAGAGACATTTAAATGACAATACAAATGAATAGGGGTGGCAAATAAATTTTATTAGCTTACTGACTTACTGTGTCAAATAGGACGCAATTTGCAGGTTGTATGACGTCAGTACCCTTCAAGCGCTCCCCAATAAGTTCCCTTATCGTGCAAAATGCGTACGTTTTGACCTCAGAATTCTGTCGAGCACCCAAGAAAACACACCAGTACCAAAAACGAAGCTTGTATCTCAAAAATGGTTACTTCAAACTTTTTTCAAAATCTGTTCAATTTTGAAATTTTAGCGCACAAAATTCGAACACGCTTGCGATTGAGGATTTCTCCGATCACGTAATTGTTTCATATGTCAAAGGGAGTAGACTGAGCATATTATCAATATGAAGTCAGAATAACACCCCACGACCTTTCCTAAGAAGTGAAATTAATTAATATTTTCCACTAACGGGTTCAGGCAAATATTCGTGTACATATGAAAGCTCAAAAACATATATCAATTATTTTCAAGAAGATATAATATTTTACCAAACCAAATTAAGTTTCAGGCAGAAATAAGTAAAGAAAAGAAACGAAGAAAAAATGAAAGAAAAAACGCACGTTACATATTTAACATTCAAAAGATGTTCAAAATAAACTATATTACATGTGTGTATAATATTTACGTGGCAACAAAGAGTAAAAATTGAAAAGCGTTTAGCTGTTTCTTCAAATTATTCTCACTTTCTCTACACTTCCTTTGGTTCTTCGACCTTTAGGTTGTACTCTTCTTTCTTTTATATGATTTCTTCCGTTCCCCATTTAAACTTTTATTAATTATAATATTTTTGTCACAATTCACAGGTTCCGCTTCTGGACTTCAAATGCTAACAAGGAATTGCCAAACTATTGTGACTGCAACAGTGCAACAGTACACATGCAAGTTTGGCAACGAAGCATTATGCCGTCATGCGCAAGCAAGTGATTCAGACATTAAAACAATTTCCGTAAACATAGAATAATTTTTGGATAAAACGTAAGACATAAAGTAGTACTTGCGTGACCTGATCGCGTTTTTGATTATCCAATTTGGGAACCCCATTGACCATAGCGTTAATGCGAATGAGTCAGTTATGCTTTGGCCCGGCATTGCATCACCTATTGAAATTTTGCTTATGCTTATTCAATGGCCATGCACGCTGGTGCGAATGAGTCAGAGGTACCTTGGCCCGGTTATGACGTCATTGAATTGGGATTTTTGTATTAGAGGTTATGATGATTCTTTAAAATTATTAAAAACAT
Organism: Thermobia domestica; assembly: GCF_964235325.1. Lineage (NCBI taxonomy): Eukaryota > Metazoa > Arthropoda > Insecta > Zygentoma > Lepismatidae > Thermobia > Thermobia domestica. Next base: position 57,653,447 of record NC_137458.1, read on the forward strand.
GGTCTTGATAATTTATTACGTTATGAATTAGTACAGGTTTATGAATGCTTTTTATTTTCGTTCCCTCTTATATCATGAAATTTGGAGATTGTATCCCTTTGATGAGATGGTATATAATTGGACTAACACTGGTGGAAATGAAATCTTTAGTTTTAGGTCCCACGCATATGCTAAAGGTTAGGCAAAAAGAGACGGTGACGATGAGAAATGAATGAATGGGTGGAATGAAAATATGCGAGAAATTGGAGTATCCCGAGCATAATGTTGCCCACCATAAAACTACTTTTGCGGGGTTTGAACCAAGGACCCCATACAGCAGAGGTGAACGCTCTACCACTGAGCCACCACGTCCCTTAATTGTGCGAATGAATTAGAGGTATTTGGTTTGAGCTAATGTGTTTGTTTGACGTCGGGGTGACCCTATTTCACATTTGGTTATCCAATTAGGACCCATGCCCCATAGAGTTAATGTGAATGAGTTAGAGATACTTTGGTCCTGGATTGCATTACCTATTGAAATTTTACTTATGCTTACTCAGGGTCCAGGGAATGCAGAGGATCACTCACGACAAATATGATCACTTTGATCCACGTGACGAGAAGGGCTTCGTTTCCTTTAATGAGTATAAAAATATTAAAATTTGGACTTTTTTTTAACTTATTCTATTATTTTGATGAGACATTTTCGTTATATAATAGAGTACAATGGTTAATGGTTTACTTTTTAAATTTGGGAGTCATCGTTCCCTTTGATGAGTATTGAGTTTGGAGCCTTATTACGTTATATGATTATATGGAGGCGTATTTAAAATTATTTCCTTAAATTTGATAAGTATTTTGTGATCCATTTTGTTCCGCTTCAGGTGTGAAGATGGATACCTTACATATGTTGATTACTACGTTATAGACATTGCAATCGTCACGAGTTCGATTTTTCGTGAGAGTTTCAGGAAATGTTGAGTTTAACGTTCCCTTGAGGCTAAGCAAAACGATGATGAGAAATGATAGGACGAAACAGGGGAAAACATGAACTTACTTGACTGAAGATTGAAGTAGGGACCTCACACATTAGAGACAAGCGTTAAGCGACCGTGCCCCATTGAGAAATATTAATTTATGATTACTACGTTATAGACAATGCATTGGTCCCGAGTTTGATTCTTGGTTGCATTGGTCCCGAGTTACAGGAAACGTTGAGTTTAACGTCCCCTCAAAGCTAATCGAAACGATAATGATAAGAAATGGTGAAGTGAGAAAGCATCATAAACTTACTTGTTTGCGGATTGAAGCAGAAACCTCACGCATTAGAGACAAGCGCTGAGCCACCATGCCCTATTCAGTGCTAGCAATTTCACGTATGAAAACAACAATGACATGTTGTGTTACATTACACATTTCTTCTCGTTGCTACGCAAAAATTGCAGTTTGTTGTGAAATTGCAGAAATGCTTTTACGAAGAGTATAATGTCAGTTCGTTTATTGAATATTTCGAATATATGTAAAAGAGGGTCGATTCCGGACATATTTAACAACATTGAATTATATCGTTTTTGTTCGCAGATTAAATAAAAATGTTGTAAAGTTTAAACAAGCTTCTTCTTGCATTAGCTTATAATTATGCGTTTAGAAGCAAACGTCATCTATATTGTGTTACATGTGCTTACGTATTCGTTGTCATTATCATTGCCATTTTTTTGTTATTGCATATTGAATATATACAGTATTTAATTGTTAATGGTTTACTTTGAAAGGATATATTTATTCTTTGAGAAGGATAAAAGGGATGGGATGATGTGATTTTGACCTAGTTAGTACCTCTCATTTCCATTCGTGTATTATATAAAAAGATGGCTCTTTGCTTAAATCTGATTAGTTCATTGTTCGAGCGATTTCTTAAACGCTCAGCGTTTGTTGATCAGTAAGCGCTTCATTGAGGGAAACAATGTTGCTAGATTTTGAAAATATAAACTGCTTCGATTCTTTTTCGAAACGGTTCCGCTGAGTGCAAGAATTTTCAAAACTAAAAATTTTGAAAAACTAAACATTTTTAAACTAAAAAAATTTAAACAAACTTTCCAAAATGAAAAATTTTTCGAACTAAAATTTTCAAATAAAAACAAATTTCAAAAAATTTGAAATCAAAACATAAAAAGAAATTGAAGCAAATGTTTCAAACAAAATTTCAAACTAATAGATTTCAAATAAAAAACAAAACGGAATTTCGAAACAAATCTTTCGAACAAAATTTCAAACTAAAATATTTCAAATAAAATTTTAAAAAACTTTGAAAATCTAAAAAAACTAAAAATAACCTTAAAAAATCAAATCAAACTTTCTGGAATGAAACTTTTTAAACAGAAAATTTTTGAACCCAAGATTTCAAACCGAATTTGAAAAGTAAAAACTTTTCGAAACAAATTTTCAAACAAATTTTTTTCCAACACAGAAAGTTGCAAACTTAAATCTTGCAAATCAAACTTTCAAACTAAAAGTTTCCGATCTAAAATTTTGAACTAAAATAATTGAACTCAAAGTTTAAACTAAAAATTTTTGAACTCAGAAAGTTTTAATATCAAAATTTGAAACTCAAGTTTCGAATTAAATATATTTTCCAACCACAATTATCAAACTCAAACTTTCCGAAAATCTTAACAGAGATTGAAAGTGACCAACTAAACAGATTACATTGTAGATTGTGAATTGTTGCTAAATTTGAAAGTGCAGTCAGTTTAACGACTGTTATTTTACTGATTTCAATTTAAATTATCTTGGAGAAGTATTCAGGATTAAATTTGATATATGATGATGAATCGTTTGGCTGGTCATTGCTAGTCATTTATTTCGTAACGGAACATTGAAATGAAATCTCAAGCTCATCTCATAAGACAAACTATCTAGTCAGCCCTAACTAACAAATCGTTTCGCTAGCCAAAGACCGTTGGTAAGCCGTAACTTTTAGTAATGTAACATAGTTTACGGTTTAAGATTTATATTGTCTTGAGAACGATTGAGTTCGTTTATGTAATGAACCGGTTGGCCAGCCATAGCCTGAGTTCACATCGTAGCTCATCAAATCTTGTTGTAGTTGTTTAGCCGTGAAAATTTTTCTGGACATAGCCTGTACGATCACCAGGAATGAAATACTACTTAGTTTAGCGACCATTAAGGAGTGAAATAAGGTGAAATCTGAACCATCAAATGTTAAGACACCCTGCGATAAAACAAACAAAAATGTGTGTCTTCCTTACCTGGAGTCGAACCCCGGATCGATTTCGCAAAGGTGTATTTTTTGGAATAACTTTAAGAAAAGGACATATTCTGTTTAGCACTGCGATTCATATATTATGAGCTGGGAACTCGGACCTCAAAATCGACGTCAACTTAGTTGTTAAAAGCAGAGAACCAATTTTCCATTTACATTGCCAAACTCTTTAAAATGTTAAGTCAGCTTTTGTCATAATGAAATTGCGTACAGAAAATCACATGCGAAGACGAAGATGACGAAAGTGTGGGAACGCCTTCTTCCCCAAGTTTTGTAACGAAATGAATTTTATTACTTCAATATCATAGTTTCTTTGTCATAGATGAAGAATGAAGAATTTGTATTTTTTCCTTATGATATCATTCTGCTCTGTCATATTGCATTCTCTCTCTTTAAGTTGTGTTACTGGTGCTTAGTTACTGAGATATCAGTCCAGTGCTTGTAACATTGAACTTGTCACTTACTACAATAGTGACTTCCTTCGGAACCGTGTTACCTAGTAATGCTATTATGCTGCATTGAATCCAATTTTTCTGGTGCAAGAGGTTTTCAGTTCGATTCCTTTAGAGGGCTTCCCGTCGTTTTCATGGGATTATCAGTGAAATCATGTTACTTATTTCATGAGAGATCTTGACAGTAGTGAATGATGCTACATTGAATTCAATTTACTATGGTGGAAGAGCTTCTGTCATAAGATTGCAAATCAAGAAAGAAAAAAACTGTTACGATACCATGGTTCGGCTTTCCTTGTGTAAAAGAAATGAACGATTTATCTTTCTGATTTGATATTGTTTTGTACCGTAGTGCTGTAATGCGAGTCATTTGTATTAAATAACATTCATAAAAAGATCGATTCCGGCTGGAAAAGAATTTCATAAAAGTGAGCAGGTGAATATAATGAAAAATGATTCTAGTTTGAAATTGCTGACGCTCACTATTTTAAGTGAAGTTTTATACGATAAAAGTACTGCGTGAACAGTCTGTGCCTACTGCTAGACCTTCATTACATTTTCATTGAAATCAATACAGGTAATACATTTGTATTCAAAAAATGTAATCAGTGTGTACTGTAATAAACAACATTGTGTGTTTGTGTGTGTGTGTGTTTGTGCGTGTGCGTACGTGATGTTAGTCTAAACAACAGTCTTTTTCATGAATGTTTTTTTTAAATTATGGTTGTGGTATCTGCTCTCCGAGAAAAGCTGAGGCCTGCAAAATGATATTCCTCAACTTACTGACCTTGCTTGTTTCATGTTAAGTATATGGTTATGTCCATCAAATATTTTGTTTCTGTTTTACGTCATGATGACTCAATGACAGAGGTGTGTAAGGTCCCTGGTTCGATCTTAGCTAACGCCAAGTTGCTTTGTGGTGAACAAAAAACGTGTGCGTGGGTTTTCTCAGGGTTTTCCGCACTATATTTAATCCACCATTACATTTATTTCTCATCATCATCGTCTCCTTTAGCCTAGTTAGCATAACCATGAGACGTAAAACTCAAAGATGTAATTTCATTTCTCTTTTAGGTATGAAATTGATTAATTAAAGTTTTGTGTCACTAGGCAACAAGGGCCTAGAGTTGAACGGCATTCACCAGGTTATGGCATATGCTGATGATGTAAATTTAATAGGGGATGATAGGAGAACAATAGAAATAAATGCAGAGATATTATTAAACGCTAGCAGGGACATGGGTTTAGAAGTAAATGCAGAGAAAACTAAATACATGGAAGTGCGTCGGGACCGTAATATGGCAAATTATGGAGGCGTTAAAATATTAAATAATACTTTTGAAAAAGTGGATACTTTCAAATATTTAGGATCAATATTAACAGACGAAAATCATATTCACGAAGAAATAAAATGTCGACTAAAAGCAGGGAATTCGTAAATTCAAAATCTCTTGTCGTCGCGAATTCTGTCGAGGAATTTGAAGCTTAAAATATATAAAACGATAATCATGCCTGTTGTTCTGTATGGTTGCGAAACATGGTCGCTTACTCTGAGGGAAGAACATAGACTGAAAGTATTTGAGAACAGGATCCTGAGAAGAATATTCGGACCCAAGAGGAACGAGAATGGGGAATGGCGGAAGCTTCATAACGAGGAACTACATAGTTTATACGGTTTACCCAACATTGTTAGGATCGCCAAGTCTAGGAGGCTTAGGTGGGCAGGTCATGTAGCTAGAATGGAAGAAAGTAAAAACGCTTTCAAAGTATTGACTGGTAGACCCATAAGAAAACGACCATTAGAAAGACCTAGGCGCAGATGGGAGGATAATATTAAGATGGATCTCGCAGAGATAGGAATACAATTTAGAAACTGGATCCAATTAGCTAAGGATAGAAGTCAGTGGAGAGCTTTTGTGAACGCGGCACTGAACCTCCGGGTTCCATAGGCCATAGAGTTAGTTAGTTAGTTAGTTAGGCTGTGCAAGATTTGAACGATAGAATCTCAACCATCACGAGTGTTTTCTGTTCTCTTAACAGTACCGAGGACGTAAACCTTGTGTTTCTAGACTGCATAATTCGTGAACGATCAAATCTGAACCACCATACATGTTTTATGTTGTTTCAACAATACCGAGGCTGTATATGTATCCACAGTTCAAAGTGAAATTCGAATCATCATAAATCTAGCTATAAACACGAAATATTTGTTTCTATTTTACGTATAAGATTGAAAATGTTTATGACCTTAGGCTGTACAAAACTTGAAGGTACTTCTATGGGTTGTGTACTTAAATCTGCAATAATAACGCCGAAAATCGAACCTGGACTTAGCCACTGAATTTTTAAATGAGCTCAAGGAAAGATTTTTTTTATCGTAATTCATTCAAATTGGAAAATGCTAATTAGCACTTTGACCTTCAAGTGAAAGGAGTGAGAGGCAAGAGAACACTTCTGTGCTTGACGTCATAGTAATGAAATCTGTCCATCTTAGCATTTTGTTCTTTCTGTGATTTGATCAGTAAGCCGTTATCCGTTTCATACAAGTTCAAGTGTTAAAGTTGCTAATATCTATTAAATCACGTCTTAATGGTCGCGAAACTAAGTAGTATTTCATCCCTGGTGATCGTACAGGCTATGCCCCGAAAAATGGTCACGGCTAAACAGCTACAACAAGATTGCTTTCATGAACTTCGATGTGAAATCAGGCTATGGCTGGCCAACGGGTTCATTACATAAACGAACGCAATCGTTCTCAAGACAATATAAATCTTAAACCGTGAACTATGTTACATTCCTAAAAGTAACTGCTTACCAACGGTCTTTGGCTAGCGAAACGATTTCTGAGTTACGGCTGAGTAGATAGTTTGTCTTATGAGATGAGCATGAGACTTCGGTTCAATGTTCCGTTACGAAATAAATGACTAGCAACGACTAGCCAAACGATTCATCATCATATATCAAATTTAATCCTGAATACTTCTCCAAGATAATTCAAATTGAAATCATTAAACTAAAAGTCGTTAAACTGACTGCACTTTCAACTTTAGCAACAATACACAATCTACGATGTAATGTTTAGTTGATAATTTTCAATCTCTGTCAAGATTTTAAAAAACTTTAAGTTTGATAATTGTAGTTCGAAAATATTTTTAATTCGAACCGAGTTTGAAATTTTGATTTTAAAACTTTCTGAGTTCGAAAATTTTTAGTTTAAATTTGAGTTCGAATTTCTTTAGTTCAAAATTTTAGATCAAAAACTTTTAATTAGAAATTCTGTTTGCAAGTTTTATTTCAAAGTTTCTGATTTCGAAAAAAAATTGTTTGAAAATTTGGTTCCAAAAAATTTTAGTTTTAAAATTCGGTTTGACATTTTAAGTTCGAAAATTTTAAGTTTAAAAAGTTTCGTTCCAGGAAGTTTGATTTTATTTTTTTAGTTTTACATTTTTTTAGATTTTCAAAATTTGTTTCAAAATTTTATTTGAAAAATCTTTGTTTGAAATTTTGTTTGACGAATTTTTTTCAAAATTTTGTTTTGTATTTTATTTGAAATCTTAGTTTGAAATTTTGTTTGAAACATTTGTTTCAAAATTTTGTTTTTAATTTTAATTTCAAATTTCGTTTTCAAAATCCTTAAATTTCAAAATTTTAGTTCCAAAAATTTTTCGTTTTTAAAAGTTTGTTTATTTTTTTTAGTTTGAAAATTCATAGTTTTTCAAAATTTTTAGTTTTGAAAATTCTTGCACTCAGAGGAGCCATTTCGAAGAAGAATCGGAGCTGTTTATATTTTCAAAATTTAGCAACATTGTTTCCATCAATGAAGCGCTTACTGATCATCAAACGCTAGCATTTAAAAAATAGCTCGAACAATGAACTAATCAGATTTAAGCAAGGAGTCATCTTTTTATTTAATCCACAAACGTGAACGAGAGGTACTAACTAGGTCCAAAATCACGTCACCCCATCCCTTTTATCCTTCTCAAAGAATAAACATATACTTTCAATGTAAACCATTGACAATTAAATACTGCATATATTCAATATGCAACAACAATAGAATGACAATGATACTGACAACAAATACGTAAGACCATGTAACACAATATAGCTGACGTTTGCTTCTAAACGTATAATTGTAAGCTAATGCACGAAGAAGCTTCTTTAGAGTTTGCAACATTTTTATTAAATCTAAGAACAAAAACGATATAAATTAGTGTTGTTAAGTATGTCCGGAATCGACCTTCTTTTACAGATCTTAGAAATATTCAATAAACGAACTGACATTATACTCTTCGTAAAAGCAGATTCTGCAATTTCACAACAAACTCGTATGCGTAACAACGAGCAGACATGTGTAATGTAGCATAACATGTCTATGCTCTTTTCATACGTGATATTGCTGAATGGGGCATGGTGGCTCAGCGCTTCTTTCTAATGTGTGAGGTCCCTGCTTCAATCTGCAAGCAAGTAAGTTAATGATGTTTTCTCATTTCACCATTCCTTATCATCGTCCTTTCGATTAGACTCGAGGGGATGTTAAACATGGTAAACAAAGCCACATTTAGTAACTGATCATCAAAGAGCACATGTCCCAAAAGTGTTGACCATCGAGCTCAAAGCTACAAGTTCCAAAAATAATGACCATCGAGATGGAAGGTCAAAATCGAAAATAGAGCCACGTATTGAGATACTGTTTCCACCCTCGGAGCAGACTACGTGCAACTAGTAGGTCGTAAAAGACTATGACCTATTTTTCATTCCCTAAATAACATAGTATACACACCTGTTACCCCCACTTCCGGTTCTGATTAAACACACACACACTTGGTTGCGTATGCCAAATCCAATTTACTAGAAATAACACGCATGCGCAGAATCATTTACATTTCCGATTCGATACGCCCTTTGAACCAATTTTTACGAAACTCGGTATATAGGGGTTTTCGGACATGCTGATTACGAATCTCATATTTATTTCTACCTGACTCTTATAGTTTATGTGGCATACGCCCTTTGTATGACAATTTTAACCAATTTCAATGAAACTCGGCTTGTGGGGGTTTTCGACCATGCTGATTACGAATATCATATTTATTTCTACCTGGGTCTTACAGTTTATGTGGGACACGCCCTTCTTATGACAATTTTAACCGATTTGGATGAAACTCGGGTTATGGGAGTTTCCGACCATGCTGATTACGAATATTAAAAATATTTCTACCTGGGCCTTATAGTTTATGTGGGGTACACCCTTCGTATGACACTTAAAACCCAATCACTCGTAAACGAAGCAACATATTGAGGTGGTGTTTCCACATTTAGCAATTGCTCATCAACTACTACAAGTTCCAAAAATAATGACCATCGGGGCAAAAGGTCAAATATTTAAACCCGAAAAACTCGGAAACGGAGACACATATTGAGACGATGTTTCCACATTTAATAATTGGTCATCAAAAACTGCAATTTCCAAAATAATGACTATCGAGGTCAAAGGTCAAAATACTTAAAACCTAATAACTGAAAAACGGAGCCAGATAATGAGGTGGTGTTTCGACATTTAGTAATAGTTCATCAACTACTGCAAGTTCCAAAAGTGTTGACCATCGAGTTTCAAACGTGAAACTGGTAAACGAAGCCACATATGCAACGAGCTCTGGTTTTAATGAACGTATTCAACCCAACGTATATTTCAAAAAATAATCCGTCTTGTGTGCGGTTGTGAGGAACACTTAAAAATCACCCCCTCGAATTTTGACAGTCCAGAAATAATTTTTAAAAATCAATATTTCAGTTATTTCTCAGCGCAGCGAGCACTGGTTTTCATGAACATATTTAACATAGCGTATATTTCAAAAAATAATCAGTCTTGGGTGAGGCTATGTGGAACACTTAAAAATCCAGAAAATCCAGAAAGTCCAGAAATACTTAAATTTTTAAAAATAAATATTTCAGTTATTTTTAACCACAGCAAACTCGTTGGTTCGAAAGGAAATAGGACATCCCAATAAATTTATTATTTTTTTAAATGGCACATAAAGTATAGAATGCTGATCCTTCTTCGCTTTTCTGATCAGTACAAATTTATACCTTTGTTTCCTTTTTCTGCTTGGTACAAAACTAAATAATAAATCCAAATCCATTTCTTCGTTTATTTGAGTATTACAAAATGATATAAAATTGTGAGTCCATGTTCGCTTTCTCAAATTTAGCCCTTGGTTTCTTTAAATAGTAAAACATGGTTTGCAAATGAGATTTCTCGTTGGTACAAAATTCAATAGGCTACTCAAATGGTATATTAAGCTAAGCCAGTTAAAATGGTCTTTCTTCGCTTCTTGTGGTTATTACAAATTTATTCTTTTGTTTACTTGTGTAGCTTTTTTCTGTTTGGTACAAATATTACAAAAGGCATAAAAATCTAAGCCTGTAATAAATGGTTCTCGTTGGTACAAAAGGAAATAGGACACCCATATTTATTTATTCCTTTCCTTATAGGCATGGCAACATTAGGTATGAAAAAGCTGAGCTACTTAAAATGGATCTTCTTTGCTTTCCTTCGAATGAGTACAAAAACTTAGACTACTCAAGTTATCCTTAGTTTTTTTAATGGTACAAAAAAGTATAAAATGCTAATCTAGTTAAAATGGCCCTTCTTTGATTTTCTTCTGATTGGTACAAAACTAAAATAGACTATCCAAATTTATTCTTTCGTTTACTTGGGTAGTACAAAATTGTACAGAAATATTGAGCTAGATAAAATGGTCCTTCTTCACTTTTTTCGTGTTCGTACAAAGCTAAATACTCCATCTAAATTTATTTCTTCATTTATTTGAGTATAACAAAAATGATATAAAATTCTGAGTTAGTTACAATGATACATGTTCGCTTTCTCAAATTTAGCACTTCGTTTGTCTAAATAGTACAAGATATAAAATTTTCCGTTAGTTAAAATGGACCTTCTTTTTTTAGGTTAGCACATAAAGTTACATAAATTTTGAGCTAGTTAAAAGGGCATTTCTCCTTGGTACAAAATAGAATAGATCACTTAAATTTACTCCTTCGTTTGTTAGTTAATATGGCATATCTTTCCTTTCTTTCTCGTTAGTACAAAAATAAATACTCTATCCAAATTAATTTTTGCGTTTATTTGAATAGCCCAAAAGGTACAGAAATTCTGAGCTAGTTAAAAATGTGTTTCCTTGATTTCTTGTTAATACAAAAGTAAATAAGGCATTCAAATTTATTCCTTCTTCACTTTTTTTCTGCTTGGTATAAAATTGAATAGATCAAACAAATTCATCTGTTGCTCTGTTACGAGTTATTTGACCTTTTGACCTCAATAGCCAATATGTTCGTACACGTAGTTGATGATCTGTTACTAAATGAGGAACCAAAGTTCGCTGCGGTTAAAAATAACTGAAATATTGATTTTTAAAAATTTAAGTATTTCTGGACTTTGTCAAAATTCGAGGGGGGTGATTTTTAAGTGTTCCTCACAACCGCACACAAGACTGATTATTTTTTGAAAAATACGTTGGGTTGAATACATTCATGAAAACCAGAGCTCGTTGCGTATGTGGCTTCGTTTACGAGTTTCAACTTTGGAAATCGATGGTCAACACTTTTGGAATTTGCAGTAGTTGATGAACTATTACTAAATGTGGAAACACCACATCAATATTTGGCTCCGTTTTTCAGTTATTAGGTTTTAAGTATTTTGACCTTTGGCCTCGATGGTCATTATTTTGGAACTTGCAGTGGTTGATGACCAATTACTAAATATGGAAACGCCACCTCAATATGTGGCTCCTTTTCCGTGTTATTCGGGTTTAAATATTTGACCTTTTACCTCGATGGTCATTATTTTTGAACTTGTAGTACTTGATGAGCAATTGCTAAATGTGGTAACACCACCTCAATATGTTGCTTCGTTTACGAGTGATTGGGTTTTAAGTGTTACACAAAGGGCGTACCGCACATAAACTATAAGACCCAGGTAGATATATATTTCATATTCGTAACCAGCATGGTCGGAAACTCCCATAAACCGAGTTTCATCCAAATCGGTTAAAATTGTCATAGCAAGGGCGTATCCCACATAAACTGTAAGACCCAGGTAGAAATAAATATGATATTCGTAATCAGCATGGTCGAAAACCCCATAAACCAAGTTTCATTCAAATCGGTTAAATTTGTCATAGATAGGGCGTATCCCACATAAACTATAAGACCCAGGTTGAAATAAATATGATATTCCTAATCAGCATGGTCGAAAACCCCATAAACTGAGTTTCATCCAAATCGGTTAAAATTGTCATAGAAAGGGCTTATCCCACATAAACTCTAAGTCCCAGGTAGAAATAAATATAATATTCGTGATCAGCATGGTCGAAAACTCCCTTATACCGAGTTTCATCCAAATCGGTTAATATTGTCATAGAAAGGGCGTATCCCACATAAACTATAAGTCCTAGCTAAAAATAACTGTGGTATGTGCAATGTGCATGTCCGAAGACCGCCATATACCGAGTTTCATCCAAATTGGTTAAAATTGTCATATGAAGGGCGTATCCGAAATTAACTATAAGACCCAGGTAAAAATAAGTGTGGTATTCGTAATCAGCATGTCCGAAAACCCCCATATACTGAGATTTATCCAAATCGGTTAAAATTGTCATATTAAGGGCGTATCCCACATAAACTATAAGAGCCAGGTAGAAATAAATATGAGATTCGTAATCAACATGTCCGAAAACCCCTATATACCGAGTTTCATCTAAATCGGTTCAAAGGGCGTATCGAATCGGAATTGTAAATGTTTCTGCGCATGCGTGTTGTTTCTAGTAAATTGGATTTGGCATACGCAACCAAGTGGGTGTGTTTAATCAAAACCGGAAGTGGGGGTAACAGGTGTGTATACTATGTTATTTAGGGAATGAAAAATAGGTCATAGTCTTTTACGACTTACTCGTTGCACGTAGTCTGCTCCGAGGGTGGAAACAGTACCTCAATACGTGGCTCCGTTTTCGATTTTGAACTTTGAGCTCAATGGTCATTACTTTGGAACTTGTAGCTTTGTGCTCGATGGTCAACACTTTTGGGATATGTGCTCTTTGATGATCAATTTCTAAATGTGGCTTTGTTTACGAGTTTGACCTTTTGTAAATGATGGTCAGTAGTTCAGGGACATGCTTGTGTCATTTCTGCTATGTTAAATTAGGGGTTGGGAACGAAATCTGTGGGGTGGAAAATGTGTTTATAATATTATGTAATTTCTGCTATGTTAAAATAGGGGGTTGAGCAAATACAGCCCTACTATGTGTGTTCGTAATATTATGTATTCATTGTCTGCTATGTTGAAAAAAAATGCTCATAAAAGGGAATAAATACACCCCTGCTATGTTTCGTAGTATCTGCTATTTTAAAAAAATAGGGGTTGGAAAATAAGTCACTGCTAAGTTTAAATAGAGGTGGATGTATTCTCCGCTCAGTGTAATTTCTGCTATGTTAAAATAGGGGTTGGAAAATAAGACATAATCTTTTACTAGTTCTGCCATGTTTAAATAGGGGTTGAACGAATACAGTTGTGTGTTCGTAGTCTTATGTATTAATTGTCTGCTAAAATAGGGGCTGAAAATGAATACACTCTTGCTATGTTTGGTAGTCTTATGTAATTTCTGCTATGTTAAAATAGGGGTTGGAACGAGTATACCCCTGCTGTTTCGTAGTCTTATGTAATTTCTGCTATTTTAAAATAGGGGTTCGAGATTATGATCATAATCTGCTATGTTATGTTAAAATAAAGGTTGAAAAATATGCTCATAAAAGAGAATGAATACACCCCTATAATGGAGGTCGTAAAAGACCATGGCTGGACGGTACGTGGGTCATAGCGTATCGTGAGACACTGGAAAATTAAGTCCCTGATCTTAGGAGACCCTGGGAAAAAAGGCGATTTTTCAGCTACCGGGGGTCACGTGACGCCACTCTACTAATGTCTATAACGTAGTAATCAACACATGTAAGATATCCATGTTCACCCCTGAAGCGGAACAAAATGGATCACAAAATACTTATCAAATTTAAGGAACTAATTTTAAATACGCCTCCATATAATCATATAACGTAATAAGGCTCCAAAATCAATACTCATCCAAGGGAATGATGACTCCCAAATTTAAAAAGTAAACCATTGTACTCTATTATATAAAGAAAATATATCATCAAAATAATAGGATAAGTTTTAAAAAATCCAAATTTTAATATTTTTATACTCATCAAAGGAAACGAGGTCCCTCTCGTCACGTGGATCAAGGTGATCATATGTGTCCTGAGTGATCCTCTGCATTCCCTGGACCCTGAGTAACCATAAGCAAAATTTCAATAGGTAATGCAGTTCCGGACCAAAGCATCTCTAACGTATTCACATTAACGCTATGGGACATGGGTCCTAATTGGAGAATCAAAAGTGAAATAGGGTCACTCCGACGTCAAACAAACACATTAGCTCAAACCAAATACCTCTAATTCATTCGTACAATTAAGGGACGTGGCGGCTCAGTGGTAGAGCGTTCACCTCTGCTGAATGGGGTCCTTGGTTCAAACCCCACGAAAGTAGTTTTATGGTGGGCAACATTATGCTCGGGATACTCTAATTTCTCGCATACTTTCATTCCACCAATTCATTCATTTCTCATCGTCACCGTCTTCTTTAGCCTAACCTTTAGCAATTATATACTATCTCATCAACGGGATACAATCTCCAAATGTTATGCCATAAAAGGGAACGGAAATAAAAAAATTCATAAACCTGTACTAATTCATAACGTACTAATTCTGTATGGGTGTGAAACATGCTCACTTACTCTGAGGGAAGAACATAGACTGAAAGTATTTGAAAACAAGATTCTGAGACGAATATTCGGACCAAAAAGGAACGGGAACGGAAAATGGCGGAAACTTCATAACGAGGAATTACAAAATTTATATGGTTCACCCAACATTGTTAGGGTCGTCAAGTCTAGGAGGCTTAGGTGGGCAGGTCATGTAGCTAGAATGGAAGAAAGTAGAAACGCTTTCAAAGTCTTAACTGGAAGACCAATCGGAAAACGACGATTAGGAAGACTTAGGCGCAGATGGGAGGACAATATTAAGATGGATCTCGCAGAGATTGGAATAGAAAGTAGAAACTGGATGCAGTTAGCTAAGGATAGAAGTCAATGGAGAGCTTTTGTGAACGCGGCACTGAATCTCCGGGTTCCAGAAACCATAGAGTTAGTTAGTTACTTATTTAGTTAATTCATAACGTAATAAATCATCAAGACCATATTTTTAATAATTTTAAAGATTCATTATAACCTCTAATCCAAAAATCCCAATTCAATGATGTCATAGCCGGGCCAAGGTACTTCTGACTCATTCGCACCAGCGTGCATGGCCCCTGAATAAGCATA
Organism: Thermobia domestica; assembly: GCF_964235325.1. Lineage (NCBI taxonomy): Eukaryota > Metazoa > Arthropoda > Insecta > Zygentoma > Lepismatidae > Thermobia > Thermobia domestica. The sequence goes on from NC_137458.1 coordinate 57,668,614, forward strand.
AGCACAATTTCAATAGGTGACGCAATCCCGGGCCAAAGCATCCCTACTCATTTGCATTAACGCTATGGTTCATGGGGGCCCCAAATTGGATAATCAAAAACGCGATCAGGTCACGCAAGTACTGCTCATAACACGAAAAATGGTCATATAATATCCATATTAACATTTTAAAACATTTTTCCGTCCAGAACAAAATGAATTATTTAATAACTATACTATTTTTGTTATAGTTTCAAGGACCTAACGTCCTCTTCATCAGACATTGAGAAAAGACAGATGACAGCAAATCTTATATCTTCCTTAGCCGTTAGTTCTATATTCTACATATCTAACGGCTGAGGAAGATATAAGATTTGCCTTCATCTATCTTTTCTCAATGTCTGATGAAGAGGATGTTAGGTCCTTGAAACTGTAACAAAAATAGTATAGTTATTAAATAATTCATTTTGTTCTGGTCAGAAAAATCTTTTAAAATGTTATTGTGATTATCCAGAACTCTGGAGTATATTTAATATCCATATTCCTTAATAATATAACCACTTTTAAAATAATTTAAGTTTGTAAGTAAAAATTTCATAAAACTGATCACAGGAGTAGCAAAATCTAACAGTAAACGCCATCTTGCGTACTCATATTAAAACCGATCAAGTTTTCCTCTTATATGTTACGTTTTTAGATAACAGGATACATAAATCCAGGAAATAGTATCTTATGTTTTTGCTGACTCATAACTCTATTTTATAGTTCAATACTTATAATATGCGCCATTTCGTTACGTATTGGTTAAGGCAATGAACTAATGCTCGTACTGACTTCCAGGTGGTGCTACACCTTAATTTCTGTAATTTATCAAAACATATTAGACATGCATAAGCACACATACTTGAGCGAGTTTAAACACTGCACATCTAATAATTATAATTAACCTCAGCAATTACTTTTCTAAGTACCTTATTCTGTAAGTACTCTTTACTGCGGACTTAGTTAAGCACTTCAATACTAACACTTTTATCTAATATGTAATTACTATCTTTCAAATCTTTTCAAATATTAACTAGTTTTCAATCAAAATTATCAATATTTTCTAAAATAATATGAAAAAAAGTTTTATTGTTGATCTCGGGATATACAGCTATCATTTCCCTGCAACAAGACATTATTCCTATATTCAGATACATTGCTACAAATATTGGAAACTTCTGTATTATTTGCATACCAGCGTCCACTAATTAAGTCATTCGTAAAATTATTTTCAGTTGTGTCGCAACCTATACCTTTATTGTATCTTTATATTCGCAAGCACCAAAATAAGTTCACTAAAGTGTAGCTTTCACATTATTCTAGAAGAATACTTTAGCAAATATCATAAAGGTTTTCTATCCCGAAGTGCGTCAGATTATTATTTCTTTAAAAAAATCTTCTACATCTTAAAAAAAATCTTCTACATCTAAATCTCAATGAGTCAAATTGTTTAATCATACTTACAGACAATTCAGTCTTCCATTAGCGACAACGTTTTGAAAGATCCTTAATTTTCTTAGATCATGAGGTATTTGTTACTTCATCAACAGACATTATGAGGGCAACTAATGTACTATATTATAATACTCACAGTGAATTTGTAGCGGGATATTCTGCTATATTTTCCCAACTGTATAACTGAAACTATTTAGAAATGTGGACAAAGCCGCACGTGTGCACGAAAGTTATTTTATAACCGTAAATTAAATATGCACATGATCAATAAGAACTGTGACTATGCAAATCAATAAGGAATGTGACTCTTTAAAATAATATTCTTTACAAAGATCTGTGACACACGCACGCACATGGACAAACATACACACCCATATATATAGCTGGCTAGATAGATAGATAGATAGTTTAAGGTTATTAGAGTGAAAACCAGTACTTCGTCAAATATAACTGCTGTTATAGTATTTCTTCATCAAAAAGATAAGTAATCATCAACAATATTTTAGTTTGCAAGACAATTGATAAGAAAGGAAAAACCTTTTCCATTTTGAAATTTTACTTCAAATTTACGACTTCTGAACAAGTATAAGGAAAAACAAATTGAAAGATTCATTTTCAAATGGCTTATTATATTTGAACCTTGTATAACTTATTTTTTCTGTAACTTTCCGATAGTAACAGCGTAATGATAGGATGTTAATATATATTCATTTAAAAATATTATGCTTTAATGTTCAACAAAAACAAATGCCAGTTACGTTTATTTAAGACCTTGTTGGACGAGTATTCTGCAAATTGTCTAATATCTCTGTTTTAGATAATTATTATCAAGTGGAAACTAAACATAAGCATATCATGATATTAAGTTTCTTTGAGAATTCTCAAAAAGCACTTAAAGTCCTTTGTAAATTTAAACTTAATTTAAGATAAGTTTCATTGGTGTGAAAAAAGAGGGAGAAATATTTTCTTTTCAGCTAATATATGTATGGAAATTATGTAGTATATAATTAATTTGGTGACATATGTAATAAATAGTATGTAATAAACTTAAAAGTTTAGTAATGCATATATTACAATTTTCAAGATTTATTAGTATAATTGATATCGGAAAGAAAATTTCATTTCTCTTTAAACATATAACTTGAAGGATAAAATGCTACCATTTAGTGCCTTTACATCGCGTTACAGCATAAGTGCTAATGTGCATATAAACAGGTTGTATTACTACTTCTAGAACTAATCGTAATATCTTATAAAGTGTTTTTATTTTAGTAGTACATATTCATTGATCTAAATCAACCGTAGACAGAAGAATTCAAAGGTATTACATGAATAAACAAATAAATCATACACTTTCTTTCGAAGCATTGGATAATGATCTGCATACTAACAGTAAAATTTAATACGTATAGTTATTCTTCCTATCAGTATATATTTAGTATGTGATTCTATTTATTGTATTATAATCCGTTTTATACTCTATTTCCAGTAGTATTGTATTTTTTCACTTCATCCCTTTAAGCAGTTTTGCCTATTAAACAACATTAACGTTTTCTCTTTCATAGGAACAAGCCAATAGTTTCTTTTCTTCCTTCCAATCAAAAGTTTGGATTTAAAAATATTTTATCCACTATATGACTTTTGTTATTCATGCTTTTACAAGGTATTGGTAATTTGAACAAAATTATTTTACAGCCTAAATCGATAGTTTCATGAGCTACAATATATATATATATATATATATATATATATATATATATATATATATATATATACGGTGTTCTAAAATGGCACCCACAAACCACAGAACACTAATCTACATGTCAAAACAAAGAGAAATATATATATATATATATATATATATATATATATATATATATTCGTATACTTTCCGGGTCGTCCCCTGAAGACGCGAATGGCACTTTGTGGCAACGTCACAGATAAACAACCATAAAGTAGGTCTACCAATCAATCAAATAATTACTTCGATTCTTGCCAGATGATAGTTAAAGTTTATAACGTCGAAAATAGCACTACTTATTAACGTAATACTTAATGTAACAATTTGATGGATTCGTATAGCAAAGTTAATGGTTTCAAATTAATCAGCGACGTTGCTCATAGTGAAATTTTGATTCCCCTTAGCGGCTGAATGAGGCCCTGGAGGGTGTTCCATCATATAAAATTTTCGCTTTATTTTGACCTGTAGAATAGTGCTCTGTAATCTGTGGGAGCCATTTTTAGAATACCCGATATATATATATATATATCTATATATATATAGCGAGAGAGAGAGAGAGAGAAGGTGTTAATGAAGTATTCCGACAAACTGAAAGAGGTGATTCTTCACATCAAACTAAGAGAAAAAGATCATATGAGCCTATGACTAAAAGCGCATAGTTTCAGAGCTCGAGCTGTCCAAAATCGCAAAAAAGTTAAATTTCAAAAGACCCTATTTTGGATTCCAGAAAGTGTGGATGGTGGTTGTTATCAGTGTAAATGAAGCCATGCACACACAATCCAAAAGTGAATCTTTCATCAGTTTTCAATAGGTGTACACTGTATTCCCTACAGGGTGTAATTCTCAGGTATGCTCTGAATAGAATTTTCAGATATACCTTGATTTCAAGGAGACTCTAGAGTAGGCAGTAGGTAAGCCTTGACAACAATGAACATCCCATGCTTCCGAGAGAAGTCGCAAGTATTACGTTTCCACAGCTTCATTTTTATTGTGTTCCGAATAACCTGTGATGCTATGTATTTCTTCACGGTATATTTTACATTATCTTCTCTTACGACTATAAGTGCGAATGAAAACATCGCAGCATGGATTTCCCCGAGCACGAAATACCGTGCTGCTGACGATCCTTAACACTTACGACATCGTGCCAAAGGATTTGGTGTTCACCGCTATCAAAACTTATCTCTTGCCTACTTTGAACCAATCATTGGAGCATACCTTAAAATTCGGTTAATAGCATGTCTGAGAATTTCACCCTGCAGGGAATACTCTGTGCACCCATTGGACATTAATGACATGTGTATTTTTGGACTACGTATGCATGACTTCCTTTACGCTAATAAGGACCACCATCCACTGTTTTTCGAATTCAAAATAGGGCCTCTTGAAATTTGCCTTTTTCGCGATTTTGGGCAGCCCTAGCTCTGAAACTATGAACTTTTCCGCACAGGTCCATATGACCTTTTTCCCTTATTTGATGTGAGGAATCACCTCTTTCAGTTTGTCGGTTTAGTTCATTAACATCCTGTGTATATGTGTTAAAGAACAATAATTGACTATAATTACTGTTTTGACTATAACAATAACTGACAATAATTGACAATAATGGACAATGATGAAGAATAATGAATAATAATGAACAGTAGGTGTGAGCAATAATTGTCATTTCTCAAGAATCCAGGTCATTGAAACTTATTCATAACAAGAATAACTATTGATATGATGTTAATGAATGAACTAATAATAAACTCAGGAACAGAAAATATACTCTGCTTTTGTGTGTAGCCTGTGAAACTATTACTACAAAAATACTTTCCTCTAACTATCGTAAGTATAATTATATGAAAACTGTTGTTATAATAATCACACGCATGTGACGCATAATGGTTGTTACCCATTAACTGTCTTACCACTCTTTGCATGTGTATATATTTTTCTTAGATAGCAGGAACTGTTACAGCCAAATGAATTAAACGACACTTTTTGAGAGATTTATCCTATATTCGATCAAAATGTCACAATATTGCTCAAGCACTCTGTCTATTTTACAGAAGGTCGATCCGCGTATATGTGTCCAATTTTACACCCGTCCCCTGACCACAGAAGCGACCGAACCAAGTGGTTAAACGCGTGTGCTATACCTGGAGGTCCATTCTATCGTCTGCCAAGCGACACTGTATATCGTGTGCATCATGGCTCTAAAGGTGAACCGTTTTTGGAAGGGCTACGAAATTGGACTTTTCTACGCCAAATATGCGGTTTCTAAAATTCAAAAGCAGTGCAAAGAAAATGGTTGTGCATTGGGTTCGACGACTATCAAGAACATAATCAAGCAGCATAAAAAAGAAGACATACCAGGTAAGCATTCACCCACTAAGGGGTCGAGGAAGCGAGCGTGTACCACAGTGACTCTACAAGTAGCTCAGAAGTTGCGGCTAATAGCCTTACAAGAAAATTCCCTTCCGCAACGTTTGATGGCAGCTCGACACCACATACCACGCCCTGAGTGGGAAATTAAAGCTCTGGAGGGTCTTTAAAATTCATGGACATTACCTAAGTGCGGCCCATCGTCGTGAGAGAAAGACCAACAGTGGGAGCCTCTATGAACGCCTTCTATCTGGGTAAAAGTGGAAGTTTGTGGCCACACTAGATGAAGCATGGGTGTATCTATCAGATTGTGGCAAAATTCGCTCGATAACTTACACTTCGCGAGATGCAAAAAGCCTCCTGCGTTCACCCGTCATTGCAAAGCAACTTTCTCGAAAGGATTTATGGTTGTCGCCGGTTACTCTTATCAGGGCAAGTTAACAATTCGTCATGTCCCTAAAAACTGTAAAATCAACTCTGCATTCTTTCAGCAACATATGCAGACCCCAATTTATACAAAAGATCTGCCTCGTTTGTATGGGCATGCCATAAAGCAAGTGTCTGTGTATATGGATAAGGCCTCCTCACATACATCTCGTTCTACCCAGAACTTTCTGAAGCTGATGGAGAGAGACACCGGTATTCGTACTATCCCATTTCATGATATACGAGTGAAATCACCAGATGCCAGTCCCATGGATTTCTGCGGGTTTGGTCTACTCAAAAGGGCACTTTCTTTTCGTCGTGTCACTACTCTCAAGGGCCTGTGGAAAGCCTGGAGGGAGGAATGGGAGAAGACTTCGTCGCAGTCTTCTACAGTGAAAGTTACGGTGCAGGGCTATTGCCAGAATACATGGCCATCACATTGAGGCCAACCGATGGTGGTCCCATGGATTTTTATAAGGTTAGTGCTATTTCAAAATTGGACACATATATGCGGATCGACCTTCTGTATATTGAGACCCTTAATGATGTACAACGAGTCTGAAGTTTTAAATATGGGTTGCTCCCTAAGTAAGCAGGATATTAGGTGGCTAAACAGGTCATTTCTACACACATCTTTGAATAATTTTAAGCAGCCGCCCAATTAGAGATATTTAGCATGATTATAGAGTGTGTATATTACGTACTGAGCTAATTTATTATACGATATTTATTAATCCAATATGTGGTGACATACTTCTTTAAATTGAGTAGCTAAAAATATAATATGAAGGAGGAAGGTAGATGGATTATGTTGTATCTCTATATGGTGTGTTACATATCTATATACCGAAGTGGAGTAAATGTTCAAAGTACACAGTGAATGAAAGTGAAATCTTTGAGTTTAAGTTTCGTCGATTATGTCCTTTAGGCTAAGGAAGACAGATGATTCGGACAAGTGAATGTTGCTGGAGTACTTGGTGGAATCAGAATGTGGAAGGAAACGGAACTACCTTGAGCGGAGAAAGAAAGAACGATAATGACGAGAGAGAGAGAGTTTCCAACCATGAAGAACAAGTCTTCCATGCGAAGTTGTTGTCTCACGAGGCTGACTTGTCTCTTTGACGTGGAACGGTGGTGTTGGTTTGGTGCGAGCTTGTTTTGACGTGTAGGTGTTATGTTGTTAGTATGCAGCATGTCTTCGTGTTGAATACAGTGTCATTTAGTGGAGAAAGCGAGTGGCGAAAGGTGAAGAAGGTGTACTCAGAAGGCTTTTTTGATGGAGTTATTAAGCTGTTACTTTCATAATTGATCGCTGTGAATTTTCCCTTTTAGATTTTGTGAAATTATCGATGCTTGATAGTTAACTTGGTGTCCCGGAGAATACCTTTTGTGCTCATTTACTGTGCCCGCAAAAGTGGTTTGAATTCACTCCATCTGCATTTACAATATAAATTGGTGCTTAATAGCTCTGTGATTTTCAGTTCTAACTGCTCCGCTATTATGTTCTTGTTATTAAATATTATACAGCGATACCCAGTTTATCTCGGGCCAACTTTGACTGTAACTCAGAAGTAGACTAACGGTATGATACTGCGCAAACCAGAGGAAGGAAATTAATATCCATAAAGGTAAAGAAAATAATAAAAGGAGAATAGATTGGTTTCGAGAATACCTGGTGATTGTGAAAGAATTTATAATTTAAGCTATATGGTGTAATCGACTTTTTGTGGCGTTGGGAAGTATCAATATGTTTAATATAAAATGATTTCTATCGCAGGCATGTGTTTATTAGTATCCACCCGTTAAGCATTAGAACCTTTGAGAATTTCGAAGAAGTTAAAACTGGCCCTTCCAGCAAAAATTTCTTTCCCCATTAGAAATAATCTTTTGGTTTTTTGCATTAACATTGTCCAGTATTCATTGAATTCCCTTTCTTTATATGTTTTATATTCAGTTAACTTGGATATTTAGTGAAATCTCTCTCATGTCGTTATTTCACTTTCGAGATTCCAGTGGGGGTTGAATGGAATGAATCTGGTAAACGGAAATGAGAATTTTGCCGAGTTTAATAGGCACTTTCAATAAGTTTACTTTGAGTGTTGTGGAATTATATGTATTGCTTTATTAGCGAAATTACAAAATTTTTGGAATTTGATAAATTGTGCCTAATATTTGACTTTAAGGCTTCATAATAAATAGAACTGAAATAAATTCAGTTAAATTTAGGTTTGATTAGCACATTGAATCTGGAGCATGGAATTTATGTTGATTTCGTAGGAATTTGTAATGTTTTCGGTTTTTGCCTCGTGAGCAAACCTTGAGTTTATAGGTCTCTGCGCTCCTTATGTCCTTGATAAATTTAGAGAAAAAGTTCAAAATATTCATTAACTGCAAATTGCGTTACTTATACATAAACGTGACTGCATTTAGACGATTTGTATTCTTCTATGCTGTTGAATTATGATAATTTAAGGGTAGCTGTCTCACGTGCAGCACTCACAAGAGTTGTATTTGAGGTAAAAATTCTGATCAGACTAACAATGTTTAGGCTGTTAGCTTGTATATTTGCGTTCATAAATAAATTTTAGATATTGAGTTTTTTTTTTTTTTTAAGTGAAAAAAAAGAAACCGTTAAATGACTAGAGTTTGAGTGGTTAGTTGTTCGTTGAGAATTTTTGCTGTTATCGTTATTTGATGGGCTCCGAATATTTTTAACAGAATTTATATACGTCATCGTATTTTGAAAAAAAAATACTTTGTTGTGACACTTTAAGTTTAAAAATAATTACCCGACTTTTTACAAGACCTTTGTTTTTTCAATTCAGGTTTCCAACGTTTTAGTATTTAATTTTCTTGGTACTAAATTTTAATTTTTCGTGTTAGTGAATATTAGTTCATCTAACGCATGTGCAGATATTCATGACATTTGTTGTAATAAAATTATTTAACTGAATCTGGATAGTCGTAGTCTACTCGACAGAAACTTGAGCCGTGCTGAATTACCTACCGTAGTCCCTTCTTCGGTGGAGTTTAGGTTGGTTTGGAGAAATTCCAATTTTCTTCATCAGATTTTTCTTTTTTTTTTTTTTTTTTTTTAGAATCACCCGATCTCCTAGCAGAGGGTGCGTTACAATAGAAACTATAAGAAAACCCACTGATGTGATGTCCACCACAATTACTTGGCCGGATATAGAATCATGGATCTCACTTTCCTAGATAAGGATTCTATCACTGAGCCGTCATGCCATGACCAAAATACCCTCAATAACCTGTCCTAAATGTGTAACATAGTTTCAGCTGTATCCTGTATATTCTATTTATAGAAATATAACACTATGATTTCTACATGTGTTTCAAATAAGTTATTTGCTACTGCATTTTAATTATGTTTAAAGAGAAAAGAACAACTTTCATTTATATATACCAATATATGACTTTTAATGTTGAGTATTGGTAATAATACGAATACAAAACACTTGTATTACATTTTATTTCATGTATTCCTCTAAAATATTACATAAGAGTCAAATTTCAATCTAAGTATGTCGTCATCTTCTAATAAAAATACTTATTTTTATTGGATTTTGAACACACAAATTTAACATTTGCTTTTACTGTTAGTAATCAGAATGTGTTTATGTTAACATATAGCTTAACTGGGGCCATTAGATGTATATTTTATCATGTTAAAGTTACATAATTATGCATAAGTCGCTTTTCACTTGGCGTGAGACATCTGAATTTAATAAACACATTGTTTGTAATTATTCTTCACTCTGTACTTCAAATATTATTCGAAATATCTGGTATAAATATATACTCATATAGTACAGTCAAATAACCTAAATGTAAAAAACAAATTAGCAACAAGCTGAAAATTGATACAGATGTTGGGAATGATGTTCTAAACAATATACTAAAATTACCCTAAAATCTCACGTGAACTTCGCCGCCATATTGGAAAATGGCCGCTGGAAACGTCAAATGAACCCAGATAAAAATAGCAATATCTTTGCTATAGTTGAACATAAAGAGATACACTTAATGACGTTTTACAAAAAATAGATAAACCAATATTTTTATAGAGAAACAATTTTTCATAAAACCTTACTTTTAGAAATATTTAGCTCAAAATTATAAAATTCCGAAAACCACCGTCAAAGTGACGTAAAATTTTATTGAACTTAGGAACTATTAATTAACAAGTTAAAGTTTGACATAGATGTTGGTAAAGATTATTTTAATGACATATTTAATCCCACAACTTCTTCATTTACCATATTGGAAAATGTCCAAATGTCGGAAGTAATTGAAAGATGATATTTTGTTACATGAAACACAAAATCTGTTCGGGGCTACATTTTTCAGAAACTTTAAATGCAGTCGATCCGCAGTCAGTTGGGATCAATGCCGGTGCTAGAGGAGGAAAAATTATGACGTGTTTAAGGTTGTCGTCCGCAATCTTCGGCCGCGATCTTGAAATCATCTTATTTATTTGAAATGGCAACATGGACTGGCCCGGTTTCATATTATCTTCATATATCCAAACATGATCTCCCTTCTGAAATTGCACTTGTTTATGTTTCTTGTCATATGATTTTGCAGAAGTTTAGAATCTTTTGAATAATTTTTCAGCCGCCTGCTCCCGAATATCATTAAGATGAGATAGCCTAACTGCGTTGTCTTGAAATTGACACTGTGTGTCAAACATAGCTTGATGTATTAACCTTGGTTTGAAACCATTGAGTAATTCAAAACTGGAGTATCCCATACTTGTGTTAACAGAAATATTATGGCTAAATGTAACCTTGGGAAGTAACACCACCCAGTTTCCTGAGTTATCTGGGTCAATGTTGAGCTTCAATTTTTGTTCCAAATTACGTATTGTTACCTCAGCAAGCCCAGTAGAAAAATGTGCTTTCACGTCTGCAAATTTCAACGTAACACCACAAATATTGCACAATTCCTTAAATATGGCGCGTGTAAAAGCTGCCCTGTCTAGACAAAGTTCATAAAATAACCCATATTTTAAAATTACATAATTAAAAAGGAATGATGCCAAAGTATTTGTAGTGATGTCTGGAATACTATCTGTTATACAAAAGCTTGTGGCTTCATCCACAAAGACTACAAAATATTTGTGTTTCAAAATATTGTTAGTGCAATAAGGCCCAGCTACACCCAAATAAAGTCGGTAAAAAGGCATAACACTAGGGTGAGTTTGCAGCTTACCATAACTCAAACCAACTCTTTTCTTTAACATTTGGCAGTGAAGCCATTCTCTATAGCGTCTATATACAAAACGTTTCATGTCAGGAAAATATACATTATTAACTAATAATTTATATGTTTTACTAAAAGCAGAGTGATTGGCTCCCAAAATCTCCTCATGACACTTCTTAAAAACTGTTTCCCGCAATGACAAAGGAATGGCAAGCAAGTAGTTAATACTCATAGGTGTTTTGTTTTTTCTGTAAAGAAATTTATTGCGCAATTCGTAACAGGAAGCTTGTCTTTCATACTGATTGTCTTTAGATTTGCCCTCAAGCCAATCAATAAAGTGTTTAATAACATTATCTTTTCTCTGAGCATTGCTAATATTAATATCGGTGTTATATTCTAGAAAAGAAACACCAGGGTTCTCTAAACGTAAATTTTCATCTTCGAGATCTCTTTTATTGGCAGCAAAACGACTGATATTATCAGCTTCTATATTGGCGGTTCCTGAGTCATGGGATATTGTAAAGTCAAATTGTTCCAAACAGAAAGCCACCGAGCTAGCTTGCCACTATCGTTTTCAGATGGTTTCAGAAACGTGATTGCTCTACAGTCTGTTTTTGAAAAAAAATGTCTTCCGATGAGCCAGTAACTAAAAGAACGTATTGCATACAGCACCCCAAGAAGCTCAATCTCATATATTGGGTAATTTTTTTCTGTGGCGTTTAGAGACCGGGAACAATACCCAATAGGAACTAATTCACTGTCAGGGTTATCATCAATTTGTTGCTTAGCAAACCGCCCCCACACGAGATTTACATCCATCCGTGTACAGAAATAATGGTCTGTTGGGGTGATAGCTCATTAAAGTTGGTTAATTTGTTATTGCTTGTTTGACTTTTTCAAAAGCATCCTGTTGTGGCTTTCTCCAGCTATATTTAGCATCACGCTTAAGTAATTGTAAGAGAGGAACTGAAATTTCACTAAAATTCTTTACAAAGCGTCTCACAAAACTACAAGTGTCGAAAAATGACTTGAGTTGTTTTTTTAGTTTTTGGACGTTTGTAGCATTTTATAGTGTCAATCAATTTGTCAGACACAGAAATACCATATTTATTTACTTTATGGCCAAGAACAACTACAGAAGTCTGTGCAAACTTGGTTTTCTTTGGAGGCAATTTTAAACCTCGCTTGCGAAAAGCATCAAAAGGTAATTTGCATATTCTATCATTTCTGGTATGGTGTTGGCTACTATAAATAGTCATCTAGGTAATTCCATATATGGGGCGATAGAATATCGGATAATGTCAGTTTTATGAGCCGGTTCAATGCCGCCGAAGAACAAAGTAATCCCTGGGGAACCACATTATAATGAAAGGATCCCTCCCCCAGAACAGGGAATGCTGTGATTGGTTTACTATCTTCTGTGATGCGAATTTGGATTAAAGCATCTTTTTGATCACAAGTGGTAATACATTTCTTTCCAGAAACACGATTTAACACGTCCTCCATGCTAGGAATCGGAAAAGAATCCATCCTACACTAAACATTTACAGCTCGAAAATGAGAAACAAAACGATAATCAACTGTTCGTTTCTTAACTAAGAGAATGGGTAAGTTCCATGGGGATATAGTGCTCGAAATGATCCCTCTTTGCAAAAAATTGTCCAGCTGTTTTTTAACTACAGCGCGCAAATGATACGGAATACGTAGGGCTGGTTTGCAAATAGGCGTGTGGTCTTTGAGCTGGATTTGATATTCATAATCCTTAGCAAAAGAAAAATCTTGATCGTGCCACATGAAAATATCACTATAACAATAAGCGAGATCATAAAACTTCTATTTATCACTTTCAGAAAGGTCGGGGTTAACCTGAATTTGTGACCTGTCAAATAGTTTTCTTTTTTCTAAAATTTCGGGTGACAATTCCTACTACTAGATACTAGATAAGCAGAGTCTTCCTCTGATATTTCTTCAAATTCTTCGGCTAACCCTGGAAGCACTATTCGTTTAGAGAGAGACGCTAATTTCTCTTTTGAGGTTTCAGAAATTACACCATCAATATTATTACGTTGAAGCTGGTTTAGGGGTGGTTTTCCAAATCTATTGACTGAAAAAATATTGTTCTGAAAATTCAAGAAAGCATTATGGGATGTTAAGAAATCGTGACCAAGCAGGGGCTTAAATGGAAACCGAGAAATTATTCTGAACGTATGTGTAAAACTCTCTTCTCCTATGAAGAAACGCAAAAAAAACAATGAGATACTTCAATTGTCTTGCCCGTCACTCCCTTCAATTTTGTAGTAATTGCTATTTTCTTTGCTCCTTTAGGAACAAACTTTTCAGGGAGACAAGAAACTTGTGATCCTGAGTCGATTAACAATGGAGTATACACGCTCCCTGCTCTAATATTAATGAATGGGAGTTCTAATTCCTTGAATATAGGGACTTGTAACACAGGACGACGAATAGTTGTGCCCCGACCAACTACTCCGTTTCTTCGTTTAAAAATGCGCGACAACTCGGGCTATATGATATAATCCTTGGCAGCGCCAACAGACAATAGGAGAACGTGGTTTTTTAGAAGTCCCCGCAGCGGGGCTTGAACCCTGGTCACTCGAGTTATTGTCAGTCGCGTTACCCTGTCACCATTACTCCCTTGATTTTGAACATAGTTGTTGTAGTAGCGAACTTGGTTTCCCCCTCTACCTCGGCCTCTTCTTCCTCTGTTATTACCACGAAAAGATGAACTTGCACTTCCTGTGTTGGTTGATTGACCTTGATTTGCAGTGAGAGACGTAATATTTAAAGAAAGTTTCTCTAACTGTTGTTGTATTTGCTGCAATGCATTGGAGTCAGGGACCTGAGAGTTTACATGCGCGTCAGCATTTTTCTTAGCAGACATTTTCTCAAATGCTCTGGACTGTGTGGTAGGCTGAGAGTAAGAATGCGTATTCATCGAGTCAACATTCGTATTACTAGAAACTAATAAAAACTGCAATATTGACGAATTACGCTTCATGTATTTCTCGATGATTTTCCGTTCTAATAATATGTTTGTTTTTTCCTCAGTTATTAAGTATGATATCAATTTTTCAACTGAATCATATTCCTTACGAATAACGACCCTAAAATACTCAGGTTATTCGTGATTGTGGTTGTTTCGCTGGGGGGCTTGGGGGTCCACCCTCAAAATGAGGTTGAGTTTAGAATAAACATAATCAGATATGCTTTCAGTTTCTCCTTGCTCGCGAGCACGCATTTCACTTTCTGTCAACTGAGGCATGGTGTTGACCCAAAAGCTTCTATTAATTTTGCTTTGAACTCACCGTAAGTCCAATTGGCAAATTCGTTTTTTTGGAACTATTATCCATCCAAAACTCAGCCGGACCTTTCATCAATGTGCATAGGATTAGCTTTTTTCTTATGCCTGTCCAGATTGAGGCAATAGCCTCGTATTTCTACAAATACCGCGTGATGTCTTCTCCTAATTTTGAAAAAATGGTTCGGGTCTTACTGTCGTACGAATCGAGGTCAATGAACCTTTTACATTCTCACTATTATTCTGGGCCATGTTTAAACTGTCCGGTGTGAAAGAATAAGAAATACTTGAAACTGGGGTAGATAAATGCAAATTGTCTTTAAGATTAGTATAAAAATTTCTAGTAACTGGAATGACAATCGGTGATGAACAAATTATAGGTTCAAAGTACTGCGTAGTGCAAATATTGTTTATATCATCAAAAGGTTGTAGACACTGTTCAGCTAATAATCGAAACATGTAGAAAACGCTAAGTAAACATGCATATAAAATCAGTGTCAACACAACATACTTAAAGTTAAAATAAACCCAATCTTGTGCATCACTTCAGAAAAATAAATGATAAAAAAGACATGGTTTGATGTAACAATTGCAACAAAAAATGATACGATAAAAATAGTCGGATGGAAATAAATTTAGTAGCCTTATGATTCGGAATTTATAAAAACAATGTCTCACAGAAGCTGCATTTCTACATTAGAAAAAAAATACTAAATGTTAGACAAAGGCCTCAAAAATCTTCACAAAGTGAAGGTCCACATCTCCACCTTCTTGCTGTACTGTACTGTGGGGTCACAATCACGGTTATTTTTTTCAATTATCAGTTTTTAATAAAAGAATGTGGGGATAGCACTTCGCATAACAAGAGAGAAAGTACGTGGGGATCTGAGCAGTACAGCGCTGAAGTGATTAATTGGGGATGAATGAAATGAAATGCTCGTTTTCTAATATAAGAAATCACAGGGACGCAAAGGTTAGGAAAGGAAAGGGTTTTACTGTACCTCAGCCATTTCGATGTGATGAGCCTCTTCAAATATCGGGTGAAGCCTTATCCTCCAATCCATTGAGTGTTTCCGTCTGGCATCGATCCCGGACCTCACGTTCGAGAGTGAATAACCTCTCGATCTCAGGGCAAAGGCTCCCGAATGTCCTGGAATCTTCGGAATGACACCTCTGTCATGCAGTGGATGGTGAGGGCCCAGGCATGCGGACCGTCTCTCAATTGCCGCTCGGAGAACTTCTGAATAGGGGTCCAAAGTGTGTTTCTGGCGGCTTCTGTCACACTTCTAACCCCGATGTACCCGTATCCCCTGGTTTTGTTCTACTTCCTAGCTTTCGCTCTTCCTGGTGCTCCGCACGTGAGTGACTAGCTCATCAAAATTATCTTGGTCAATAGGGAAGTTTGTTAATTGCTGAAATGGCGTGGCTGAGTTTGTTTTGATGAAGTTACGGAAACCAGGAAGAGAATGGTAAGCATGAATTTGTATTAGGATGAGGTGACAACATAGGGAAATCTCTTCTTTATTATTTAATAATTACAATTTCTTGTTTGAATAATAATAAGAACATGCAGGGAGAATTCAAAACAGGCGTTAAGCCTGATATAGTCTACACTAAATATTTCTAAAAGTATGAGTTTAATGGAAAATTGTTTCTCTATTAAAAACATTGTGATATCTATGTTCTGTAAAACAACACTAAGTTTAACCATAGCGAAGATAATACTATTTTTATCAGGGTATTCATTTGACACTTCCACCGGCCATTTTCCAATATGGCGGTGAAGGCCCCATGGGATTTTAGGGTAATTATAGTATGTTGTTAGGAACATCATTCAAAAAAATGTACCAATTTTCGGTTTGTTACTAATTTATTCCTTTATTAAAATTTGAGCTTTATTTACTCCACCAATATATGTGTTTAAGTTCCAGAACCACATAACTATTATCAGGCAATCAAAGAAATTACATAAATGATTGGATAATTTTGTTACAAAACATCCTATGCTATTTATAGTTGCTTAGTTTTCTACACTCGTTTAGACACTTGCAGAACTAACGAGGAAACGGTCTTAAGGGTAAACAACAGATTTGGCTAGGGTACTCATATATGTTACGGGAGACGAAAGTAGGAGACACGTGTTTTGGCGTTTGGGCCCATACGCAGAAATTTCCGAAATACGGGACCCCAAAGTGGCCCTACATGCTATAACTAGGAAATGAATGACGTTAGTTGTACACAACCGATTTGGCTGGAGTACGGATATGTGTTACGGGAGACCAAAGTAGGAGACACGTATTTTGGCGTGTGGGCCCATACGCAGAAATTTCCGAAATTCGTGACCCCAAAGTGGCCCTACATGCTATAACTAGGAAGCGAATGACGGTACTTGTACACAACCGAATGGCTGGGGTCCGGATATGTGTTACGAAACACCAAAGTAGGAGACACGTATTTTGGCGTTTGGGCCCATACGCAGAAATTTCTGAAATACCGAACCCCAAACTGGCCCTACATGCTATAAATAGGAAGCGAATGACGTTACTTGTATACAACCGATTTGGCTGGGGTCCGGATATGTGTTACGGGAGACCAAAGTAGGAGACACGTAGTTTGGCGTTAGGGCCCATACGCAGAAATTTCCGTAATACGGGAACCCAAAATGGCCCTACATACCATAACTAGGAAGCGAATGACATTACTTGTACACAACTGATTTGGCTGGGGTCCGGATGTGTGCTAAGGGAGACCAAGGTAGGAGACACGTAATTTGGCGTTTGGGCCCATATGCAGAAATTTCCGAAATACGGGGCCGAAATGTGCAATACATAACATAACTAGGAAGCGAATGGCGTTACTGGTGCAGAATGTTGGCCTGGGTTGGAATATGTTATAATATATCCAAAGGTATGAGAGTTGTGTTTGTTGTTAGGTACCAGAAAAAGGAATGTCGAATGTACAGGGTCCGATATTGGTAGATTTTCAATAAGGCCATGTAGGTGTATCCTACTTTGGTCTTACGTAACACATATCCGGACCCCAGCCAAATCGGTTGTGTACAAGTAACCTCTGTCGCTTCCTAGTTATAGTATGTAAGACCACTTTGGGGCCCCATATTTCGGAAATTTCTGCGTATGGGCCCAAACGCCAAAATACGTGTCTCCTACTTTAGTCTCCCGTACCATATATCCGGACCCCAACCAAATTACTTGTGTACAAGTAACGCCATTCGCTTCCTAGTTATAGCATGTAGAGCAACTTTGAGGTCCCGTGTTTCGGAAATTTCTGCGTATATGCCCAAACGCCAAAATACGTGTCTCCTACTTTGGTCTCACGTGACACATATCCGGACCCAGGCAAATCGGTTGTTTGCAAGTAACGTCATTCGCTTCCTAGTTATAGCATGTAGGGCCATTTTGGGGCCACGTATTTCGAACATTTCTGCGTATGGGCCCAAACGCCAAAATATGTGCCTCCTACATTAGTCTCACGTAACACGTATCCGGACCCCAGCCAAATCAGTTGTGTACAAGTAACGTCATTCGCTTCCTAGTTATGGCATGTAGGGCCACTTTGGGGCCCCGTATTTCGGAAATTTCTGCGTATGGGCCCAAACGCCAAAATATGTCTCCTACTTTGGTCTCCCGTAACACATATCCCGACCCCAGCCAAATCTGTTGTTTACACTTAAGACCGTTTCCTCGTAAGTATTTGTAGTATTTGTAACCAGAAATTTAATTCGAGAGATGATGCAGTTTTTCTTTTTCAATGAAGAAAATATGAGACTTCATTGCTTTTGTTTCCTATAAGACAATATTAAGACATGTTTCTACTATAAGAAAGGTCACTTGCCCTTGCCGAGAGAATGAATATATTACTTTGAATCTGGCTCATATTATTTGTTCTTTTCTACATACCCATCACTCTTTTTCAAACGATATTTCAAAGTAGCTGATTTGAGAAAGTACCACAAATCTTATAAAAGCAATATTTAACTTGTTACACTACAAATACTGTTTTCCTTTTAGAGACTGCTTTATATTTGGAAGTAGAAAGGAATATTTAATGCTGTGAAACCTTGATAATTTAAGAGAATGAAAACAAACTTATAATCTTGGCATTGCACAACATTAAATGTGTTCTGAACTTTATGAAAGAGTGCAATTTTCGACTTAAATATGAATATCTCCGAGTATTTTACCAAACATTCTCACAATATTTTACAGCACATCCCTGTAATATCCCGATCATGCAACGACCTAAGTGGCATAATCAGTGAGAATTACGCCCAGAAACTCTAAATGTGTCTTTCTTAGCAGGAGACTCCACACAGGCACTTTTCTTTGTGAGGGAGTGGAAATGCTTCCACAGATTATTCATAGTTTAAATCTATGGCTCATTACAATACACTCAGCATTTGTTTACAGTCAGAAGATTATCATAAAAGTCAACCTCGTCGAGCACAGATAGACCACCACTTCGGACACACAATGAAATCGTTCCTGTTTCTGAAAAAGGGGTTAGCACAGTTTAAGCACTTTCACTCATTCCAGACTTCACAGACCTACTGTATCTAGGATCATAAATATTGCACATCACTATCTTAAAAGAACATTTACTACGCAACTTTCATACACGGTGTCCGAGTTGAGTCTGTGCATGTGTACATATTAGGTATGTATAAGTTACGCATGCAGAAAACGTGCTGTATATTCTGTTTCTCTATCTATATGCACGTCACTGTTTCACTAAGAATCTAGGTACTTGAAAAATCTAGTCCTTGGAGAAGTGCTTCGTACTGTGTAACATTTCAAGAAATAATAATTTGGAATAACACATTATTGTTGGTTTCGCAGAGCAGAGAGAAAAAAGAGTAAAATAGTCTGACCAACAAGTAAAGGCAACAATGAAAATACTGTCTCTATGATTTTACCTATTTACGTTTTCTTACTTGCACTATTGATTCTGATAGAGTGTAACATTACACTTTCCAAAGAATTTACAAAATGTCATATGTGCAGTTCATGCATTATTATCATTATTTCAGAACGAGAATATTATCTATATATAATCGTATCAAATTAAACTCACGTTAAGATAGACAAAACAGATTTTTGTCGTCTTCGTGATCACGGATTTTACTTATAGTGTATAGAGAAACTGTTTCATAAAATTACACTTTCCAAACTTTGCTCAGCACGGAGTGGTTTAGCCACTTTAGATTAGCATATACAAGTTTACACTGACCTCTAAAATTTTTAATGAAAATCACACTGTTTTGAACTTATAGTTATCCACTTTACTATACACCAGCTTGCTAGAAAACGATTCTCTGTCATTTTCACTTCATTTCCGAAGTCTGCAATTAAAAAAATTAATTAAACACTCGTATATATTTACTGATAATCCCAATGTTCCATCTTCTTAGCAACTGTGTTAGAAGTGCGATCCATATGTTTGCACACCCACGTATAATATCATCCACATTAACGTGTAATTCACGGTCAGTGTCAATTTATGTCTGCATTCAGAGAAATTAATAATATGTATTACTGTGCATTAGAGAGTATTCGATTTTAACATCCTAGATCCAAGAAAATTCAGATTTCCTCCAAGCGGTACTTTATTATTTTTTCATTGTTTAATACGTCATGGTTCTCTAGAGTGAAACTCTCTTGTTTATGATATAACGAAGTAAATGAGCAGCAAACGCTGTTTTTTTTTATTTGGAATGAATAATTACCGGTTTTAGAAATAAGAAGTATATTACTTCAACGAGACTCATAAAGCTTGCTCCAAGAAATAGTCCGAAAACACCTCCAATGGAAACTGTAAGTAAAGGAAAAACGAGTTAACGTGAATTTACATTTAGATAAATGATGCTAACGTTCTGCTGCACTAATTTACGTACAAGATCTGTAAGTCTAAGTTGCAACAATAGAGACAAGAAACTGGCATTAATGTATCATATGAACATCCAAACCAAACCTAGTCCATTCGATAAACATAACAAAGATATGTCCATAAAAAAAATAGGTGCCATGGACAACCGAGTAAGCATTTGGGTCCACTAACCCTGTTAGTATAAAGAAAATCGTAGACTAGCAATGAAATAGCAATTGCATCAACATTGTTCATTGAAAATTCATGGCTTATAGTTCATTGTCTTCAGCATGAAACAAGATTACCAGATATGCTATGTATTGGGGTTCATAACGTACTTGGACAGTGAAAATTGGGAGACTATCGAGGAAATTTCCTCCACAAATCTCTCTCATCAAATTTGGACCCGTCTGGAGTAGCAACGGGTAAAAGCACACAATCCAAATGTATCCCAAAAATACTACAGGGAATATTAAATGTATGTACCAAGTTTTGTACTGATATACAGAATACATATGAGGGGAAAACGTGTATTGTTATACAAGCTTTTCCCTCATATCTACTTCGTCTATCAACACAAATCTTACTACAATCATTTCTAATTAATTATAGTATTTTTCGAGATACATTTAGATTGTGTGCTTTTATCCGGGATTCCAGAGTGTTCTGAAGTTGATAGGATGGATTTCTTGAGAGAATTTTCCCGACATTCTCCCAATTTTCACTGCGCAAGTACGTTATGGCCCAATACATGGCACCTGTGCAAATTTTGTTTCATGATGAAAAGAATGAACTATAAATCATGAAGAGAATGAACTTTCCAATGAACAGTGTTGATGCAATAGCTATTTCACTGGGAGTGAAAATTCTAAGATTTTATTTATACTAACAGGGTTAATGGGCCCCAGGGATTTACTCCGTTGTCCATGACACCTATTTTTTATGTGCATGAATATATCTTGGTTATGTTTATCGAATGGACTAAGTTTGATTCGGATGTCCGGATGACATGTTCATGTCCGTTCCTTGTGAGTAACATAATCACAATATATTCTTCTGCACTTCTCGTGAACACAACGTTGTATGCGAGTATTAAACTACCCGTCAAAACAAAAACTTTGATTATATTATTTTTCAGGGAATATGTGAAGTTGAAATCCTCAGAATAGTCAATGAACGGTATTGGACAAGAATATGCATATCTTGAAGAAAACGTATGGAATAGGCCTACGCAGCAACTATAATAATAGGACATTGAACCCATGGCGAAATACTATTAGTAATGTATTTAATGAGGCCTAATAACACTGTAATTATTAACTAACTATAGTTATCGTTAGTGGCTTATTTATGGGGGGCTTCAGGGCTTTAACCCCCCCTTGAAATCTTATTTACTATAGTAAAGTATATGACATATCTTGCAGAATTATCACATTTTCAGGCAAAGCCTCCCCAAAAGTTAGCAAAGTCCCCCGAAGCAAAATCGTAAATACGTCACTGGTCATCGTTAATATCGTGTTATTTTATAGATTTGAGGACTATAATAGTATAATGTGGCTTAACCGTATTTGATCTTGAAAAATTGTTAGGAATGTAAACAAACTCCAATGTCTTTTAAAACCAAACAATATTAGTTTCTACATAATCAAACTACATTCATCAATATTATATTTTGTTCTACCTTTTCCAAATTATTACAATACAGTAATTAAATGCTGAATTAACAACTTATAATTTCGTCGGCAGCTATATATTTAATTTAAACTATTACATAATGTTCAATGAAACATTGCCTGACCAACTCAGTGTCAATGCCTCTTTATTGTGAGGCTTTCTCCCCGCTATCGATTCCCATTTTCTCTCGCTATAAACAACGACAATATCAAATAACAATATCAAATTGAAAGTGTCACAAACTAACAAAGAATAATACGTAAAAGTAATATCCCAGCATCTGAATGGAGTATTTAATACAATTCTGGAGAAACCTCTGTCAGTGTAGCTTTCCACTTTATTACAAGTTGTTAATTCACGCATCGAGGCAATTATATTTGTATCCATTTCAGTCCAAGCTTATATATGTTCATTCAGCATTGTATCATCACAAAGGATATAGGTATCGTCATAGCTCTCTGTGAGGCTTTAGCAAATACATTCGCGAAATTTTACGAAGTTCTTGAGACAATGTATCATCTCAGAAGTCTGAAACCCTCATCGTAATGTTATTTAAATTACTTAGGTAGAATCAATATAGATAAAAATTATTGCTGATTAAATTTTAATAAGAGAAAATCACTCTCAGTATCAAGAACTTTCCACCATAAATTCTTGAAACTAGTTTTTAAACAATAATTATTTCTGTTTCGTATTTTGTTTCCACGTATCAGACAAGGAAAGACATTCTTCTGATTTTAAGACTCAACATAATATAAATTGTAGAGATTACCACAAGAAAGCTCATACTTCACAAATACGCGTTGATTTTTACTCGTGAAAAAGGAATTTCGAACATTCAGTTTCACTATTTGGTATATTCTTACCTGCAATATCAAGCACACCACGTACAACTTTTAGCCGTCGGCGCATCTTTGCCATTCTTATTTTAGCAGTCAGCTTTCCATATTCACCAACATCTCTTTTCCCAAGACTAAATCAGAATTATATAACACGTAGAATTCAATTCAAGTTAATACAAAATATAATACTATCTAATATTTACTAAAAACAAATTATTTTAATTATATTAATGACATTATTGAATGTTTAACTAAAAATTAACTCATTGCATTTTCTTTGCAGATATCTATTTTCACCAATTCATTCACGAAACGTCACTTCTATAAACTTTTTATTAATTACACTATTAAAAATTATGTTTAATCCTCCAAAGGCTACACAAAAAATGCAATCCATACCTTAAGTCGGTAGAAAATGGCATTCTTTATTCTGTGTCTTAAAATTTCATTGCTCCCTCACAAATTCACACAAGCACACTCACACACATATGTGTATATAAATTGTGGTAGGAGAAACAAATCTAAAGGCAAATTCCTGGTATTTCCCGTTCTTCCTTACAAGGCTTTGTGTTATCGAAGGGGAAGACAACAGTTCAGTATGTGACATCAAAACATTATTTCTACATTGCTTCTAAATGACCTCTACATCATAGTCAACTTTTCCATATGTTCTGTTTGCATATTTCATCATCACGTTTGATAGCACATGATTCGAATGTTGCTGATCTACACAGAGCACTGAAACTTCTAAACTCAAATTTTAATTTCAAACTAAATTTTATAACTGAAATGCATGCGAATATAAAGAAAATCATTTGTAATAAAACTTTTTTAAAAATATTTTATGAATGTGTTGTAGAGTAGAAATAAGTGCTGTTTAGCTTCTCTTTTTCTTTCAATTTCATGAAATAATTTTGTTCTGCAAAGGAGCGCTCACAATTATATTCCGTGTAATGACTTTTAGTTTCAAGCTATAAAATGTCGAGGAAAATTTTTACTTTATGTATATCAGAGCGTTTAAATCTAGAGCTTGAAGGACCTAAGTGAAACTACGGTTGCACTTTACAAAATATCTGGTATGGCATCACAAGAAATAGATTAAGTATTAGATTAGTATTAAGAATTAGATCAGTATTTGAAACTCAATTTTTCATTATAAGAACATCATGAAAACTATGAAACACAAAGTAATGAAACCATTTTGTCTACTATCGCGATTTTTTATTTGATTTGAAAAATGGAATGAAATCTTTACGTTTTACGTTCCACGCTTATGCCGTTTAAGCTAAAGGAGACGGTGATAATGAGAAATGAATGAAGTGGTGGAATAAAGAAAGTGGGAGGAAACGGGAAAGCCCCGAGGAAACCCACGAGCACGGTGTTTGTTTAATTTGATTTGAGTTTAGTGTCCCTTTCTATATTGAGGTTATGTAAGACTTAGACTTACAGCTGAACATATGATCTGAACCACATAACTTTCCGCCGGGAATCGAACCCGGATCTCCCGCGCCAAAGATGAGTACTATAATCACGAGGTATATATATATATATATATATATATATATATATATATATATATATATGGAGGTAATGGAATGAAATTTAACGGGTTGCAAGGTCATACAACTTTAGTGTAATGACTACAATATCTGATCAATCTGACAATTGGTTTGGTTCTAAGAGCGTAATTCGGTTTGAAAATCAGGAAGCTATAACACTCCCTTGGGTACGGATGTTGATCTGGCATGGAAGAGAGACGGATACTCTTCCTTTTGCTGCCTGACTCAAATTAGTTCATAGTTGTTGTAACTGTAACTCGAAATTTTTCAAATCCACAATAGAGAGACGTTTACCTTTAAATTAGCCCCAACACGAGATATCAGGTGACTTTGCTGGTCAGAGAAGAATCTCAGAAAGACCTGGATAGTCCGATGACACACGTTCTGCGTTTGAATGAAGATTGTCTTTTGAAAAATTGTACCAGCGTGTTTTCGTAGGGAAGGTAGAATCTCCCCACGTATCGATACGTCAAGGTTTCGCGAATTACTACGAACGGTAAACGAAAAACATATGCGACAGCTCCCCATACCATGATGCCAGGAATTAACACCGGTGTTCCATTCTACCATATTGGGTGAATGTCAATTCTTCACCCGGCGCCGTTACACACGCACAAGATGTGTCATAATGAAGAATCAAGACCCATCATTGAACATGATGCGTTGCTATTTATGAGGATCCCATGCTGCCCGAGTGCGACACAATTTCACATGCTGTCGTTTATCATTGATTTTAATAGCATCTAACACAGGGCGTTGTAAAGATTTCAGTATTTGTGTCTGGGTGGCAGATACAGACGTCACAGTGTTACATTATGATTCACGTACCAGGCGACGATCCTCCTGTTTTGTGATATGTTGTCCGACCTGAACCTTCATAATGTGCGTTTCTACTTTCACATAGTCACTGACCTCAACATTGAGCAAGAGTAGCATTGGAATACTCTACACATCTGGCAATCGCATTAACACCCAGTCAGCCTAGCGGAATCACGCGATGTGTCCCTTTTCAAACGCCGTCAAATGCCGATAATGCTGCGTAATGCGGCACCTAGGCCTGGCACATGTTTCTTGATCTTACTGCTCTATTTTAACTCTATCTCACGTTTCACAATTGACCGGGAGAAGACCGGGGCAGAATTACTTACTGGTGATACAAGTGCCGTCTTATAGCAATTTACGATGTTCTCAACGTTTGAAATTCTAACCGTTTACACACTCCGCAAGCACTACATATCTTCTGAATTGCAACTGACTTTTACTACTTGTTCTTGGTGCTAGAGAGAGAGGAAGCAGAGATTACTTCTAGTTAAACTTGAAATAATGGAATAAACTTGTGAACCTGGAGCAATAGTTGTCTAACCAACAATATTTTCCAAATGTAAAACACAGAGTTAAAGTTTTTCATTAACTGTAATTTTGAAAATTATTTGATATACCATACATTCCGCAAGTTGTACAGCGAAACTCGTAAATCGCATGTTGTTATAGTTTTGTAGCAGAAGCTATTTTTTCTCGCTTTGAAAAAATGTCAAATATTCCCGACTTACTAATCTCAAATTACTGGAAACAATGATTTTATTACGAAATGCATAGGGACATTAATAAAGTACTTTTGACAAAGAGGGATACCAAGTGTCCAAAATTAAAGATATTATGAAGTTCTATAAACTGTCACTTGCGTCTGTCCTGAGAAAGGCAAGGACACCAGATACCCCCAAAATTTGATAAAAGTATTTGTATTAATTGAGTATATTAAAACGCGTATTTGTGTTAGGTTTTCCAAACACCTAATAACGAATCATACATAACTTGAACTGCCCCCAAATTTTACAGAATTAATAGCGATCCCTTCTGTTTAAGTTAATAATGTTCAATTTAACATGTATATTGTGTTTTGATTATTTGCTCTACTGTAATAGATAGACTGCTAGATGTAAGTTTAATATGAACATTTAGTGCCCAATATTCTCTTAAAATGTTTTATTAGGCCGAACAGAATATTAACCTCTCCAGTCTCATGCTAGTTTCATGACTGCAAGAACATTGCAAATATTTTACAAACGCAAATAATCTCGCAGTTCCTTGTCAAAATCCATTTATATTAAGTTCATATTTCACCGTTGTGACTTTCAGCCTCGCCCTCTTTCCTTCTCATAATTATTACACATACATGTATAAGAAAGTTAGAAGTTAATTTTATATTGATTAGTAACTTAAGCCCAAAAATATGATTTTTTAAAAGTTGTAACATATATATTTCTTTGGTTCACGGTGATACTGGTCCGATTCGTAGTGTGAGAGATTTGAAATTTTAACCCAATACAGCGAATGAGATTCTAGCCTAAACTATAGCTTCATGTATCATATGATCTCGGTGCTGAAAGGGGCGTAATATCCCAATCGAAACAACCAACAGGACTAGGCTTGAATAAGCAACGAAAATCAGAGATTTACTTGTGTTCACTTTAAGTAAAATGCCTCCGTATTCATCTAATCGAGTCTCTCTTAATTGATGCTCAGTTAGAGAGCCAATTACTCCTTAAATTTGAATATATAAAATAATAAAAATTACCGAATATTCTTTCTTGAATATATGACTTCGTAAAATTTGTTCGTCCTACTTGTCTTCTTCTGTCGGTAAAATATGCCAAAAATATAAACACATGTATACGAATTATCATGCACTCGCCACGTGGTTGGTTTTTGTCCTAGTTTTTCTTCTCTGATTTTATTACAAAATATTATTATTTTTATTGCTCTAATAGTGCTTTTATTCGTGTAGAAGTTACACAACAATGTAAATATAAACAATTTACTTATATATTGTTACATATATCCATCAATGCACTGAGCAAACAGGCACACAAATACAGAAACACTAATTGAAATACAAAATAATAAGCTACATAATGTAGATAAGTAGGAAAAACACGAATAGGATATTTTGCATATACACATTAAAACACCGAAAATAATAATAGATATTTAGTATACTGCTTAGGATAGTGAATTTGAAAATATACAGGTGTTCTCCCATATATACAGAAAATACATGAAACATTAACAGAAAAGCATGTGAAAGCTGAAAAACGAAGCAATAGCAGGAAATACAGGAAACAATAATGTAAAAATACATAAGATGGTCTCTTTAATTGCATTTTAATGCTTCATTTTACATTAATATTTTATAACAATAACACAAATGAAATATAAACATGATTTCTAAGGAGCAAACGCAATTTACTAATATGCCACAAATATACGTAAAAAAACACTTTAACACGAATTTTGAATCTTGACCAAGAAATTGAATTAGTATGAGGCGAAAATTTTGAATGTTGTACTTCAATGTCCGTTAACATCCATTTCTTCTCTTAAAGAGAACATTCATACTCTAATATGTTTGTTTAAAATTTTGGGATGTGTATATTGGCTAACCCTCAAATTTTGCAAATTGCCGAAACTAAAAATGACTGAATGTTCTCTTAGACTAATAAATACACACCTAAAAGTTAGGATGCTCTATTGTCTTCTTCCATGGTTACAAATGCCCAAAAGTGTTAATTTTTGAGATTTGTAACCTAGTTTGTTGTTCTTTATCCTCTAACTCGGGTGTATACTTTTTCTACATTCACATCTAACCTGTGCCCTTGCTGGATAAACAATAGACAAAATTCAAATTTGTGGGATATGAACTAATTTATCATCCTAACACTTTAAATCTCAGGAACGACGCATAGACTAAAGTAATCGATAAAAATTTCATTAGTTTATCTCTGGTTACCATTAACAATGCCATGCTTAGAACTTTAGGATTTTTCCTAAGATCACTGATGGTAATATGTATTTGATGCAATCTAATTGGTTAATCTCTACCATAATTAACTTCAAATTTTTTCGTTTAAAATTCGATCGATAATTATTGACCTATTGTCATAAATCAATAAGTCCTTACATTGAACCTTACTGATTACGCATGTAAGGTTATTGGTGCAACCTTACATAACATGGAAATTTCAAGGTAATTATTGAAACAGACTGGTAAGCAACAATATCAAATTCACACTTTGAAGTTTAGTCTCAGATCATAGTCTAAGGTTACTGTTGGAGAGTTATCCTTGTTTAATCTGATTTACTGATCACTTTTAAACATTTGTTTATCTTTTAATGATTTTTGAAGTTTTCTGTTTTATAATTTTTTGTTTGGAAATTTTTATTTAAAAGTTTTTTTAAGTTTAAAATATTTACAGTCATTAAGATGTTTAAAAAGGTTATTTGAAACTTTTGGTTAGAGAAATGTTTGTTTAGAACTTTACACTCATCTATAGATATGCAAAATTAATTTCACACTTACAACATTAGTTACAAATCATAGTCTAAGGCCGCTTTCTTAAAGTTATTCTTGGTGCAATCTGATTTGCTGTTTACTTTCAAATTTTTGTGTAATTTTTAAAAGGTTTTATCAAATATTGTTTATCTTTTGTTGATAAATATTTTTGTTTGATTTTTTTGTTTGAACACTTTTGCTATCACTAAAACTTTGAAGGAGAATTGCAAATTTTGTCTAAAATTTAATAATCATTGTGTCATATTTAAAAAAGTTCACAATTTAAACTTCAGCAACAACTCATAATATAATATCATTGGTCGGAAGTTATCCTTGATGGAATCTAATTGGTTGATCAGCTTCAAATCTTTGTCTAAAATTTCTCTAAAAGTTTTGAAAACTCTTACTTATTTTTTTCAACTTTTAGTTCGAAAACATATGTTTCATTTTATGCACAAGAAGTGCATCATAATTCGAGTGGATGGGCCCTCGAACAACATTCATTAACCTAATTTGTTATATATTAATTTGGACGATACTTTACATGATTAATTGAAATTACCTTAGATGTTACTATTATTTTTTCACACATAATGCTGGTGATGAATTGAATACATTATCCTTCCTTGAATTTACGAACCAAATTTGGTACAGATAAATATGGCACCAAAATGATGACTTCAAAAATGATATAACTTTAACTTAAAGGCTCTTCGAAACAATAGACAGAAAAATGTCCTGTATTATCAAGTAATTAATAATATAATGCCTAATAATGTAATAGAGAATCCAAATACCAGGACGCCATTGTACGCTAATGATACAATTATATTTAATGAAGTATCTACTAAGTTGTAATAATAAATTGCATTTACCCTGCACTATATGTAATTTCAAAAGTCTCCTGAACACACGGACGTGGACAATCACATCTGAGACCTTTATCCTTATGAGCAGCTGAATTAATAGGATGCAGGCGATCTGCAAGTAAAATCGTAAGATTGTAAAAGTAATCTTCAATATTACCCTAATACGGTAAAGTTAGGTCCATGACTAATATGGCTTCTTTATCTATCGTGACCTGGCAGTAAGACGTGCTTACAGGTGCATTAGAGCAGATTTACATAAGAAAAGTACGAGTACACAGTAGTTCTCGTGTACTTGTGGAAATGGCATTAAGTCACAAAATTGTATTTTCTACTGTATTCAAAAAAGCCACTGGAAGAAGAAATATATCTACACCTATGTACAGAGGGCTAATTCAAATTCAAATTTGTAGAGAATCTTTAGAATGTATGTTCTGGACTACGTAACGAAATCAAAAATGTGCTTATACTTTGAATTCAATTGTCCCTAAAATGTATTTTTGATTTAACACCTTTTGCACAAGTATTCGTTATATATAGAGAGAAAGATAGATATGACTTTATATGTACTATGAGTGTCAAAATTATGTTATAATGAGTAGGATGTTATATTCACATGTCAATAATCATAACCAATTTTAATACAGTATGTGTTGGTTGTCTGAAATCAAACACCATTTCTTCATTTTCATCTAGTTCCAGTAGAAACATTAGGTACCAAATAACAAGCATGGTAGCTCACTGGTATATAAGGCACATCTAGTGAATTTGCATTTGTGGAGGACAACAAAATATTCGTATATTCATACATCAGGTATTTCTCCGTAAAAAGAGCGAATAGTCCACAAAGATGAGCTACATTTCACAACTTTATTTCAATACAAACGTAAATGCTGCGCAGGCTCATGATGATATTTGCTCTCTTCATAGGTAAGATACGTTATTAAGACCAACAGCCACCAGCTTTCCTTTCGTTATGACATTTCTGGTTCAAGATGTTCCTCGCAGTGGTATTATTATTATTATATATATCAAGTCTAAAATTATTTTTGATATACTTTGAAATTAAATGTATATCTGGATTTCTTGATAATTGCCAGGCTATAGTAGAAGTACAAAAACAATTTTTGTCAAGGATAAAGTTCCCAAGAGATCATTAGCACTTATGTGCAGACTGCCAGTTGAGTGAGATGTGTCTAATGTTACAAAGAGTTATTCATTCATCAGTACTTGTAGCAAGTACAGAGAAAATTAATGATCTCTTGTTTCATATCACAAATGGTAGTTGTATTCATAGACAAAAGCCGTTTCATTTATCTTTGTACAAAATACACTCGTTTATCCAAATTGTTACTAGTAACATTGGTTCCACATAGCCTAGTAACTTTTATTCCCATTAGTACTGAACGTAGTGAAGCTTTTAAATAAACACTTTTGTCATTTGGTCCTCAAGTGTTCATTTATAAAACTCGTTTATGACATAGTCAATAAAAAACTACAAACATAAACAGAACGTGAATTATTTGTGTTTATGACATGCGATTATTTCGGTATTATTTCTAGATTATTGTGTCAGTTCAATTCCTCTAAATTCAAACATTTCCATAGTTACCTCACTGTTAGGCCAAAGTCAAAAATTCCTTAGTCTTATAAGAAATCAAATCCACTACCATATTTTCGCCATTAGTCATTCTTTACTTTGTAAATAATGTACAACATTTGTTAGAGAAATACCGACGAAACACATACCTAAGCAATTCAATTCCTATTCTGAATACTAACATCACTCATAGAACATTTTGTTTTCAGACATAATCAAGAAAACTTGGGCTAACATTAAACATAAAATATCCACATCTAATTTTCTATTGTAAGTTCACTCAATAATAAAATGGGTTCTAGAATAATATGTGCAGTCTTTCTACAATATAAAGAAAGATATGTTCATGTACCTTGTACTTGCACAATGCATTCATATCCTTTTTCGTCACACACTCTCTGCTTCTCTGAAAGTAAAATAATAGTATTTAAAAGAATCTCATAACACATGTAATTTCGTGGAGTAATTCTTCAAACAGGTACCCTTTTTTCTCTTTATTTGAAAGATCATAATTTTGCACGTAATCTTAGTGTAATAATTATGTAAGAATTTGTTTCTGTTGTTCTACACCAATTGCACGGATTACAGAAAACGTAGATAATCCACTTTTATTTTCTTCAGAAATCTAAAATAGGATACTCCTTCTTACTATTAGAATATGTTATGCTTTAAATATATGTTACTAGAAGCTGGAATGCCCGTTCCTTTCACTGGGAGAATATGTATGTGAAAAACACTCCTCCTTTAGGGTACCCATTTCAATGAAAGCAAACTGACAAAAATCCATAATGTTACTAATTGACATACCCATCGCTCAACCCTTCTCAGCTCTATGTCGATGGAGGCTAAATTTGAACTCCAACACCATCGGGAATGCATCTTAGCGATCCAACAAACTATGAATTAGACACTAATGTTGGTAATTTTGTACTCCTTTCACACATCAACCTATCAACTTTTTCCTTCTCTACCTCCTATTACCATCCCAGTGGGAGATGAGTTTGGAATTACATTGTAACGGAATAATCACCATTCATCTCAGCAATCCTGAAAGCTATGGATTCGACACTAATATCGCTCGTTTTTTCCTAGTTTCAGATGATACCATCAGCCATCCAAACTAGGAGTGTCTTACCCCACAGTAAATGATTCCAGATTGTAAATCATATCTGTACCAAGATTTGAAAAGTGCTCTAAAAGCTTCCAAAGTTATGCAGGAACACATATATATTTATATATGATATAGATACAAAATTCTCTTTTACCCTCTTTAGAACAAAGATTTTATGCAGTATGTGAGGAAAAATATTAACTTCCATACATATTGTTTCTATCTTCTATAACCTTGTGGAACAATGGTAACTGCTCTCCTACTTTTTTTAAAAGATTACATTCAAGCTACGTAGAAACATTAGCTCATCCTTTAAGGTTGTAAAAATCCCAATTCACTAAAATACATGTGAACCACAAACATTTAGTTTAGTTTTCTGTTTGCGGAGAAGAATACAGGAATACATAGAGATTGATGGTCAGGTCTTCTTGGATAATACTATAATATAGATCTGCGTTGATTCCTCGAAACAGTCTTATTATAGAAACAGTTACCGTGATTTTTACTTCTAAAACTTTTCAGATAACTGAGAAAATTTCACAACCATGATGCCAAGGGTAGGTTTGCATTCTAAGAATCAGTAGATCTATATTCCATGTGAAAGGGAGTAGTCGACCGGCTCTAGCAATCAGAAGGTAACCTAGAGCTAAACCGCAGTAGGATACAGTCGCATACACTGTTGTATGTTTTAGTTACTCTCCAAGTTCGTGTATCTGTAATTTGAAAGTTTAAGAAATTTAATTTAATAAATCCAAGAGGAAAATAAAAAGAAATACGATAGCATTTATTAAAGGTTAAATTTTACACTAACCTGTACCTAGATATTCATTAGCTGAAAATATTTTACCGAACATTCCTTTAAGATATACACTATGTTACACATGCATTTTCTATGTAACTATATTATTGCAACCACCCTAAATATCTCAAAACAATATCAATTTTTGTGTCATGTAACACAGTTTGAACCTATTCTGAAGCAATTTTAAAGAATTTCTGCCATGACGAAATTTTTATTACTTCTCCAACAAACTCTTGGTACAGTGATTTTTTCAATGTAAAATGTTCAGAATATTGCTATATATTTATAGGTTACAAACAGCTATATAATTAAACCTCGATTAATGGATACCTCTTAATAACCGATATCCACATAATATTGATATTTTTGTCCGGCAAAATGATATAGGGCAAATCCTTTTATAAAACGGATAGTCTCAGAGACGGGCTTGACCATCCTTCTTCATACCTTCCAATATTTTGAAGCTTCGCTGAAATGGACATGAAATATTCTCACTATTCAAACATTTTAAACTAATTTGTACAGAAAATGATTTAAATTGAACGAAAATTAATCTGAGCACAGCATAGTAGACAGAAAAGTAATGTCAAATAATTTAGTTATTTTTTCATAATGATGAGACAACAATGTGATTGAAATATGAGAAAAAATATAGAAATGTACCTCCTTCCACCTTCAAAGGTAATTTTGTTTCCCGAAAAACGCTGTGATACGTGTTCATTTATTCTTATTAAACACTTTCCTTACGACTTTTCTTCCCAAACGGTGTCCAAAAATTGACGTATGGCAAGATAGTTTCCCACTATAGAAAATTGAAACAATGAATAGGTCATTCGTTTGTACCACGTTTGTACCGTTTGTAAAGAAAATATTTTCGTTTGTACCATTTTCCTTACAGGGTTACTTCGGTCAACTGGGGGGGCTATCTCGGCGTCAAGATAGCCCCCCCCGTATCAAAGCACAATAAATTGGAATAC
Source organism: Thermobia domestica (assembly GCF_964235325.1). Classification (NCBI taxonomy): domain Eukaryota; kingdom Metazoa; phylum Arthropoda; class Insecta; order Zygentoma; family Lepismatidae; genus Thermobia; species Thermobia domestica. The sequence goes on from NC_137458.1 coordinate 57,702,807, forward strand.
ACCATTCGAAAGCAAATCGTTTGTACCATTTGTACCGAAAAAAGTTTTATTTGTACCCTGATAGTTTTCGAGAAACAAGGGATGACATTCGGGGGATATCTTGAAGCCAAGATAGCCCCCCCGTATCACAGCACAATAATTTGGAATACACCATTCGAAAGCAAATCGTTTGTACCGAAAAACGTTTTGTTTGTACCCCGATAGTTTTCGAGAAACAGGGGATGATATTTTGGGCGGGGGGATATCTTGCCGCCAATATAGCCCCCCGTATCACAGCACAAAAATTTGAAATACACCATTCGAAAGCAAATCGTTTGTACCGAAAAACGTTTTGTTTGTACCCCGATAGTTTTCGATAAACATGGGATGATATTTTGGGCGGGTGGCTATCTTGGCGCCAAGATAGCCCTCCCCCCGTATCAGAGCACAAAAAATTGAAATACACCATTCGAAAGCAAATCGTTTGTACCAAAAAAAGTTTTGTTTGTACCCTGATAGTTTTCGGAAAACACGGGATGACATTCGGGGGGCTATCTTGGCCCCAAGTTAGCCCCCCGTATCACAGCACAAAAATTTGAAATACACCATTCGAAAGCAAATCGTTTGTACCGTTTGTACCGAAAAAAGTTTTGTTTGTGCCCTGATAGTTTTCGAGAAACAGGGGATGATATTTTGGGCGGGGGGCTATCTTGGCGCCAAGATAGCCCCCCCCGTATCACAGCACAAAAGATTGGAATACACCATTCGAAAGCAAATCGTTTGTACCGAAAAGAATTTGTTTGTACCCTGATAGCTTTCAAGAAAGAGTGGATAGCATTTGGAAGGCTATCTTTTACAAGATAGGCCCCCTAATATGTACTTTTTCCATGCGCATTAATAAGTATTATGTGCCTATTCGTGTGAATTTATGGGTATTTAGAACTCTTGTTGTACATGTCCAAATAAACAAAAGGACTTGTTGGGAATAACGCAACGTTAAAATTGAATCGGCGAGTGGGAAAACAGTGTGAGTTCAAATAAACCATTTTGAGTTAAAGGCGAAAATAACACTAAAGATGTAGAACTACACGTTGTTATGAAGAGCAGTACAATTTGGAAGACCTCGCACGTTATAGCAGATTCCTATAATGTCGACTGTACATTTGTGGCATTAACAAACGAAAGTTCTTTCTTCAAATATTTCAAAATGTGTTTTGTGGACTAGTACTGTTTTTCCGCTCAACGATTCAATTAAATTTTCTCTATTTGTGCCCTTTTCCGTAAATACCGTAAAAAGAATAACAAAGTGTGTACAAATTCAGAAAGAAACTGGATTTACAGAAATAATCTTAAAGAAAGAAAACTGAAAGATGAAATGTTTGCTCACCTAAACTGCGTCCTTCCACGTTTCAGCTTTACACCAACTGAAGAAATTAACTGTTTACATCTGTCACATTAACGGCTCGAGAAGTTTGCCGCTTTCATAGACAATAGACGAAAGCAAATAGGCCATTGCTGAATAATACGTATTTAGTTAAGGAAAAGGGCAGAAATAGAGAAAATTTAATTGAATCGGTGAGTGGAAAACCACTACTAGTCCACAAAACGCATTTTGAGATATTTGAAAAAATAACTTTCTTTTCTTAATGCCACAAATGTACAGCCGACATTATAGCATTCTGTAATAACGTGCAAGGTCTTGCAAATTGCATTGCTCTTCATTACAACTTGTAGTTCTATATCTTTAGTGCTAGTTTTGCCTTTACTTCAAAATGGTTTACTTTGGACTCACACTGTTTTCCCAATCGCGGATTCAATTCTAACGTTGAGTTATTACCGAAAAACTCATTTTTTATTTTCATATGCACAACCAGAATTCTAAACACATCAATTCACATGGATAAACATATAATACTTATTAATGGACATGGAAGAAAGTACACATTAGGGGGCCTACCTTGGGTACAAGATAGCCCTCAAATTTCATCCTCTGCTTCTCGAAAACTATCAGGGTACAAAGAAAACTTTTTTTCGGTACAAACGGTACAAACGATTAGCTTTCGAATGGTGCATTTCAATTTTTTGTGCTGTGATACGGGAGGGGCTATCTTGGAGCCAAGATAGCTCCCCGGAATGTCATCCCCTGTTCCTCGAAAACTATCAGGGTACAAACAAAAATTTTTACGGTACGAACGGTACAAACGATTTGCTTTCGAATGGTGTATTTCAAATTTTTGTGCTGTGATACGGGGGGGCTATCTTGGCGCCAAGATAGCCCCCCAGTCGACCTCTCAAGTAACCCTATAAGGAAAATGGTACAAACGAAAATATTTTCGGTACAAGCGGTACAAACATAGTACAAACGAATGACCTAAACATTGTTTCAATTTTCTAAAATGTGGGGGCTATCTTGCCATACGTCAAAAATTGCACGTTTTTTATTGTTTATTTCAACACTACGTTACATAGTATAGGTTACAATGAATCAATTTGGTTCCACAATTCAACATAACCAAGATATTTCAGTTTCTAAAAACTTTCTTTTATTAGCCCGTGTGAACTCGAAGCAATTTCATATGCATCAAAAATTGTATTACTTTCTTACGATTATAAAGCTTAATATGTTAGCCAACAAATGTATTACCTAGTATATATGGCGTAATTTTGAGTAAAAGAGGTAAAAGTAACCAAATGTTACTGTCACAGATTGAGTATTTAGTTATTAGACCAAGTTAACTCGGACAAATACTTTAACATCCACCACATGCACCTGCTACACATACACCCTCCATTCCAAAAGAAACCGAACGTTTTAAAAAAACAAAAAAGCAATGTACATTTTGGAACAAATCATTTTTATTAATCAATGTATTCCCCTTCTGCATCGATACACATTTTTGCACGCTCCAACATGTTGTCAAACGACTTCTCCATGTCCTTTATTGGAATGGTCTTTAGGACGGCGGTCGTCGCCTTCTCAATGGCATCAATCGATGAGTGCCACTTTCCTTTCATCGCCAAATGCAGTTTCGGGAACAGATAGAAATCGCACGGAGCGAGATCTGGTGAATAGGGCGGATGATGCAACCGAATAATGTGATTTTTGACTAAAAATTCAGTTACAAGTCGCGAACGATGTGATGGTGCATTATCGTCCAAAAGAGTCCAACTGCCGATTTCGCGATATTCGGGCCGAATACGACGAATTCTTGCCAGCAAACGCTTCATGACGCCCAAGTAAAACTCTCCAGTGACTGTCTGGCCGGGCTGAACAAATTCTTTGTGGATAATTCCTTTTTAATCGTAAAAACAAATCAGCATCACCTTAACTTTTGACTTCACCAAGCGACTTTTTTTGGGTGTTCCTTCATCCGGCGCTTTGCCGCTTTGTTTCGGGCTTTTATTCAAAACACCACGTCTCGTCACCAGTTACAATCGATTTCAAGAAGTTTCGATCCTGCCGAGCACTTTTAACGATGTCTTTGCAATGCGCAATTCGATCAACTTTTTGGTCTTCGGTGAGTTTGTGTGGTACAAACCGCGAATTAACCTTCTTAAGGCCCACAACTTCGGTCAAAATGCGGTATGCGGTTGTTTGAGGAATGCCTAATTCCATTTCAATAACTTTCACCGACGATTTTTTGTTATGTTTAATGAATTCACGCACTTTTTCGATGTTTTCTTCCGATAATCCGGTTCTGGGACGGCCTGATCTTTCGTCATCATCCAGCGTCTCTCTACCCGATTTGAATCGTCTGAACCGCTCGTAAACTTGCGTACGGGATAGACACTCATCACCATATGCATTTTGTAGCATTTGGTGAGTTTCACTAAAAGTTTTACCCAGTTTAACACAAAACTCAATTGCAGCTCGTTGTTTGGAACTCATTTTCCGACCGATGTACACAACACACTGACAGTTGAAACGCAATAACTTTGTTGCCGTGCATCCAAATGTCATGACATTTATACCAGTTGTCAATGAGGGACTACGCCATCTACCGGTAAAATATTACAACAGATGGCACTAGTGGTACTATTTGTTTTCAAAAGTTCGAATTCTTTCGGAATGGAGGGTGTATTTCTATATTTCAAATATCATTTGCTGTATGGTACACGCAGAAACATGGTGCAACATATTAAAGCCACATTGCAGTCAGGGCAACAGTAACGGGATTCCCTTCCCTTTTTCTTTTCACGGGCTTGACGAATTCTGGAACACATATCGCACTGCCTTGTAAGAATTTACTTCTCTGTGGGTGAAAACACTCTAGGATATGACGACTTGAAACTCGTAGTGGAGTTGGATGTATACTTGGTCGTCCAAATTTCGGTGAGATTGATGGGATATGATACAACTTTATTGTGTAATTTACAATTTCAAGCCAGTATGTCAGTTGTGTTTTGGTGCCACCGTATTTTTTGTACACTACATATGAGAACTATACGGCTAGATCAAGCAGGTGAAAGAAGATTTTCTTGTAGTAATTCTTGTCGCGCTTCCTGTTCGTTGCATATTGTGCAAAATGTTGGTCAACGCGATCTGCCCCATCCATCCACAACAAATGGATTCTTGTCTTTCTTTAATGTTCCTCTGTACATAAATTAAAAGTTGTACTATATACAGACATCTATCGGCGTAAACAGTATAACGTAACATGCGAATCTCTGACTATAAACTTCATTTACGAAATACAACCTGAAATTAATTAGTCCGAGACTATACGGGCAAGTGCAAAAATGGCGGTTTTATTTTTAACTTTCCAAGTTAACTCGGAAGAATATCGTGAATGTTTTTAAAATCCGAGTTTCCTCGCGCTACTAAGGCAAGTGGTTAAATACTTCTGATTCAAAGTTCATATCTTAAGGATCTTATTCTATTTTAGATACAAATTTTAAATTCCCTCCCACTTCGGATACCTATTTAATTAAAGTAGCGTGCAAAATACCTGTTCAACGTGAGTACTACGTTCAAAAGTTTTTTTAAACTGTTCTACTATTTTCCCACAATATGATTATAAAAATGATCATTTTTATTTATTGAATCTAGAGGATTAAATACTATAGAAATGTACTACATTCCACCTTAAAAGTGAAATCCTCGAAAAAGCTAGGGCACATTTTACGGAGGGTAAAATTGAGCATTTAAAACGATAATACGTAGATTCTTGCTGCAGGACATGCATGATTTCTGTTTATTTGCGGCTGTACACAGTTCACCTGGCAAAGCAAAAAATCCATACGTAGCCTGGTAAATAAAGTCTTGTGTGTCAAACAGAATCCTACTAAATTTTACTTCCTTGGATTTTCTAGATTAAATATCACTTTCTTTTCCCTCAGTGCACTTACCTTTTAAATTTAAGATATTAGTGATATAATAGACTTTTGGTATAAATTGTTAACAGCAATAAAATTTACAACTCTATCATACGAAACAGTTTAAGTAAAAATGATTCGATAGAATGCATTTGGAAATTTTGATTTATCTTACGAGTATATATACATGTATTTTGACCATCTTAATCTTTATGGTTCTTGTGTCTACAATAAGCACTTCTGACCATATATTTATTAGATCATGGTGCGATAGTTCATGTCTTTAGTTAGCGTCTGTATCTTCTTGTATTTTTAATACCTATTTTATTTTATTTTATATCAGAGAACTAAACTGTCGAATTAATTTCTTATGTTTATCTTTCCTTGCTGGTACAATGACGCGTGTCGTTCTATAATTTAGGACACACACTCTTATACTTATGCAAACATTTAAAAATGCTTGATATGAGCATACAAAAGTAGCTATGGATAAAACAATAAGAAAATCTATATCAATCCAACTTCTTGCATCATATAAGCAGTGATACTATCAATGGGTAGCATAATTCGGACTTTCATTTCAGAAATACTACAATAAAGGTAAAATTGAAAAGAAAACATTACCCTTCTCCCCTTAAAATACAATGGAATTAGATATGAGATGGAAACGAAATAGGATAATAGTTTCTAATCATCCTCAGCTTTACAACTAATCAATCGCCGCAGTAAGGGCTGCTACGCACATAGCCACAGTTTCACGAGAAACTGATATGTGGGCTTTCGTCTTGTATCGGTATGAAGATAGTTCGTTAAATTTGGGGTCATTTTTTTCTAATGGACAATCTCCCACAACTGTGAGTGGGATTATGGGAAGGTAAGTTTAAAAAGTCCAAAAGTAGCTTTGAACAATGATAACTGGATGACTTAAAAAAACAAATTACCAGAAAAAAAGCTTTCTCTTTATGTTTGAAAACATTTTGCAAATCCTGACGTCAGCGATACGACATGAAGTAAAGAGTTTGCATAAGAAACTAAGTTGTGGATGGCGGAAAAAACAAAAGCATTCTGATTGTCGCCGAACATTTATCCAACTGTAACAGAAGAAAGTGACGAAATACGCATTCAAGAGAATGTATGCTCTACTGCAGGTAATGGACTTTGCAGCCTCATCCATGAAACTAGAAATGTGGATTTCCACGCTCAGTCCTACAAGAAGTGTAAATGTCAACTTCCGACAGAAAAGAATCGAGCAAAAGTCTGATTAAGGCAAAATATTCATAACAAAGTAAAATATCCCGTTGAAACAGAAACAATCTGGTTCTTCTCTCATTTAAAAAAAATGGCCACAAAACAACAAATGGTTTGCCTTCAATACTAGAGGACGTTCTTAGTGTCATGAAAACAAAATTTCCATATGCTATGATGATGTTTAGATTTTTTACCATGTAGTGATGACGAGATGACACCACATGTCTTTGACCAAGAACTCAGGCTCAATTCGAATGGCTATGTTGAGTTGTTTAACACCCTAGTCGAGCTTCGGATCGAGAGCGCTACTAGAAGACACCACATGCAGCAATAAGATTCACCTCCCTACCATACCACTGAAAATACTCACAAGTGTTTGTCACAAAATATTTAGGATTAGACCAGTGTAAACGACTAGCTGATTAAATCACCAAGACCAAAACCCAGGTTGCGTTTGTTTCTCCCTTAGAGAACTGTATTTGTAGCAGAAATCAGATTACTGAACCACTTCGAGATAGTTGTGTATTCTGAGCATGACTTTCTGAGTGATAACATTTTCATTTCAGCCATCTTTATGTCATTGTTTCGAGTTTGTAATATCGTTGTATTTCATTTTGACTCAGATATTCTTTCGTTGTCGTCTTTCACCAGAAACTGTCAAATTTAGAAATAACATCAGAACCGAATATATTAGTTGTAACTTACCTTTCTTCTTACCAACAACAATATCGGTGCAGTTACACAATTCCAAGCGTTTATCAACCGAACATTGATATAAACACGCAGAGTAGCTATAATAATCAAAGGCCCATAAGCCATCATTCTCCTCTGGAAACTTGCACTTCCTGGACTCTACTGGTATTTGCCGAACATTTTCATCTGCGACTTCGTTTGTCAAGAGGAAGCCCAGTTTCAAGTGGTCAATTATTTCAACCATCTTCATTCCAATTTGCTCTGTAGTTGCCATTGGTATTTCGTAGGTCCCATGAAAATTGATCTACAAACGTTTAGAAAATTACAAATATGTATAAGATCTCATGATATCAATACAATATTATAGGTAGCATAAATATTTACCATATACGACACAAAAATATAGTTAAGGGAAATTTCTACAGATGTGAAGAGAGATTAAATCATTCAAAATGAAATTTCTACGTTAGTAGTAGTATTGCTTAGCATATACTTAAGAAAATATATCATGATACATAAAACACAAGATTGACTCATTTAAGTTCTGTGTGATATTTTCAGATTGACGTTCACAGTTATAATTTTTGTGTAAACGTCTGGTCATAAGCCATATAGCAATATTGTATTCCAATTTTTCGGACACTTTCCTCAACTATCTGCGCTGTGATTCGTCTCTACAATACTCATATCATTTTTGGAATTGAGATGTGTGCACAGTCATTGAGGAACTCTCATTGTTGAAGACTGGGGCCTGGTTTGTAGCTGGGTCCATATTCAACCGTAGGTAATATTAATACATCTTGTAGGTCTATATTTGATAACTCAAAAATGAATAAAAAACAGCGCATTTTCTAAAAAAATATTTTCCATCAAAGACGTTTACAAAATTGCAGGAGAAAATAGTGGAAGACAACAAGAAAGCGGGCATTTCCAGCATAATGATTGATTATATCCAAGATGTTTCGGTGCTTAATCAGCTGGCCATAGTAATTCTCTACGCTATAAACGGTCAAGTATTTAAGTAGCTGTTATCAGTTGTCGTGAACAGTGTCACTACATGATAAGTAACTTATAATGTAATCAAAAGAGTATCTTGTGCCAACAATGTTTTGATGTCTGATATTGCAAGCTGCTCTTTTGATGGAGCTGTTAACTTAAGTGGATGTTATAAAAAAGCTAAAGCATTACTGGAGAAGGATAATCCTGAAATCATTTACACCAAATGCATGGCTTATGCTCATAATTTGGTTATGACAAATTCGACAAATTCCTTGAAGCCACGAGAAACATGACACACTAAGAAAAGTTCAACAAGTTCGTGCAACACGCTGCTGGAGCAAAAACAAGGCACTGAATGCGGTAGTCGACTCTAACGAGTAACGCTACAAAAGATGAAGGCAAGACAAGAACGACTGTATCATCATCAAGATTTATTTCATTTTTATTGTGCCTCAATGATGATGTACAGGACAAGAGTTTTAATGTGGAATCAAAATTTCAAGCTAAACTTTGCTGAATAAATGGACAGAATTTAATGATGTGCTCTGTGTTTCAGAACGCGATTACAGAAGCGGAGTCTGTTTCAAAATACCTACAGGCTTACGGATTGGACTATCTTACAACCTGGATACTCGTAGATAATTTGCAGCTGCAGCTTCACAAGAAAAGAGAGGTAAAAGGTGTCTGTTTAATGCTTTACGGAAATACTAAAATATTTTGTGTGAAAATAAATCAACAACTTGCGCAATCTAGTGTAGAGATAGCAATGCAAAAAGACTTTCCGCCCTGAAGAATCTTAAAGAATAGGAAAATGTTTCAAAATACCTGCAGTCTTACGGATTGGATTACCTTACAACGTGGATACTCGTAGACAATTTGCAGCAGCAGCTTCACAAGAAAATAGAGGCAAAATATGTCTGTTTAATGCTTTACGGAAGTACAAATATATTTTGTGTGAAAGTAAATCAACAGCTCGCGCAATCTGGTGTAGAGTTAGCAATAGAAAAGGACTTTCCGCCCAGAAGAACCTTAAAGAATAAAATGTCAGGAGAGTTTGCGGCAGATGAACTGAGAAAGAACTTAAATATAAGTGAAAATGACTCATTCAGAATAAAAAAAATTCAACAAAAATTCTGAATACAGCTGTTACATATGTCAGTGATAGATTTCAACAGCCAAAGGACTCCAAATGCTGGATTGCAAGCATTTTTCAGAAATCAAGAAGAATGGTGTGTCTGCAGGAGCTTTCAGCGTTCTTATGAAAAAACTAAATATAAAATACGAGGAGATATAAAAAGAGCTCCACCTGTTCTCTATCGTGTATTACACTCTGTCACAAAACGTTATGGTTTTTCATGATCCAAAAGAGAATGATGCCCTTGACTCCGTAGAAGAACATGATAATGATTATGCATCTAAGCATGCTATGGGAGATGGAACATCTTTGGACGGGATTCATGGCAGGAGTAATAATGATGCTATAAAAATGTTGTCATGTGCAGGGAAAATTTTGTACCAATTTCTGTCAGTGTAGTTGTTTTTATAATTTACACGTTGTATACAGACATGCGTTGTCTTTGCCATGCAAACACGTAACATGTGAATGGTGCTTCTCAAAGTTAAATTTAGAGAGTAAACAAATCTCAGAGCTAGATTGTGTGAAGACATTTTGGAAACTTTTTTACTAATGAATATGGAAAGAGACATGTTGAATTTAGTGTCTGTGAACGAAGTTATAAAGGAACTCTGCAATTCATAATCTGAACTGAAAAGAATCTTAAATTTCAAAATTGTTATATAGTGGTTCAGCAGTGTTTTTCTTTTTCAGTAAAACTCGTGTTCATTACACAATCAAAATTTGTTATTAGTTGTTAAGGGTTACCATTTTCAGTAAACTATCGTGTTCATTCCATAGTAAAAAGTTATGGTCTACTATTTGTTTAGTGCTTCAGCTTCCATACACAGTGTCTCATAAGTCCCACGACATACGGTAACTCTGTTATTATCAGAGCCACAACAAAATGTAGAAGGGAAAACCGTCTCCAAATATGATGTTTTTAATCTCAAGTGAAAGAATTTTCAAATCGGACAAGCCGTTTGGGCTGTACACTCTATATGCGCCCGATGTTACTTGAAAATGCAATGATACAATTTACCAGGACCCACAACATAAATGAATGAAGTTACTGTCTATTAAAAACATTATATTTGGAGACGGGATCTCCCCTTATATTTTGTTGTAACTGACATTAACAGAGTTATCCTATGTCAGGGGACTTTTAGACACCCTCTGTGGCAATACAAAAATAATTATAGAATATTCTCCTGAAAGTTTGTTTCTGGAAATCATATGCTTGCTGTGACATCAAATTTCCAGTGACCAATAATAAATCATAGCTTGCAAAACCTATAAAGTAACAACAAATTTACAACTGCATAACGCGATGGCTCATCGCAGATGTTCCCTGTAGGCAGTGGCGCAACCAGAATTTTACTTCGGGAGGGGCCAAGAATAGCCACTATTGTAGCCTGAAAACGACGTACTGCACCATTTTATATGGGCAAAATTGAAAGTTTGAATTCTCCTCATTGCAAGCAATTTAGTTATCCTTATTATTATCATGGTAAGAAAAACTTTAAAATGAAAATTGCGCTTCACAAATTCCTTATTATTAACGGCTACAAGTTTCAGAATTTGCGCTATAATTATTATTTTGTACATCTTTATTTTTCGCATAAAATGACGCACTCTTTACTAACATTTATGACTCTAAGAAATTAATGTAGGGGTTTGCACTGGGTATTTCTCCTTTCGTACAATGCTTTGACCTCTTTCAGTATTCATTTATGCATAGATCTATTTTGAAATTCTACCAAAATTTGTCTGCAGCGCTACTGTATAAGATAGACGAGTATTGTTTCGGGGAGGGCATGGACCCCCGAGCTCATAGCTGGTTGCGCCACTGATTTTACATTATTTTAGAAATTGGTGTTACAGTGTGAGGGCCCTCCATGGTAACCGCAGCCTAGGCCCTAATACACACAGTCAGCCTATGACGTGAGTGCAAGCAAACTTTCATAGAGAACAACTAAAGCGATAGCGATTGTTGCGAAACAATCAACAAGCAAACAAAATAAATATCATCATTAAAATTTTCTATTTGCTACTAATAACCACAGGTATATAATTCTTTCTTTTGCACAAACACTTGAACTTACTAAGGGGACACAATCCCATTGTGCATGCATGATCTCCACTCCTACGTTGACCTCAAGCTTTTAACCCATTTACTGCTCTGGCCCATTTGACGCAGAGCCTTTCTGACTTATGCCTCCATGACACGGAGCCCTTGTGGCTTGGGCAAAGCTGACGCTTGGACGTTTTGACCTGTGCCCATTTGTAGTGGTGCCCCTTTTGACCAGGACCCGTTTGACGCAGGTTCCTTGCTGAATCGGACCTTCTTGTAGCAGAACCCTTTTGACCCATTCCCTTTTGACGCAACGCCCTTATGACTCGGGCCCTTTTGTCGCGGAGTCCTTTTGACCCGGGTGCTTTCAACGCAGTCCTTACGATTCGGGCCTGTCGCGAAAAAAAATTACCTTGGCCCTTTCGAGGCGGGGCAGTTTTGACTCGGGCATTTTGTAGCGGGGCCCCTTTTTACCCGGGTCCGTTAGACTCAGGGCCCTTTTGACTCGGACCCTTTTTTCATGGAACTCTTTTGATCCAGGCGCTTTTGACGAGTAGCGTTTCTATTCGGCCCCATTTCACTCGGGCCCTTTTTTGCACACATTTTGACCCAGACCGTTTAGACACGGGACCGTCTAACTCGGGCCGGTTAGTAGCGGGGCCACTTTTTGATCTGGGCACATTTGACGCAGGGCCATTTGACTCGGGTTCTTTTATCGTGGGACCCTTCTATGCGGGCCGTTTAGATGCGGGTACTTTTCACTCAGACCCTTTTTCTTACGGAGATCTTTTGCCCCGGGCCCTTTTGACGCGGGACGGTTATGACTCGGACCTTTTGTACCGGAGCCCCTTTTACCCGGGCTCGTTTAAGGCAGGTCCCTTTTCACTCTTGTTCTTTTGTCGTGGGACCCTTTTGACTGGCCTTCTGATGAGTGTCCTTTTCATTCCGGCCTTTTCGACTCCTGCCCTTTCGTACCGGAGACATTTGACCCGATCTCTTTTGTCGCGGTACCCTTTTGACTCGTTCCCTTGTAGAGTGGAAACTTTTGACTTCTGCCCTTTTTTTGCTGAGACTATTTGAAGCGGACCATTTCAACGTGGTGCCGTTTGACTCTGGTTCTTTTATTGTGGGACCGTTTAGATGTTGGACCTACTTTTCAAGGTCGTTTAGATTCGGGTCCTTTTGACTCAGGCCCTTTTTTGCGCAGATTTTTTTACACGGGCCCTTTTGACACGGGGCCGTTCGACTCGGGCTTTTTACCAAGGCCACTTTTCGAGGTGGCTCCGGTTTTCCCAGGCCCTATGACTGGGGTCATTTTGTCGTGAATCCCTTTTAAGCCGGGCTCTTTTCATAAATGTCGTTTTAATTCGGCCCATTTTGACTCATGCCTTTTTGTTGCGGAGATCCTTTAATCTGTTCCCTTCTGACGGAGGGCCTTTTGAATCGGGTCGGTCCCTTTCGATTCAGGCCCTATTTCTGAGGGGCGTTTTGATTCTGGCTATTTTGACTGAGCCCTTTTTGGTGCGGAGAAATTTTAACCCTTTCCATTTTAACGCAACGCCTTTTGACTCGGGCCCTTTTGTAGCGGGGCTCTTTTCGACCTAGCCTCGTTTCACGCAGGGCTTTTTGAATCTTGTCCTTTCGTCGTCGGACCCCTTTGGGCCTGGCCCTTTTTATGAGGAGCGTTTTGATTCGTTTTTTTTTTACTTAGGCCCTTTTGTTGCGTAGACCTTTTGAGCCGGGGCCGTTATGACTCGGGCTCTTTCGTAGTGGGGTCCCCTTTGACCTTGCTCGATTGAGACAGGTCCCTTTTTACTCGGACGCTTTTGTCATGGAACCATTTTAACCCGGTTCTTTTGATTCGTGTCCTTTTGACTTCTGCCTTTTGTTGCGGAAAACTTACCAGCCGAGCACTTTTGTCGCGGGGCTGTTATGGCCTGGCCCTTTTCTAGCGGGGTCACTTTTAAATCGGGCCGTTTTTGAGGAGAATTTTTGACCCTGGTCCTTTTCACGGGGGACCTTTCGACCCGGGCCCTTTTGATGTGGGTGTGTTTTGACTCGAGCCCTTTTGTAGCGGGACCCCTTTCAACCCGTTACCGTTTGACGAAGGGCCCTTTTGACTCGGGCCCTTTTTCGCGAGCCGTTGCAGGGTGCAGTAAAATTAGTTACGCCATTGTTCATATCTTTTTCTTTCTATTCTCTCAACATCACATCTGGATATGAATATTGTGACTAATAGACTACAGCGGCGAAAGACGATATACGCTATTAATTATAAATATTATGACTTTTAACTTAACGTATATAGGGAATAAACGAAAAACTCTATATCAGTCTTTCCCCCTTCTCCCCCATTGAAAAAAAATCCTGCGGGCGTTAGTGATTATGATGTTGCTTAATTACTGTATTATATTGTTCTATACACAGATTAAATTCTTTTGTATATTATATAATAATAAGAACCTTATCTGCATTTATTACGGTCCTTGCTTTGCGACAGCGAAACATATACACTTTCAGCGTAATCAGTTTCCATTCTCAAATAATAACACTGAGGAGAATGAAATAATTCACGCACAGATTTATGACATAGAAAAGTGTTCCTGCAAATATGTTGTAAATTCCTAAAGAGTAAAAAGTGGTAGTAGCAGTGTTTAGCTGTTATTAACTTAACATACTGTATAAGACAATAAATTGAAAACTGAGAATTCGAATCTTTTCAGAGAAGACGCTTCAAATTTACGCCTTTACTGTCTATACCTACGTTATTTTCCTAGTGAAAAAAAAACCTACAAAATTAATCAGAATTTCTTATGCAACCATCCCTTCCTTGGAGTACTGCGCGGTCACATACCCGTCATTGCAATGTAAAGACACTTTTGGCGACGAGGATACAACCTCTAGTACTCTTTGTAACCATCAAACGATGCGAAATAAACAGATAACTACGTGCATGGGATATGACTGTTGTCATATAAATAGATGTGTTTTCTTAACGTGAAATTTTCACCTAAAGGGTATGCCACTCTAACGATAATGCGTTTGTGCGACCAATGATAACAATAAAACTATATCCGGAATTATCTAGTACTCTGTCGCAGAATGTGAGTTTAGCACATAAAACATTGAGGCCGTCTTACATGCATGGGCGTAAGCAACTGCAAAACGTGTCTAAAATTTTAACTCGACACTAAAATATAATAAAAGGCGTGTACGATTTGATGGCGTCTACTAAACGCTGCGCTCGTGGCACAAATATCCTTTTGTCAAATTCCTTACATACAGAACCAGAAAGACCACAGCGTAAAATGGTTTCCTGATACTCATTGCTAGTGCGCTGAGTACCAGAGGATTGTATTTTCAGACGAATCTCACTTCAATATATTCCGTCCTGATGTCACATACAAGAAAGACAGAGTTATGGTAACCACGATCTAATACTGTGTACGGTAACCACGATCTGTCGATCGACTTGTACGGTGTTCTGGTGAGTCATAAGTACAACATACTGTCCATTCTTCTATACACTAAAAGGAAGTTCATCAGTAGATATGAGGCTCTAGAGGTTTATTAAGAAGGTTCTAGAGCTTGAGATCACATTCTTCATATTTAGATAAATCTTGGCATCATATTTTAGTAGGACAATGTACAATCAAATGTTTCCCCAAATATTATGCTATTCTCGCAAGATGAAACAGACTTATATGACAGTCTAATATATAGCCTATCGAATACAAGAAAGATGGAATTGGCCAAGACAACATTTATCAAGGACCTCCAGTACCAGATACTGACAATGTTTATTAAGCTCACGTGTAAACAAAGGATATAATTGTTTCAGCAGCAATGTGTATCAAAGAAATATAATGAGAGACCGTCTGCAACGTTAATAACTGTCAGTGAATCAGGCAATCTGCACTTTCCCTTTTAGCATTTGCATCAAAATAGATGCTACTTCAAAGGAAAATATCTTTTGTATTATAGAGTCTGCTGCAATACGTTCCAAATACACGACTGAATTTAAAACGGATGTAATGTCAGCATATATTCCATTTGAAATTAAATTTTATTTCTTGCGTTTTCCTCCTTTAAACGTGTTAATACTCGTAAGTACGAGACAATTTTATGAATGTGGTTTTAGAAGGAACTGTAATACATGGACAACAGACTCACGCACAAGAAGTAATAAGGTCAACCAACAGAGCTTCTCTCCACCATCCGAAGTCATTCAAATCATTGAAAATATGAAGCCTGCAAATGTTTTAGTAAGTAAATGTGTTTTGAATTTCATTTTAATTTACTTTTAATAAAATAACTCTACTCACCATCATAGGTATTGAGATCCATTGAAGTGTATACTGAAATAACAAGTCCCTGTCCGCTTGATAGTACTTGTTCCTCTCTAGAATCGATCTTGTGCTCCCATCCATGGTTGACATGTCTCTATTAAAATAATGAATTTCAAATAAATTATCTTTATTCTAAATACGCTATTCTGAACATATTTTCGGAAAATCTCGAATGCATCAACCCGCTCGAACAAATTCGCACTAGAAAATGTATTATGAGGCAAGGATGCTGGTCCTAGTATGGCGTTTCCAGAACAATAGCTAACCTAGATAGTAAGCTGATCATAGTGTACATAGAAGACAGTCCATAGTTTGAAGGCCACTGAACAACATAACGAATGTGCTTGGGTTGCAGAAACTATGTACTCACTGCGAAGATGACGACTGGGTCTGCAACAGGCTCTCTGCTCGTTAAGAATAATTGATACTTACGTTGGTTGAAAATTCAGTGATCCATTGGTTTTGTGTATGATTAAAGCAAGTAGAAGTTTCTTTTTAAAAAAGAGTCCACAGTGAGCTCAAAATGCATCTTCTAGTACCCTGATTAAAGGTACGGTGACGGCTAATGCAATCGGAAACAATAGCAGTTACATATGAGTTCTTGAACGCTAAATAATCAATTGATAAAAGCAGGTTTCTGCGTTTACTCAGGCTTGTAGATGAGCGAAAGAGAGAATATACTATGCAGAATCCACACCTATCATTCTACGTAGTATGGAAGTAAAAGATATACATGGTGGACAATATACACGTACTAAGATACGTCCTTATAATATTTAAAATAACAGATACAAAACGCCGAAATTTCGTAAAATGCAAATATCAACATGGAACCATTGTTTGACATACACTGCCATTCAGCACCATTAAAAATGTTGCCGACCCAACACTAAATTGTATTTTTCTAATTACAGTACGTCAGATTTTTACATATTTCAAATCACCATGTTAAATGAAAACTTACAATAGCACACGTGAGTACAGTATTGCAACCTAAACACCCTATAGTATCACAAACTTCGAAAAACATCCCAATTCAGGAGGGTTTTACACTTCTACAAACTAGAATTGCACCTGAATTTTTCTAAACACTTATAATTGTGAGTATGGGGAAGAGTAGTGAAGCCCTCCTAACACACCTTGCTGTTTTCTGTTTGAAATATTCAAGTCCTATTCCATTATATAATGGAATGTTAGTTTCAGAACAAACTAGTCCCTTGGAAAGGGCAGAAAAATTTTTGTTTACTGCTAGAAAACACACACGCTTTTTAGTCCAAAGAAAATCATATAAAGACAAGGAGAATTTTAAGGAAATCCTTCACTATCAATACAGCTGACACATCGCAGATCAGTTTGTTTTAATACCCGTACATGTTTAGTTAATCTTTTTCTGTTGATATTCAAAACTTTTGAACCTAGTTCAAATTCTACTTTTTCCTTTTATTTATTTTTTAAAAACCTTTTCCGTTACTCTTAGTTCCCTGTTTCTAATTTCATGATTCGCTTTGTAACCAACTGGAGTTCGTGGTCCATGTTCGGGCTGTCATTTATTTGTAACCGGCTGAGGTTCGGGTCATTGTTCGAGCGAACATTTATTTGTAACCACTCCGTATTCTGTTCGCTGTCCGTAGCTCGTGGTACTACCAATAAGTATACTCCTGATACTTTAACTTACCTGGACAGGACGATGAAGGACCTCTCCAAGAAAGGTTACAAACTGTTTCCAAAAAGCTCGTCGGTCTCAATAATGAGATGAGCATTAGGCACCGAGAGGTTCGGGTGTCTCGTCTCGAAAACCTCACGGACGATCAGACGGTCATCCAGACCATAACACACACAAACATCACTCATACAATCAACGAAAACACACTGGATTAAATAACACTATACTTATTTATTAGAGCACTAGTATAAAAAAATAATAAAAAAATAACAAAAAGAAATGAACACAACACTGAACACTGAGGATGTATAACAATTTTAGTCGCTGAAATCACGCTTTGCCCTTTATATATATATATATATATATATATATATATATATATATATATATATATATATATGATTATGATTCAGATATCACTACAAATTCTTCTCTCACACCATTGACACACTTGGGGGATTAGCACTGGGGAAAAGTTGTTTGGATCGTCCCACGATGAATCCAGTTGTTAAGCTGAACAGTCCTGCAGCGTAAAGGTAAATCTTGAGTAAATAAACGAAAAGAAGGTCTCCACAGTTGAATACTGATATTGGAGGGCGCGTATATAACTTTTGAAACGCACAAGGTCTGCGGACCTGGGATTTCACTAGTTGGGGCTAGCCGTAAGAAATCGTCCTTCACCGGCTAAATAGCTTGTGCCCCTTCACAAAACTTAACCAACGCAAAGTGCGTGGTGGCTGCGTACAACACCGGAGTCGAACTCTCTGAGCATCCAAGCTCAAGCTACGGGTTGCAATGGTCAACTGAAAAGTGTTGGCAGTTCATTTCAAAAATCGCTCAGTTAACTCACCTGTATGCACATACAAACAGAATATGGAAAACAATTTATGTTAATTTTAGCCAACTGCCTATAATGCACTAGACACGGCGATAACACTGGCCTGAGAAAGTACAGATAAGGGACTGCAAAAACTGTGAGGCTGGTGCCACTTTGGCTACTGGGACATCTGGTCAGCCCGTATTTCTCTAATCTATTGTAATGTTTCCATAAGTGATTAAAGAAAGCACTTAATTCAGTTCCCAATAACTGCAGAATATATACTGTGTATTAGGGTGGGCCGAAAAAATTTTTTTAAGATATTCAGGATTGAGTAGTTATCAAAAGTTGTGCATTGGTACGAAATGAAGCCATGCCAAATATGTTGATTTTAAAACAATATTTAACCGGGCCCCCGTGGCCCTAAAGTTCCCAATTTTTTGTTCAAATACAATGATTTTAGGTAATAATAACATTTTACCAGACAATACTATTAATACATAAAACATGAAATACATGGTTTCAATATACGCAAATAACTATTAAGAGCTTAACTAACTTTCATAACTACCATATTAACACACGAAAATCCTTTGTGTTGAGCCCAGCTCATAACTCAAACTTTAAGAGAATATCACTTTTTCGCATCTGGATGCAAAATACATAACACTGGCTTTCCGAAGGCGGCGCTTACATTGCTGAATTCAAATCAACTAGAAACAATATGGCTGCGAGCCTCTCTTCCTGTATTGTCTTGACTTCGAATTAAGCATATGATTTTGAATTACAACTCAAAATGCAAAACGATCATTAACCCCATTAAGAAATGAGATATCCCCCATTAAGAGCCAAATTAAAGAAATTTAAGAACGGTGCTCAGAAGCTATGTGATATGTTCTCTTGCAAATGCTGCGATAGATTAACCTGTAAGTGTGGTAAATCAAATTATATACCGCTTTTGGACTGGGAGCTCATATTAGATCAGATAAATCAGAGACAAATGACGAGTTGCAATGTAGATGAAGCAGAAACCCATAGGCTCAAAAGAAAGCATGACACACAGATCGATTATGATGCTACGGAACCAATTACAAGAGGGTTACAATCGTTAGCCTCAATCCCGTACTTGGAACATACATTAAGCGCTTCCACCCCGAATTCAGACGATGAAGAGTTCGCATGGAGCAATCATTTGGAGAATAAAATCTAAAGTAAACCTAAATAAACAATAGTGAGCCCTAAACAAATGAGTACCGCAAAAGATTTAACAGGTATATCGAATAGGTCGGCTGCTAAAATTGTATCCGCTGTTTTAGAAGATATGAATTTACTGAACAAAACTAACTAAGACAAGGTAGTAGATAAAAACAAAATCCGTACGAAACTAGCAAAAATGAAAAAGAAAAAAGAAACCGTCTACAGTGTAAAGCTACTAATTTTAAGGGTCTCTATTTTGATGTCCGAAAATACCAAACTATAGTTCTAATTGACAACTGCAATAGGCAAAGCACTGAAGAATATGCGGATTATATCGATTTGACCGATTGGTCAGAAGTAATAGTAACGAAACCTCCAATTTCGGCTAACGTATCAACAGAAAAACCAACCGAAATGATTGTGGAAAAGAGGAGGTTTCAGTTTGTCACGTTCCCCTTCCACACACAGGCTTTGGAGAGGTGTGTAAAGGTAGTAACAGAATCTTCTTCAGAAGTATGCGGGAGTGTTGCATGAGACGGTTATATTCGAGCAAAACTGGAAGCACGAAAGTATCTACCAAGCTTCGAACATAAATCTCAATATTTTGTTCTAAGATTCAACTAAGGAGCTTTAAGTAAGAGGAGGGTGGGTGGGAGGAACTCGCTGTGTAGCCACCTCCACGTGGTGAGTTCTGCGCTGGTTTGGTGTTTGTTGGTCAATTTTTCAACCTTACCTTATGTATTTGTGTCCGTACTATTATATCTACTAAACACCAATCAGGCGAAGAGCTGCACATCAGATCAGAACATTTAAAATCCTGGGGTCAAGTTAAAGTATTAGGAATCTTAACCAATTTTCTATACATACTTAAAATAATGGTATTTATATTTTAAAAAAATAATAATAACACTTTTCGGACCCGCAGGGCCTGCTGAAATATTTTTTTCTGCCTCTGTTTTGGGGAAGAAACATAGCATTATACAACTTTTACACGGTACTCAAACTTAATTTTCTAAAAACAAATATTTCAATATTTTCACTACTCACAACCATATTTTTTCAGCATTAACGTTCTTTTGGGCTCCCGGGGCCCGGTTAAATATCTTTTTATCCGGCTCTGTTTTGGTGAGGAAACATGACATTATAAATTTTGCACGGTACTCAAACTTAACTTTCTAAAAAAATATATTTCAATAATATTTTCACTATTCACAACTTTTTTTCAAAATTAACGTTCTTTGGGGCCCCCGGGGCCCGGTTAAATATCTTTTTATTCGGGTCTATTTTAGTGAAGAAACATAATATTATACAACTTTTGCATGGTACTCAAACTTAACTTTCTAAAAAAAAAAAATCAATATTTTCACTACTCGCAACTATTTTTTTTTTCAAAATTAACGTTCTTTGAGGCCCACGGGGCCCGATAAATATCTTTTAATCCGGCTCTGTTTTGGTGAGGAAACATAATATAACATTATACAACTTTTGCACGGTACTGAAACTTAACTTTCTAAAAATATATTTTAATAATATTTTCATCTGGCTACTTTTTTTTTAAAATTAGCGTTCTTTCGGGCCCCCCGGGGCCCGGTTAAATATCTTTTTATCCGGCTCTATTTTGGTGAAGAAACATAACGTAATATTATACAACTTTTGCATGGTACTCAAACTTAACATTCTAAAAAATATATTTTAATAATGTTTTCATTGCTGGCTACTTTTTTTTTCAAAATTAACATTCTTTGGGGCCCCCGGGGCCCGGTTAAATATCTTTTAATCCGGCTCTGTTTTGGTGAGGAAACATAATATAACATTATACAACTTTTGCACGGTACTCAATATTAATTTTCTAAAAAAAATTTTTTTCGGACGTTTTCGGCCCACCCTACTGTGTATATAATGAGTCAGGGAGAAACACTGAAGTGGTTAGTCACTAACTGAAATGTTCTCAGCAAAAGCAATGTCTTAAATATATATATGAGAAAACGATGAAAGACTTCTTTGTCCAATTGTGTGGGAAAGAAGCAATACCCACCAAAGAAAGAACTTATGTGCGTTGTAGAATAAAGTACAAATCGAAAATAATAATCACTGTCTACGAAATATACAGAGTGTCCACAAAAAATCCTTCTATAACCTGGTAGCGGTTATATCTTCCTTCTTTCTTTCTTTTTGAAAGGTGGCTGACTAATTGCCGTTTCTATCCGATAATGTTCCACACTCCAAGGAAATGAATAGTCTGAGCAGTTATTCCTCTTTTAAGGGTACAAAGATGCTACCAAATTGTTACTGAAATGGGTTAAAGCATTTGTTTTCTCCAAGTATGTGTATTTAGGAAGAGGTGCTATGGATTTCCCTCCGACAAATATGTATGCCTCCTTGATGAAGACAATTTTAATCTCTAGCACGAGCAATTTTCCTCCCTCTAGATTTTTTCGAATACACATCAGAATAGAAATAGAGAACAACTTGTATTTTGTAGACAAAAGTATTATAATTAGTAATAAATATTGTTATAGAGATTGGTTTACCAAAACTTAGTTAGATGTTTACCCTATCCGTGCATCCGTCCGTCCACAAGACGAAACAATTTTAAAGATTATTTGATGAATCACCGCCAAATTAGTTTAGTATATTGAGAGTAAAAAGCTTGGAATCGAATTTGATTATGAAAGTAATATTAAAACCGAAAGAAATAGGAAATAAACAATCAACGGTTTTTACATTGATCACTGTAGATAGAAAGCGTTATATATATATATATATATATATATATATATATATATATATATATAGAGAGAGAGAGAGAGAGAGAGAGAGAGAGAAGCAGTTTGCTCAGTTTTCTGTAATCGATTAACCCTTGTACGTCCCTCAATTTTTACCTACACATAAATTCCTCTGGGTCAAAATGGACCCATTCATTTTTTAATGTTGCAATTTATAGCTTACACCGCATTTTCACACGCAGTGACAGGTTGTGTTGTGTGTTGTGACTGATTTGTGGCATGTATCACAAAAGTTGGGGAAACAGTGATGATTTCAGGGGCTGGCCCAGGGAAAATCCTCCCCCGGAGCAACGAAATTCACCGCCGAGCGCTTGAGATTTTGGCAGAAATTTCTATAAAACACGATTTTTTTACACATTTCCCCCCTCTGTGCACCGAAATTCCCCCAGGGAAAAATGTTCTGAAATCAATACTAAATGCCAAACCTTTACGTGGGTATCTCTGGCTGGGAACATGTAGGCCTACTACAATATGTTTAAAATACATGAGATATCACTTATTGTCCTCAAATATTTATAAATAGTTTTACATTTTTTTAAATATTTCCCGAAATTTAAAATGTTCTGAGGCAACCGTGTATCAGAACACTGAAACATCTCTCTCTCTCTCTCTCTCTCTCTCTCTCACACACACACACACACACCTTCTGTTTTCCTTCATGTGCTATATCTACATGTATGTGTATGTAAAATGTTCTGCTACTAGCTGATTTTATTTAGGATAGTTTTAGTTGGGTTAGGCCATACATTCCTATTAACTTTTATTGAAAGACCTCTGAGAACAATATCCATGAAAGTGATCACTACAAAATCGATTTTTACGTTACTTCAAACATGTGACTGCTTACATCTGAACATCTTACTGCTTCTGACATTGCTCACAAATCTGAGTGGAATGATTTTTACAGTTACATTTGTTACACAAACTGCATTTGATCGTACTCTTGTTGTCTGTTCCCTTGCACATATGGTATCTACCTCTTTTCCTCGGCACATCAGGGCTACTCGTCGTTTGATGCACACACTCCCTCTGTGTCTGTCCACGGAGCGAGTGTACGACTTCTATGGCTGCACTTTTTCTTAGCATATTTTTCCTTTGTTTGATGTAGTTTTCAATCAGAGCTTTCCAAGATTCTCCAGAATATCCGCCTCTTCCTCGGATTCGGTTTTTGCTCGTTTGGAAACACCTTTGTAAAGAGGACGTAAGGATTATAAGCGGAAATGTCCAAAATATTGCAGAATACAACTATAGGCCATGTGTTTGTCTTTCGTTTCGTCTTGTAAGTGCATACCATTTTATCTAGTGTATCCACTGCTCCTTTTCTTGCATTGTAGTCAAGAATCATTTGTGTTTTTTTCTTCTCAGATTCACTAATTTTACTGTCATTGTGCATTGTGCTCTGCAGAACTACGCATCTGTTCTTTTTCGGAATATAAGATACAAAGGTTGTATCTGTGGTGAAAGCAAACTTCGAATCGTACTGAGCGCGGCCTTTGACATCTAGTAGCGTTGGTGGAATGGATGACACACAGTCATGGTCATAAGTATTCGTACAGTGCAAACATTGAAGAAAAGACACATATTTCTGCCATTAGGTAAATACTTAGACGCATGTGTTGTGCGAGACATATGCTTCATTCAGCAAAGAATATGCACAAAATAGACGGAAACATAGATTGATTTGCTAAAACAATGAAAAGAAACAAACAATATGCACTGTGTGCTGGACATAAGTATTCGTACAGCTAACGAAAAGTGCTCTGGTTATGAATGACAAACCATAAATATGTTGGCTTAATACTTCGTATGCATGCCTCGCTTTCGAATAACCTCCCTCAATCTGTTGGGCATTGAATGAACAAGAGACGTAGTGGTTTCTCGTGTAATATTCTGCCACTCTTGCAAAAGTATCTCTTTCAGTCTAGTTTTATTAGTTATTTCATGTTTTCGTGTGCGCGTTTCCAATTCACTCCACAAATGTTCAATGGGGTTCAGGTCTGGGGACTGCGCTGGGGTTTTCAGGGTATGAGGCGTGTGGTATAGTAACCACATACGCACAAGCGCGGCGGTATGATTAGGGTCGTTGTCCTGTTGGAAGCAATAATCTTGTCCAAGACCCAATTTATCCACACTCTTCTGTAAATTTCGTTTTAGGATGTCTAAATATACATATTTATCCATCGTTCCGTCAATAAATACAAGCTCTCCAACGCCAGCGGTAGATATACAGCCCCAGACCATCACCCCTCCACCACCATGCTTAACTGTCGCTTGTATATTCTGAACCTCAAGCTCAGTATTGGGTCTTCTCCACACTAAAATTATGCCATCATTGTGGAAAATATTAAATTTATTTTCATCTGTAAACAATACCTGATCCCAGAAGCCTGTACTTTTACTTACATGCTCCTGTGCAAACTTTAAGCGCCATTTTCTGTTTTTCTTATTGATGAATGGTTTTCGTCTCGGTACCCGCGCTCTGTACCCAGCTCGATTGAAATGTCGCCGAATAGTTCGTGAGGACACTTGTTTCCCTAAGTGTTCATGTACATATGCCGCTATCGCTGACGATGACCCTTTCGGCGTTTTCTCCATAATTCTCAACACTATCCGTGTTTTCCTCGTAGTGAGCTTTTGTGGACGACCCACCCTTTCACTGTTTATGTATATTGTTTTCCCTTTATATCGTTCTACTATACACTGTACAGTCGAACGACTTCTGTCCACTATTTCTGCGATTTGTGAATACGATTTGTTCTTCTGAAATAGTGGTAGAATCAGTTTCCTTTCCTCGGGTGTGGTTCCTTTCCTTTTCCGCCCCATTATCTCTTTCTAGGTTACAGCGAACACAACCTCACACTTCACCTGACACTTCGAGCGTCTCAGTAATGACTATCTACTCTCTGCCTGCTGGCACTAGTGATTTGATGGTACTTGTCTAGTATTATTCTGTGGTGTACGAATATATATGTCCAGGCAAATATCGCTCTACCCACGCATTTCCTTTATTTGTACATTCCATAGTAAGGATATTTCTACGAATTCGTGTTGAGTCTACTCTTCCAACTGCAGGGACATATCTGTGTTGGAGACATAACTCCCTCATTCACCATTTGCCTGTCAATGAATTGTTAATTCTGGCACAGGTGCTGTATGAATACTTATGTCCAGTACTGTATTTTTTCTCATTGTTCCAAGCAGCGTGATATTCTTCTTTAGAAGCGACTGTGCCAGTTCATAGGATGTAAAAATTTGTCACATGTAATGTTGTGGCCTTTTAGACCAACAGAAAGATCGAATACTACTCGCATGGCTTGATTACGTTCAGGGCCACTTTGAAATTTTCCTCTGTAAGGTTGAATGTTATACACATAACTTGTATTGTTGACGTATAATACCCAAAACTTTAAGCCGTATTTCGCAGATTTATTTTGCATATATACTCGAAAAGGACAATTTCCTCGAAATCCTACGAGATGCTCGTCCACTGGTAGAAACACATCTGAATTGTACATTTTTGGTAGATGTTCAACCCATTTGACCCACAGTTCACGAAATGCCGCTAATTTGTGGGTTTCACGTCTTTGAGGTCGTGTCTGGCGATCATCAAATCGAAGCACCCTTGATATCATTTTGAACTTTTTCAGTGACATGGTGGCGCGAAAAATCCGACGACCTGTTGTATCGTCCACAAACTTTCTGTTGACTCGTTGTGAGATTTATAAACACCTGATAAAAACAGTAAATCTATATGCTTCTAAATCCACATTATCTAAATCTTTCCACGCACTCCCATACACAGGGCTACCTTCTTTGTTTGTATTTAAAATCAAAATATTACTTACACATGGCGGAAAAAAAGAAAGATGAATGTTCATCATGAATACGTGAAACTGAATATTTCGTAGGACCTGGGGTTCAATGAACAATGTTTCGAGCTGTATACCTTCCTACAGATGACAGTGGTGTTATACACCATTGAATGGTTTTGTCTTTTGAAAGTTCAATGTTCCCTTGTATACACGACTCCAAAAGTGCATTACCACATGCAATTCTCCTTTTCCTGCAATAGCAGGCACCCCAAAAGCTCGGCGCTTCGGTTGGTTGCGAATTCGAAAGGCGTTCGACCAAACCTCAATTTTGTAGCAAATATATCAGTGCGGCAAACTGCAAATAATAGAATAAAACAAATTGTTAAGAATGACAATTTTATTATCGTGACGGAGTTGGATGACTTCAAAAGTTATAAAATGTTCTTATTTAAGCAGTTCAAACAAGATGAATGGCAAGAAACAGATATCAGAGGAAACCATTTCTCTCCTTCCCTCCCAAAAAAGAATCTCATAAAAATATATATATATATATATATATATATATATATATATATATATATATATATATATATATATATATATATATATATAGGTTAAATGCAAAGGTTTAATATAAAAGCCCAAATCAAAATTTAAAAAGTTGACACCCGAAAGGCAGGAACAATTGAAACGAAATGAGTGCAATTGTGCACAGATATTGCAGACGTAAAATGAAGGAATACGGGTTTCGTATTTTAATAGAAAACGGTTGGGTGGGGCATGGGCACCTCCAAACATTTGATCACGAAACAACAAAAGTGTTGGTAACAGTAAGTCAGATATGTGTAAAGAACATGAAGAATTGCAGCGAAAATTTACGCATGGATAATACGAGAAAACAAACGAATACGTTTTTTATTTCCTGCGGAAAAACGGTTTTAGGGGCAAACGGCCCAACCGAAAATTTTGAGTGTTGACGCCCGAAAGGCAAGTAGAAATGAACCAAACTGAAGAACTTGTGCTCAGATATTATAGACATAAAATGAGGGATTACGGGTTTAGTATATTCCTGGAAAAAAGAGGATTGTTTGGGGCAACGACCCCTCCAAACCTTTGATCACGAAATATCGAAAGTACTAGTAACAGCATGTCAGATGTGTGTATAAAGGTCATGAAGAATTGCAGCATAACTTTGTGTATGGACAAAACGTCAAATATGAACGCATACAGTTATTTTATTTTCTGCAGAGAAACGGTTTTTAGCTTGCAAAAAACACACCAGAAAATTTTGAAAGTAGATTCTGAATGCTAAGAGGAAGTGAACCAAAGTGAATGTAATTTTGTACAGGCATTGTAGACGTGAAATGATTATACGGGTTTCGTATTTTCCTTCAGAAAACGGTTGGGTGGGGCACTGAACCATACAAACCTCTCATCACGAGAAATCAAAAGTGCCAGTAACAGTGTTTTAGATGTGTGTTAAGGACATAAAGAATTTCAACATAACTTTATGTATGGACAATACGCAAAAAAAAAACAAACATATACTGTTTATTATTTTCTGCGGAAAATCGGTTTGAGGGGGCAAAGTCCCCCACCAAAAATGTGGAAACTTGACAGCCGAAAGGCAAAAAGAATGAACCAAAGTGAATGAAGTTGTGAACAGATTTTGTAGACATAAAATGAGGGAATACGGGTTAATATTCCTGGAAAAAAAGGGTTGTTTGGGGCACCGAACCTTTGAACACGAAATATCGAATGTGCTAGTAACAATATGTCAGATGTGTGTAAAGGACTTGATGAATTGCATCATAACTTTGTGTATGGACAATACGCAAAAAATAAACGAATACTGTTGTTTTTATTTTCTGCGGTAAAACGGTTTTAGGGGGCTAAAGAGCCCACCCCAAACTTTTTAAAGTTGAATCCCGAAAGGTAAGAAGAAGTGAACCAAAGTGAACGAAATTTTGCACAGATATTGCAGATATAAACTGACGGAATACGAATTTCGTATCTTCCTGTAATAAACGGTTAAGTGGGGCACGGACCCCTCGAAACCTTTGATCACGAAATATCAAAAGTGCTAGTACAAGTATGTCAGATGTTTGTAAAGGACATGAAATATTTGAACGAAACTTTTTGTATGAATAATAAGTAAAAAATAAATGAATACGCGTTTTTTTATTTTGTGTAAAAAAATGGTTTTAGGGGGCAAAAGCTCTCACTCAAAAATTTGAAAGTTGACGCAAGAAAGACAAGAAGAAATGGACCGAAATGAATTAAATGTGCACAAGTATTGCAGAGGTAAGATGAGGGAATATGTGTTTGGTATTCTCCCTGAAACAAAAAAAACTGTTGAGTGGACCGAGACTTTGAGGGGCGAGAGGGGTGGACCAAAGCGAATGAAATTTTATGTAGATATTGGGTGTGTAAACTATGGCCTTTCGTGTTTCACATGTGTCGTCTCTCTATCCGATTTCTTTAAATTTTTCAGATCAACTACAAACCCAAACAGTATAGCGTGTTTTATAGTATTTCAGGCGGCACTTATAACCCTTATAATGTTTTTGCGCATAGACAAAAATACGTGTCGATTTATTTCCAGTTTACTCTTGATCTGCCAAATTCGAAACAAAACGGATAGGGAAACTTGAGAAATACGAAAAGGCTTATTTCACATAGGGTGTATATAAAATCAACACACAATTTCATTTGTTTCGGTCCACTCCTTCCTCCGCTATTACGGAAATATTTACTTTTTTCGGATGGAGCCTAGGCCCAAACACTGTTTTTCCGCAAAAAATAAAACACGGTTCATTTATTGTTTTGGAATATTACGAAGTTTCGTTGCAATTCGAAATATTCTGTAGGAACGTCCGACATATGCTTATTTGCAATTTTGATAATTAGTAATCAACGGTTTGTAAGGTCCGTGCCTCACTCAACCGCTTTTTTCCAGGATAATACGAAACCCAATTATCTCATCTTACGTCTACAATATCTGTGCACAATGTAATTCAATTCGGTGCAGTTCTTCTTGCCTTTTGGGCCTCAAATTTCAAAATTTTGGGTGTGGCTTTTGCCCCCTGAAAATAATTTTCCCTCAGAATAAGAAACCGTATTCGTTCTTTTTTTTTTTTTTTTTGCGTATTGTCCCTACACAATGTGTTGTAATAATTCTTCATGTCCTTCAAGCACTTGTGACATACTGTTATTAACAATTTTGATATTTTATGATCCAAGTTTTGGAGGGGTTTGTGTATCATCTAAACTGTTTTTTTTTTTTTCAGGACAATAAGAAACATGTATTTCTAATTTCATGTCTACAGTATCTATGCACAATTTCATTCACTTCAGTTCACATCCTCTGGCCATTTGGTCTCAATTTCCAAAATTTTGGGTGGGAGCTTTTGCCCCTAGAACCTTTTCTTCGCACAAAATAGAAAACCCGTATTCGTATACTTCTTCCATACTGTCCCTACACAATGTGTTGTTCCAATTTTTCATGTCCTTCAAGCACTTCTGACATACTGTTATTAGCACTTTTGATATTTCACGATCAAAGTTTAGGAGGGGTCTGTGTCCCACCTAAAGGTTTTCCTTATTTCAAGAAAATAAAAATCCGTATTCCCTCATTTTATATCTACAATATCTGTGTACAATTTCATTGACTTCGGTTAACTTCCTCTGGCCTTTCGGGCCTCAATTTAAAAAGCATTGGTTAATTTTTGCCCCCTAAAACCGTTCTTCCGCAGAATATTAAAAAAAAGTATTCCTTTATTTTTTGCGTATTGTTCTTACACAAAGTTTCGTTGCAATTCTTCATGTCCTTTACACACATCTGACATACTGTTACTAGCACTTTCCATATTTCGTGATGAAAGTTTTGGAGGTTTCAGTGCCGCACCTAACCGTTTTTCTAGGAAAATACGAATCAAGTATTCCCTAATTTTGTCTGCAAAATGTGTGTAAAATTTCGTTTACTTCTGTTCAATTTCTTTGCCTTGCGGGCGTCAACTTTCAAAATTTTGCGTGGGGGCTTTTGCCCTCTGAAACTGTTTTTCCGCAGAAAATAGGAGACACGTATTCGTTTATTTCATGTGTAATATCTACCTGCCAAATTTTATCAAATTCGAAGTGTTACACATCGGAAGTGTTACTTGTTAGTAACTAATATTCCTTTAAAATTTTGGAAGCTAGGTGGCTCAGTGGTAGAGCGTTCACCTCCGGTGCTTGAGGTTCCATGTTCGAACCCAGCTCGCGCTGTGTTGACTTTGTGGTGGACAAACACCGTGCTCGTGTGTTTTCTCGGGGTTTACCCGTTTCCTCCCACATTTTTCATTCCACCATTTCACTCATCTCTCATCATCACCGATTCCTTTAGCCTCACCGCCATAAACGTGGGATGAAAAACTTTAAGATTTCATTTGACTTTTTCTTTAATATTTTATGAACAAATAGTGTGAATTAAAGATTATATAAGCGAAAAATTGAGATCTATTGCAAGTTTCGACTCCTTTCAACATTGAAGGAAATGACAGCGCAGGTATTTAGATTCAAGGTAGACATAAAATTTGAAACTGAGATTTCACTATATTTCTGTCATCATTTTAATGCACACTGTAAAGTTCTTAAATGCTAATTAAGTCAGGATTTTGCATCCAAATTAAGTTGCATCAGATTAATTGTTAGAAAACCCGAATTGGCGATGCGAATTTAAGATTAGTCGATACCTTAGATAACATGGAAAAAAAGTTGAAGAGTGTAACCTAAGTGTGTAGCCAAGTAGGTTGCGAGGCGTTTTAATAAATTGCATGTCTTCTACTCGCCAGAGTCACCTCATTGGTTTCATTTTCTTTGGAAACAAAACACTTTTATCATGAGTTACATTAGCATACAGTACATGAATGACAATTTATATTATGATAGAAATAGTATGAATTTTAATAGAAAAAGTGCAGAAACTCGATAATTATTACGTAGTAAGATTTTAATAGATTCAGTGCTTCATCGTGCCGTGTGTGAACTTATGAAATAATTATCGCCCTTGACGCTCTGGTATACACTGGATAAAATGGGTTTCAATCCTACTTTATTTACACTGGATAAAGTTGGCAACTATGCTTTAGTCCCTACCTTGATCATATCGTGGTTCGGCGGCTAGGTTTCCGAGATGAGACGAGACGTCTCTTGAAATGTCTCGTCTCGTCTCATGTCTCAAAAATGTGAACACAGTTTTTGAGAGTGTTTAAAAATTTATTAACTCGGAATAAATTATTGCCTTCGAAAGTATACCAGCGTTTATTATTTGAAATGAGGTCTATTCTAAGAACAAGTAATACCTAAAGCTTTTTTTAATGATACTTACAAACAGGTTTCATTTCCGTTTTCCAATGGATTCAAGTTTAAATATTTTGTGATAGTGTTCCAATTCAAGTAAAATGTTAAACCATGCATCGAGATCAGTGTTTCAGAAGATTTCATTCCGAGGGCTGGTGTTATATGTATGTATAAAAATCATTTATAGAAATACAAGTTCTCTTAATGCCAGTTTCATCAGTGACTAACCATTGTTTCTTGAGTTTTCTCGTTCCGAACAAAGACACAAACGTGTCAGCCTTTTTCTGTCTGAGTTTGAAAGGATGCTGGATTGACAAGAAAATTTAATTTCTTTTTATTGTTTTATGATGTTATTCGAACCAAAGCCATTTTTGGAATCGGAAAGCCACATAGGTTGCATTTCTTAATATTTTATTTCATACACACTACGGATAGAACTACTCATAGCATTTTAATTACACAGCACATAGTTCTTTGACATAGAGGGAAATCTTTTTTCATACCAACATCCAGTATTACCAATGGGGATTTCCCTCATACCTTGTAATTCACACACCGTCAACAGATAAAGAACATTGTTGAACATTGCTCCAACCACTTCATCACTCTCCTGGGCTTGTGATATGGTGCATTTTCTTGTCGAGAAATGGCACTTCTGTTGGGAAACATGGTTGTCATGAAGGGGTGTACGTAGTCTGCAAGCAGTGTGCGATACGCCTCGGCTGTCATTGTGCCTTGCTCGAGCTCCACTAGGCACATGGATGCTCACGTGAATGTTCCCCAGAGCATTATTATTATTATTATTTTATTATTATTATTTTATTATTATTATTATTATTATTATTATTATTATTATTATTATTATTATTATTATTATTATTAAAATCAAATATCACGGCATTAATTATTAGTTTTAATTAACTGAATTAAGCTGAAAATTAAATCTTGATTTCGAAAGATTAACTATTAAGTTTATCCGTTCTGTACCTTTCTAAAGTAGTAAATGCTGGAATTGGTTTCAAGGCTGTTTCCGAGTGAATACTTTCTTCAAAATATTATTAAAAATTATAGATAGATTTTCGAGACATTCGAGTCGAGTCGAGATTTTTACGAACAGCCTCGACTCGACTCGTGTCTCGACTCGAAAATTAGAGTCGAAAAATACGTTTGTCTCGACACGTCTCGAATTTTACAAAGTGTGTCTCGACTCGAATTTCAGTCGAGATTCGAGACATGTCGACTTGTGCGCATCCCTAAATATTCATATTTTAAATGTGCAATACACCTCGCGAAAAATGACACCGAAGTTAATTTACCAAAGTCTACTTTCTTCTTGTTAGATTAGTGATTGTTGTTTAGGATAGTTTATCCAAAGCCAGATATGGTTATGTATATTTACATTTTCGTTTCTTTCTTTCAAAATGTATTCCTATCTATTCCCATTTATTATTAATAATTTATTTCTTGCATTTATTAATAACTATATGAAAAACCCATTATTCGCATGGTGGCTGTATTTGGAAGTCAACGCTTGTAGTAGTATCACCGTTGATTTCAGCGAGTGCGAAAACTAATGGATTTGACATTAATATCGGTCATTTTGGATTATTTTTACATGTGTGGGTATGCCCTCCGGTAACCCGACCCGCAACTAAATGGAGTGAATTTGGAAGTTAATGCAATCGGAGTTTCCCCGCCAAAACTATGAATTTGACACTAATATCGGTCATTTTCTACTACTTTTACATGTTCCTGTAAATGTCTCCTGAAACCCCCTGGTTCGATTTAAAAAAAGAACGCTTCATGTTGATCTGGGGCCTGCACTAAGGTACCCTAGATCAAAATTTGGTAACTCTCGACCCTCTCGTCTGGTCTCAAGGCAGCTCAGAGATACATATAGGGATGCGCACGAGATGAGTCGAGACAGAATTTTCCTGACAAAATTCGGGTCGAGACACGGCTCTTCCAATAGTGAAATATACATCTTTCGAGTCGAGACATCACTTTTACAGCACATTTTCGAGACCAGGCAGCCACAAATCTTGTCTCGTGCGCATACCTAGATACATACAAACAGACAGACAGATACATAAACAAACTTTTTGTTTTATTTATATTATTTTGCGTGTATCTCAAACAGTGTTTCTTCCAGAAGTGTTTTAGGGGGCACTGCCCGCCCGGAGCTGTGAGAGTACCCCCGAAAGAGACCAAAATAATATTTGTATAATATAATAATAAAAAGAATAATATCAATAGTTTCCTCCGGAATACGAAATGTGCCCCCCGGGAACATAGTTTCTGAAAGAAACACTGATTTCAAACACAACAGATCGAGACTTTCCAATATGTATGTATGTGGATATCAATGGCGGGGCGTGTTATATGTTTTCAGGGGAGTCTCGATATTTTTTTTGATTGATTTCTTTTCAGTTAAAATCTTTTATGAATGCTGTCATAAAGGGCTGTGCTGTAATAAACAGTAATACCGGTAATATAAGTTGGAGCTGTCCTAGCTCAGTCTGTAACACGGCTGACTTAAACGTAAAGAAACAGGTTTAAACCCGTGATCAAGTTTAATTACTGTAATGCATATTCCCGCATATACAATCGTGATATTTAGTGTATATTTTCAACAACTTACATGATGCACAATGAGTGCAAGAAGCAGTGATATTATCAATACGTTACTAAAAGAAAATACTACATTCATACAAATTAAAATGAAAAATCATCATAAAAATACTTTTAATGTTGAGTTGATTTTAGTTTAGTGTCCCTTTCAGCAGCGAGGCTATATGAGACGTGGACCTCCTGATTAACGTGGAATCCGAACCAGATGAACTCCCCCAGTAATCGAACCCGGGTCTCCCACGCCAAAGGCGCGTGCGCTAACCGTTTAGCCACGGAGGAGCTCACTTTTGATGTTATTGCAGAAAGACATTGCAAGGATTTTGTTGTGGACATAAAGTATAAAATTACTAATTTAGTGTGTTCCTTGGTTGCACAAACAAACTTGAAACAAACAATTATGCTTTAGATGTTAAAAATTTTAACTTCCATCTCGATGTTTTAATTGTTTATTTTTTGATAGTGGTAAGTGAGAAATATTTATTTTATTATGTTTCTGTGAACCTAAAATCCTTGCCTGCAGCGCCCAGACAAGATTATTTGTGTGAGTGATGGAGCCAGGGAGCACCCACGTAGTCGGCTCGCATGGACAGAACAACCCCTAGCATTTCTTACACAGCACATGGTTGTTTGGCATAGAGCGTTGCTACTATACTAGCGAGTTCCAGCTAGTTAAGCCTTTTATTTACATCCGGAGGCAGCATTCTGTTATATCGTTGTAGTGAGTCGCATGTTAAAATACTCCTAGTATCAGCGTTTTCATTCTTCTATTGACCTTGAAGGACAAAACAAATGTCTTTCGACGAATACAAGTTCCCTTCAATTCATGAAGTTGATATAGAAATGACCTTCCAATCTATGCTGTGTATAAATGCTGGAAGTCTTTCTAAAGCGAGCGGAACGAGCCAGCCATTTATCAAACTGCACGACGTCAAAAATTGACTCGTCTCGGAATTCGATTCGAGAAAATTACCTTTGATTCGAATCGAAACTCGACTTGAATTATATAATAATAACAGTGCTGTTATGTAAAATTAAAAATACAGAATATAGAGAAGCGTAGGATATGCAAACTGATCTGAAAGAACTCCAATATTACATACCATAAACAAACTATTTTCTTGTAGTACAGTAGGCCTGTTCATCAGACCACAGTTTATTCATACTAACCCCTTACTCTAACCCTAACTTGTATATCGTTAATTATAGTACCCTTGTTTTCAGGGTGCGAATTACCGGGGAGATGAGGGGGATTTGTCCCCCTCAATCACATTTTCTACCCCCCCCAAGATATCAACTGAAGCATTCCCACCGGAGATCTTCGCTTTTCACTAAAAAACCATGCTTAGTATAACGCCAAATTTCACTGATTTTTGTCATTTCATGTAAGTTTAATCTGCTAGCCGTATTTCAAAATGAGCGATGTAAACTGTTCAGTATTGGTCATTCTAATTTCCCCACTATTTTCACCGTTGCTTAGTTTAACTATAATACTATGACTACAGTTGTTACTTGCAACGGTATCCTCATACCCTTCAGTTCGTCGTCGTTCGTGAATATTGAATGTACTAATTGCGCATAACAAAGTAGGATATGGATTTATAAATGCTCTTAGTGGTTGGTAAAGAAGTAAACAAATAGCTTCCTCCATCATACTCGGGCATCTCATATCCATCTTCTACATTTGTATCGATTACTATCTTGTTTTAATTTTTGTTATATTTCATTTTAGTTTGCAAGTTTGCATAATATTTGTAATATCCAATAAATGGAACAAGTCGATTTAATAGAACATAAGTGGACTATTATTGCTTGAGCATCACTGCCTTTTACAGTTTACGGAAAAGAACTTTTAACACTGTACTCAAAATCTGAGTTCGGCCTATATATTCTCTCGTAGCTATATGTTACTGTATATACTTACGATGCGTCCGTAGTGAGCAGACACGTTAGTGAAAGTGAGTAAGAGCATAAGATTTGTTTTAGCATTTGCGTGTCATTCATTGTCTGTCTGTGTCTGTATAAGCACTTCAACTGGAGCGGGCCGTTTAAAGTTAACCCTTCACTTTCTATCTTTCTTTTCGCTATACAGTTTGCTGTCCACGCCAATAATCTTGTCTGGAAAACTTCACTGTAATATTTATACTTCATTTGATAGCATAGAACATAGTGAATCAACTCAGCTGTATCCTAACAGTAAAGTAATTATAAGTACTGATTTCCTGAGCTCCATCATAGACTTGACTTAGGGATGCGCACGAGACAAGATTTGAGGCTCTGTAAAATGTGCTGTAAAAGGAATATCTCGACTCGAAAAATGTATATTTCACATTTGGAAAAGCTGTGTCTCGACTCGAATTTTGTCAGTACAATTCTGCCTCGACTCGTCTCGTGCGCATCTCTAACTTGATTTGATTTTGAGTTCAATTACAATTGTAATCATCTTTTTCTTTTAACACAAATAAAGCACGAAGTTTCGAACACGGGTCATCTAGGTGGTAGTTCTGTACGGATCCAACGAACTACGGAATAACGTAGTAGAAACTCCCTACTCTGTAAATATATATTGCTAATATTCGTAAGTTTCAAGCTTGTAAAAGAACGTAGCTGTTTTGTCTTTCTCTTAAGGTTTACGATATTTCTATCGTATCTTGTCTGAGTTGCAAAACAAAAGATAATACATTTATCGATTTATGGTTAGGGATTGGTCCTTTAAAACATTTAATTATTTCGAGAGGTGATAGAAAGATACTATCCGTCGAAAAACATGCATTTTCTTTTGTGACAGATGAGAATACTACTTTAAGGTTGACTATTGAATTCATATAGTTTGGAAATCTTCGTTTCACACTGTGAAAAGGTATTCATGTCTTTTAGTTTGATATTGGTACTGGTAACTCGTCTAATATATGCAACCAGTTTGCACTCTTAGTCATAGATTAGAAACTTGCAGGAATACACGTTGAAACCATACTTGGCTAACTTCAGCTACTTCTGGTTTGAATAGAAATTGGTGGAAAATATTCTTGTGATGCTGACTTTCTTGGAGGAATACTTTCCTACGACCCTGAATTGATTGTAGAAAAGCCGTATCTTGATATATCCTATTGTTTTGATTCCTGGAAACAAGAATTGAAATAGGAAGTAATAGTCAATTTGAACCACTTCCTTTCCCGGTAGGGTGTTAACAATAATTATGGTATATTGCCTTGAGACGCTAAATCGTTTGGACAATGATGTTCTACTTATC
Source organism: Thermobia domestica (assembly GCF_964235325.1). Classification (NCBI taxonomy): domain Eukaryota; kingdom Metazoa; phylum Arthropoda; class Insecta; order Zygentoma; family Lepismatidae; genus Thermobia; species Thermobia domestica. Next base: position 57,740,072 of record NC_137458.1, read on the forward strand.
TGTTACTCTTTTCGTTCTATGGCGAGAAACGTTCAAACAAAATATGGCTAATTTTAACAAATTCTGCTTTGATCAAAGCTGCCATGGAGAAGGAGGAAGTTATTCTTGAGAAGATGAATCGATTGCAAAAAGCTACTTTTTAATATCTTTTAACATTTTTGCTCTACGGAAATCAGTACTGGGACCGAAAGTACTAGTAAATTTGAACAACTACCAGCTTTGGTAGAGTTATATGGATAGTAACGATATGTTTATTGACAGGCTGAATTGTTTGCTTCAAACTGCTTCTCGCTATCTGCTGCCGTTTTCGTTCTATAGCGATAAACGTTGAAACCGTTATTGAAACCAGAGTTATAGTAAATTCTAAGTACAGCCGAATTTATTGGAATATTGTAGATAGTCATGTTATGTCGTCTTTAGACCCTAAATCATTTGCAGATACCACCTCTCAATATCCGTTATCATTTTCTTTAAATATTGGCAAACGTTTAAACCGGAAATGGCTAATTTGAACCAATTCCGGTTTGAGTAGAAGGTTAACGAAGGAAATAATATCTATTCTTTGGACACTGAAGTAATTTCAAAAGACCACATCTTAAAGCATTTACTATTTCTATTAGGCGGAAATTAGAAATTGAAACCGGAAGTAATAGCAAATTTCAACCATTTGTGATTTCGGTAGAATATATTGTATACTTTTGATATTGGTTCTAGATGGTTACTCGTTTTCAAAATACAGTTTTCGCTATGTTACCGTTTCGTGCTATGACGATAAAAGTTGAAACTGTTGTTGAAACTGGAAGTAATAATAAATTTAAACACTTTTCAATTTTAGTAAAGTATTGTGGATGACCATGATATGTTGCCTATGCACGCGCAATCCTTTACAAAAAAGTCTTCTCCCCGTGTGTTGCCATTAAATGTTAGAACCGCAAATTGCTTATTTGAACAACTTATGTCTTGAATATAGAGTGAACGGATAAGATGGAACCTATTCGTTGGATGCAGAATCAATAGCAGACAATTTCTCTATAACACTGTCTTTGTTCTGGTATCTGTCGACAGCAGAGCCCTGCATGGGCCGGGAGCGCCCGGTTCGGCCCGCAATATGCCCTGCCCTGCCCGTTTCAAGTAATATCAAACTGAACCGGACCCTAACCAGGCCGAACCGGGCCAGGCATCTTCCGGGCAGAACCGGATCGGGCACATTCCGGGCCGAGCACAAATACTATAGGGCCGAACCGGGCCCGGCCACTGTGAAAGACGGATCGTAAACTAATCTTGTCATCCTTTTTCTTAAATATCCTCCACTACCCCTGCCTTTGCCGTGATCGTACGGTCTTACTGTCAGCCTATGTTAATCGTAATGTGTTCGGGAAACTGACTCTTTATTCAAGACTGCAAAGTACTGTAATACTGCAACTATTACTACTTCTACTACTACTACTTCTACTATTATTACTAGGACCACTGCTAATACTACTACAACTGCTACGACTTCGCGTCAGAGTTGACATATCTGGTGGTACCGAATTTACCTTCTAAGTACAGAATAAAATGGAGAAATGTTAGTTATTATGGCCGGTCTGCGTAGAATGTGAACCGATGCTTCATCTACGAGGAACAACGCTGGCTCAGTAGGAAAAACACTCACATCAGGTGCTAGAGGTATTCCGATCAATCACTGCTTGTGCTATGTGAGCTTTGTGGTGGACACACACCGTGTGCTTGGGAGTTTCCGGGGTGGCCCCGCTTCCTCCCACTGTTTTCATTCCACCAATTCATCCCATCATCATCCATACGGCCTGAGCTGTAGTTACTTAAAGAACGTATAATAAAGTCAAGATCTTGACCTACTAAGTAGAATTTGGTACGCTACCATAAGACCACGGAGGCCAAAACCGTGAACTGGCGTGCTCATAAGATCCCGTTTCCTCCCACTTTATTCATCCCATTATTTCATTTATTTCTCATCATCACCGCATCCTTTAGCCTAACCGGCATATCTGTGGGACGTAAAACTCAAAATTTGTTTTCATTGTTTTGTTTTCGTATTACTAGTAATAGCACTAGTGGTATTTGCTGTCGCATTAGTATAGTAATGAGTAGTATCAGTACTAATAGTAGTAATAGTAGTAGCAGTGGCAGCAATAGTGAAATTAACACTAGCATTCGTAATCGTAATAGTAATAGTAGTATCAGCTGTAGTAGTTGTAGTATTAGTATTACATACGGTGTAACAGTTTTACATATCTTCTCTGTTACTCGTAATGCACCAATGAGCGTAGTATAAGACTTTTACGTCCATGAGCTGTATTATTGTATAAAAAACATGGTTTGACAGAGCAAGCACAGAAAACAAATAGACAGACAGAATAGGGACATAAAAAGAAAACCTTGGGTAACCTTTCACATGATTTTCCTGTTTGAGAAGGACAAATAGACACTGCAATGTTATGACGACACATTTCTCATTTCCCATTGCATATTGAAGGATTGACTTATCAACTTGGTTGTTCCCAGGCCGATTACGCCCGGTCCGTTTAGAGCCCGGCTCGTTCGTGCCCGGCCAGTTTAGTGTCCGGTCCGTTTGTGTTCGGCTCGAGATTCGGGCCGGGCCGGATCGGGTCGAGCTGGGCACTGAATACAGATCCATCCAGGCCGGGCCGGGCCGGTCTTTGGGCCTGGGTTTGCAGGGCTCTGGAACTTTTCCTACTTTTATGCACAGTATAGTTTGGAAGTTTAAAACCTGTACTTGGTACCATAAATATTATTAACATTAACATATCAATGATACTCTTGTGTCTAATTCAAAAAGTTAGCCGTGAAATTTAATCCAGATTGGAAGTAGTTGTGGAAAGAAATCTTGCTATAACAGATTTGTGGGTGTTCAGATAAAACCAACATAATCTTTCTAGTTCACAACGGGTGAGTAATGCATAGGTCATTTCTACATTTCTACAGTATATCAACTTCACGGACCAAAGCGACTTGTGTCTTCATGAAAGACCATTTGTCAAGGTCAATAACAGCAAAATAGCTAATACTAAGAGTACACGCGACCCATTACTTCGATAGAAGAGGCAAATTTAACAGACGTATTTACGTATTAAGACTAATACCCTCCGGCACTTAGTAGAAGGCTTAACTGGGAGAAAGCAACATAGCAACATTCTATGCGAAAGAACGCTGTTTGTTCTATCTGTTGTGTGTATGAAGTACGAGTTTGCTTGTGTGTCTGTCTATGTGCGTCCTGGGGATCAGATGAGTTGACATAAAGTTACTACAATGTGATCACGGATACTTTTTTCCAGGCCTCAGACTAGGACGAAGCGCTTTTCTTCCAAAATTCGAACCAGGGTTCTCAGGGGAGGGGTGCATTTACCAGGACATGTAATGATATTAGACAATTGCCAATTTTGTGTCAAATCCATAGTTTTCATGGTCACTAAACAGTGACGACGCCAGCTGTATGTTTCTAGGGGGACAAAGAAGGGGCAGATACATTTTCGGGGGGCGGCTATTTTCCACACCAAAAATGACATTTATTATGTTTACTTACTTTTCATTGTGTATTTCGTTGTTGTTTTTATATTAGGCCTAGATGATAAACTTATTTCAAGTAAAATTTGTAACTAACAAATAAGTAACGTGTGCAATATGAAATATTTTTAATGCAACTTTTGAAACCTTTCTCAGGCCTCTGAAGTGATTATGTGTACCCAAACAGCGAATTTCACGAAAATCCAGATCACAACTATTATAACATTTTTGTTCCACCAAGGATAGTCACCAAAGTAAATTAATGAGAAAATCAGTGAAACACTACGGGACTCTCCTCCATTATATAAATTGGTGAAGAAGTGATGGTTTAGTTCGGACGTGGCAGTTTCTCAATAAATTATGCTTTACATCCAGTGACTGTTCCCGAAATCATGGATGCAATTTGTGACAATATTTTTGAAAATTGCAACATTTCAGCCAGTGGTAGATATAATCTGGTGCCGGGGTTCCTACGCCACCCCAGTTTTTGACTGACAAAAAGAATTTCAGCTATTTATACACTTTTTAAAGTGTATAGTAAACTCACGATATACTTATTATAGCCTGAGGTCTGGCTGCAACCCCCTTCCCCAGTTTTTACCGTACCAGTAAAACTTGTGTCAGAGATTGTGGGCATTTCTTTGGAACGCGTCGGTAGTATAATTCAGAATGGCTTGGGTATGCGCAAGTTCTTGACTCAATAGGTTCCCAAAAAATCTCTCAAGAGAATAAAAGGGTGACGGCATTAAGAGAAGTCTCCTTCCAATTTGAATGTAATGCTGATCATTTCGATCACGAATAGTAACCATGAACGAATTATGGTTGTACCACTATGATCCTGAAACGAAGCAACAATCAATAGAGTAGTAGCACTCATTTCTCCCTCGCCCCAAGAATTTCAAGACACAGAAATAGTTTGGAAAACGATTTGCAAAATTCTTCTGGGATAAGTATGGAGTCGTACTCATAGACTACCTCCGCAACGGTCAGAGATTTAATTCAGAATCTCTACATTACTCACAAAACTGAAAGAAAATTTCAAAGTTCAACACCGCGGAAAATGAAAAGAAAGAATTGTGTTGCTTTAAAAGAATACACCTGTTCATCGAACCCCTGCGAACACAATTAGCATTGCATAATCAAGGATTTCAATGTCTAGATCATCATCCTAATTCCCCAGATTTAGGTGCGTCTATTTCCTGTATTGCCTGTATTTATTTCACAAAATCTTAGAGCTGATTGAACTTTAGATATGATAAGAGTAGTGATACAAACAGTGGTGCGAGGAAGTCTCCAGATTTTTTTAACTTCTGCAAAACTGGAGCACTGTACAAGGTAGTATATTGACTCTCGGGGAAGTGTAGAAGAAGTAAAAATTCACCATTGGGTTGGGCTACGAATTTTTCAGCAGCTCCACGTACATTTCTAGTCAATATAGTAGACGCCATGTCAGTACTTTGAAACAAAATAAGTAAGTGAGTACTAGAGCATACCAATTACTAACTGAAGATCAACGCTCTGACAATACGTTTTATTGGGAGCTAAATAAATAATCTATTTAATTCCATACATTTTGTATTATTATCATTTGCAGGAAGGGAAAAGACAACTTTTTTTCCTTTAAAAAATTAAGCCCTGGTAGTCGCAAATTAAGCTGTTATAAGACCATCCTCCGAATATTGAAAACCGAGAATAATGATTCAGAAAATAGAAGTATAGAACCTATAAATAAAACAAAATATGAAACTGAAAACTTCAAAACAGGATAAATACAAACAAGTTATGTAATTGATTTTACCTTTCTTTTGTTTCTAGTCGAAGTTGATCCAATGAGAAGAAAACAAGTCGACCAAATCTACTATTGTTCGCTAGGCACAGTAATTAAAATTCATAAGAAAGAACTGTAACTAATATTTACCAGAAAAGGCGCTAAATTAGAAAACAGAAATATGCGTGCATACCCAGACGCTCAAAGAAGAAAGCTTGAGGTCTAATTTGCAACATAGTAAATGTATAGATATTACAATCTGACAATGAGATTGGTTATGATACTGATATAAAATATCATATGTAGAATGTTTTATGATTGTAGGAGTCTGGGGGCAGTCTGGATGGCAGTCAGAGGGGCAGGAGTAGCCACCAAGGGGGCGTTCGTCCCCTTGCCCCCCATCTGGCTTCGTCACTGTCGCTGAAATCAATGGTGACACTTCCATTAGCAATAACTCAAAATCGACTACCATTGTGTGCGGGCCGGGGTCACCGGTGGGTGGAGGTACCGAAACACGTAAAAATAATTCAAAATGACCTATATTCGTGTCAAATCGCTAGTTTTCACGGTCGCTGAGATGAATGGCGTTGGCGCGTTCTTTAAAAGTCGTTAGCCTCTAAATACAGCTGGAGCCGCGGTGGCTCAGTGGTAGAACGTTCACCTCTAGTGCTTGGGGTCCCGAGTTCGATCCAAGCCCTCTCGAAGTGAAATTTGTGGTGGAGAAACAGCGTGTGTCATAGCTCACCGACCCACTGACAATGACTGATTTAACACGTTTGATAACAGCGCGTGTAATAGCTGATTTATATACGCAGTTGATATAGCGTGTAAACCTGTAGATAAGTGGGTAGCCTGTGTAACAATCGTTCTAAAAATTCTGTATTCGAGTCGCACTCTAGACTAAATTACATTTTCTTTCAAGGAATTAAACACTATAAATGATGTTCGCGTTCGGTGCTGAAAGATTTATCCTATGAAGGAAGAAAAACCAAGACAGGTCCAGGGGCAGGGGAGAAGACTCAGACTGTGTTAAAATTTGGTTTATTCCCATGTCTCTTGCTCTTTCCTTTTTCCCCATTTTGTTTAGCTTTCTATACTTTTTCGGTCTCTGCATGTTGCGTATTATTATTTTCGTTTTCCTTGCATTAATTTCTCTCTCCTCTTAGAAATTAACGTGAATGGAATTTCTGTAGATTTATCTCGTGGTTGTTTCTCTAAGTGATTTTCTCAGATACCAATACTTTTCCCTCAAAATGGAGGAATATGCAAGGCTACTGTACCACGCTCTCAACCCCTATGGGACTATGGTAGTGAGTTGCGCAGTTTGAACAATACGCACGGATAAACCACGCTTACATTTATATTTATTAAAATCTCATACTAGGACTTACTCCGCAATACAAACTTTTAACAAATGCGCCTTTTAAAATTATGTACTTCTTCTTCTTCTTCTTCTTCTTCTTCTTCTTCTTATTATTATTATTATTATTATTATTATTATTATTATTATTATTATTATTATTATTATTATTATAGCAATAGCTATATGAAGTAATTATCTCGGCCAACTTCGTTGGGGCCAGTTGGTGGACGACTTCTTTTTGAGTTTTGTTAACCAATTTTCAAAATTTTGAGAGTGGGATTTTGCCCCCTAAAACACTTTTTCCGCAGAACATAAAAAAACAGTATTCGTTTATTTTTTGGCGTATTGTCGATACACAAAACTATGTTGCAACTCTTCATGTCCTTTACACACATATGTTACTAGCGTTTTTGATATTCCTTGATGAAAGGTTTGGAGGAGTCCGTGTCCCACCCAACCCTTTTTTCAGGAAAATACGAAACCCGTATCCTCATTTCATGTCTACCATATCTGTGCACAATTTCATTACTTCGGTTCACTTCTTGCCTTTCGAGCGTCAACTTTCAAAACTTTGGGTTGGGGCTTTTGGCCCCTAAAACCGTGCCTCCGCAGAACACAAGAAATCCGTTTTCTTTTATTTTTTGCGTATTGTCCATACACAAAGTCATGTTGCAATCTTTATGTCCTGTACACGCATCTGATAAACTGTTACTAGCACTTTTGATATTTCGTGATCGAAATTTTGGACGGGTCTTTTCCCCACCCAACCGGTTTTTTTAGGAATATTCGAAATCCGTATTGCCTCATTTTACGTCGACAATATCTGTGCACAATTTCATTGATTTCGATTCACTTGTATTCGCCTTTCGGGCGTCAGCTTTCAAAATTTTTGGTTGGGACTTTTGCCCCTAAAACTGTTTTTTCAGAGAAAATTAAAAAAAAAGTATTCGTTTATGTTTTGCGTATTGTCCATACATAAAGTTTCGTTGCAATTCTTCATTCCTTTACACACATCTGACATACTTTTATTAGCATGTTTGATATTTCGTGATCAAACGTTTGGAGGGGTCCGTGCCCCACCCAACCGTTTTCTCCATTAAAATTCCAAACCCGGATTACTTCATTTTACGTCTGCAATATCTCTCCACAGTTTCATTCACTTTGGTTCAGTTGTTCTTGCCTTTTGGGTGTCAGCTTTAAAAATTTGGGGGTTGGCTTTAATATTAAACCTTTACATTATGTATTTTTTCTTTTTTATGAAATTCTTCTTCCGGGATGGAAGGAGAGAAATGGTTTCCTCTGATATCTGTTTCTTGCCATTCATCTTGTTTGAACTGCTTAAATAATATCATTTTGTAACTTTTCATGTCATCCAACTCCGTCACAATAATAAAGTTATCATTTTTAACAATTTGTTTTATTCTCTTATTTGCAGTTTGCCACACAGATATATTTGTTACAAACTTTGGGTTTGGTCCAACGCCTTTCGAATTCGGAAACAAACGAAGCGCCGAGCTTTTGGGTTGTCTGCTATTGCAGGAAAAGGAGAATTGCATGTGGTAATGCACTTTTGGAGTAGTGTATACATGGCCAGTACCACTACTTACGGATTCTTCATCAGACAGAGAAGACGAAGACAACAAATCCTGGACTGATAATTGGACCTCCGTTTCAGATGTCACTTCTTCATCGTCAGCTCAGATAAATCCAGCAAATTTTGAATTTCTTCTGGTGTCAAAGCACTTATTTTAGACACCAAAATAGACTGACTACTTCAAAACGAAGAAACAAAGCACGAATAAAAACTAATCCAGAATGAATTTATGCAATGTTACCAGTACAAGGTATATGAACAAACTAAACAGCTTTGCCAGCACATTATACTGGAAGAAACTAAATAATTTTCGGACAGTCCAATAACTAATAATAATAATAATAATAATAATAATAATAATAATAATAATAATAATAATAATAATAATAATAATAATAATAATAATAATAATAATAATAATAATAATGATAATGACAATTTTGCATTGTTTTCTGGAAGTATTATAATCAGAAATCAATTCAATATGAATGTTTCAGTTACTTAAATATTCATTGAACTAATGGGTCGAAATGGACCTGAGAAACTTATGTGTTACTCTTTCTACTGTGACGTAACAGGATGGAATTTTGATTTGAAATTTTTACAAAACACACATTTGATAAAGTAACTAAAAGTCAAGAAGTATGATGATCAAAGCTCATGTAGTGTCCAAGATAATCAAGTTGGAAAATCGTTTTGGGTCAAAATGGACCCGAAGGACGTAAGAAGGGTAAGCATGCCAAGAGTACGTTTCATCTATATCCCTTTTACTATCTACTAAAACCGGAAACAGTAGAAGTCCACTACAACTTTCGGTATCAGTATTAATGTACACTGACCAAAATAAATAAGAGAAAGCGATAGGAATTTCTGTTTAGCGTTCTAAGAATAGGACGTATCTGTTCTAACAAATTATTCAATTCGGAAAATTCAGGTATACACTACTTTCGAGTTTAAGAGTGATCGCTATAGATTAAAAACCTTTACGGATAGCAAAAAGCAGTTTTCTGCTGCAGAAAATTGACCACTTTCGGTTTCAGTGGTAGTCGATGTAGTCTTCTTGCTAGAAAACGGATAGCAAAAAGCAAGAAGTTGTCTTCTGTCTTGAATTAATTGTCCCAAGAATATATTTTGTCTGCAATATAATCTCTTCACAACTATGAGTTCCTCATTTGTCTCTCGTATTTTTTCACGTTCCAATTTCTTAGTCATTGCTGCTGTCCTGGTTCAGTTTAAATCACTACTCCGTAAGTTTTGTATCGCTTTTCCCTGGTGCTCCTTAACAGATTTCAATTCACACCGCGAATTATTTAATGTAAATGACAAACGTACGAGGTATAATTAATATTTTTCAACACTGATCCATTTATATGGCTAAGAATATGATTTGCTACCTCGTTGATTTTGTATTTCCTAGCATCACATTGAATTTTCGTTGTCATATATATGTTTTCACAGATTATGTGCAAGAAATGATTTCTTCACCAGTAATTTACAGTAACTGTATTTTAATATTTCGGTAATAGATAATTATTGTAGTCATTATTAACTATTAAAATTATCTATGTAATCTGCGTATAACAGTATTTTTGAATATATATACTTTCTGTTGTAAGTTGTTGATAAATAGAGAGAAATACGAAGGACCAAAGAGGGATTCTTGGGGTATTCCCTTCCTTTGAAGACGTTCGACATTTGTGAAAATTATTTAGATAAAACATTATATTCAGACAATTATTTACATATCCTGTTTATTGTATATTACATGAATGTGTCATTTAAATATATAAATGGATTCTTTTACCTTCTGATTATTGTAAACACTACATTGTTTTTTTTAAATTACCTAGAACAGGCCTCTAAAGCTCCAAACTCTGGATTTGATAAATATGTTCTTTTCTGCCTGAAAACCCCATGCAAAAAGCACTTTATATATGGTGCGGTTTAACTTAAATCATGCGATCTGGATCAGACTTGACATGGTGGTAAACCTTAACTGGTCTTGGTAATACTAGGGAATGATTATTGCATGTAAACCTTCAGTTCCTAGGGGCCGCGATGGCTCAGTGATAGAGCGTTCACCTCTGGTGCTTGGGGTCTCGGGTTCAAACCCTGCTCCCGCCAAGTGAACTTTGTGGTGGACAAACACCGTGTGCGTGGGTTTTCTCGGGATTCTCCCGTTTTCTCCCACTTTCTTCATTCCACCATTTCTTTCATTTCTCATCATCCTTTAGCCTAACCGGCATAACCATGGGACGTAAAACTCAAAAATTTCATTTTCATTTTTTTCCTTTCAGTTCCTAAGTTACATATACAATTTAAATACTTAAATTTGAGTTTTTCACTGTGAATTTGAGTTTTTCACTACTACGAGTGACTAAAAATTATTCAATTTCATAGTTGAAAATGTGGAAATTTTTATGTTAAACATGTTATCTTACAGCTTTGTAATAGCTCTGAACATACATGATCAATCTATCATCCTCCATCACCATTTACCATTCAACAATATAACAAGTTATATCCCCTTCGATCTCCACTGTCATAGTGACAATTAAATTATTTTGTTTAAAGTAGTATTGATGTAAACATTTCATATACAAAAATCTCACATTTTAGCAAAAATAAAAATATTTGACAATATTACTGCAGTATATATTGTATGCACTAAAATTACACTTCATGATTAAGATATTACGTTCTACTTCCTTCCGCCTAAAAATTTGAAGCGTCGGTGTTATTCTACGAGAAAATGTTATAAATGTTTATACTTTTTAATATTATTTTATAAAATAGTTATGAAGAACTCTACAACTAACTAAAAATATATTTTCCAGACCAGAAAAAATATTGAGTCATTTCTACTAACACAATATACTTACTGAATTTGATAAGAATTAAGGGTCAAACAGTTGAACGTTCCGGAAATGGATTCCTTGAACAAAGCACAACATTCAAAAGGTTCACCATTCAATGAACAATTTACGACTATCGACTCGCATGGACTGCAAAGAAATTAATACTTTGTATAACGTAACCCGTTATATACAGGTCCTCACTCATAATTATATCTAGAATTAGGTTATTAAAATCACTTAAATTGATTTATATGGTATTTAGTTTTCTTCGCCTTTTATTGTGGGACACAAGTATTCAAATAAATGCACAACTTTATAATTATGCATACATACTTTTATAAGATAGTTCCAGAATTATATACTTTTATTTACCAATCATTGTTATGACAACCTAAAGACTAAAACTGATCAACTCATCATATTTTAACATGTTAATAATAATCTTACAATCAATTTTTAATTATGTTTTTTTTTCATATTTTCTTCTTCTTCTAACTTGTTAGTGCACATTTTAAAATCACACATTCCCCGGAAATATGAGGAAAGATATTTAAAATTCCACAGGAAATACATATCGTTATATATTGTCGCCCGAGCTGTAGACTTTCCTTTATTGGCTTCACAATTAAAAGAAAAGAATCCTGGATCGTTAGGTAATACATATTAACCACTCGAGTTTTCGAATGCATCTCGTATACATGAAAATTACAATTCATATGTATATATTTATTTTTATAACAATATTATTATCATATTTATTTTAACTTTTATCATTCACTTCATTTATTTATACATTTCAACGACGATAAGGCACATTCGAAATTTGATTTACAATTTATTTAATTTTATGTTCTTTTCGGGTACATTAAAAGCTTGTTACAAGTTAATAATTATTTACTTGGGCATAATGGAGAAGATTTTGAAAAGATGTATTTATGATATTCATATGGTTGTTCTTTGAGTAAGGAACGATCAAATATAGAATATAATCAAACAAAATATAAATTAAGATTGAAATATCGACAACATCCAGCAAAAATACGATAATGAACTGCTTATCAAAATCACAAATGTACGAATTATTCCATTCATTGATTCATTAAATTATCTTCGTAGAATTCAAATGAAGTACGAATAACAAACAAAATCATAACGATATTTAAAGCAAGATAAAACAAAAAATTACTTGAATACGGTTTTCTCGGACACCGTAACTTAGCTTAAGTTACAGGACCCACGAATTCATTCAAATTGCATTGAAAGCCACAAATCGGAATACAGTCTTGCATGTTGCTTATTTCTACAGTTCTTTGTTTCTTATTTTGAGAATTTGTACCATTTATGAAATTTCTACGAAATTCAATTCGAACGAAATTGGATCTAATGAGTACATCCTTCATAAGTGTACGATTTCTATTACTGTTGCTACCAAAATTAGGTTCAGTTACGCTATTACTATTACTGTTACTAACAAGGTTAGGTTCGTTTATATTAACGGTAGAATTAGGTTCAGTTCTCATTCGTTTTACTGGTGGCGAAATGTCGTGTCTCCTAACGGATCTCTACTTGTCCTTTACACGATATCCACGGTAGTCCGTCCTACCACGGTTTCTGTTTCTTCTGTAATTAGGTTCGGTTACATAACCGATACACGTGAACTTAACATCACCTTTTACACTAAGACAACATTTTAATCTCACATGGATGTTTCGAATTTGGTTTAGATTAAGGTTAGTTTGGTTCAGGTTAGTACTTTATTGCACCATTGATGGATTTTCAAAACTTTGTAATGTCATACCTAGATGATTGAAGTCAACGCACTGCATCACGTTATGTAAAGGCATCATCGGATTGTTTACTAACATCATTTTAGCTTTTTTCGTTCAGTGAACATTTCAACAGATTCAACTCAATCGGCCAATCACTACATACATTGGTAGGAACACACGTTATCTCACTGAATTTCACGAATACTGGAATCAACTTTCTTCCTGCTACATTAACTAATGTCGTATACATATCATTAAACGGTTCTATTATCATTACTTCATCATCAGGATTAATATCATGTTGAATATACCATGATTACAGGCAACCAATAGCATTCACTAAACGAAAATGTCCATAACTTTTCGCACATTGATGCATACTAAAATCTTCATTACACGCAGCATCAGTAAGACAATCAAAAACATACGAATGGAAAGAAAAGTTAGGATAACCTGATCCAACCAATATCGCAGTATGTTTTGTGAACACTCAGTAAATTTCATCCACACATTTAAATCAATGATGTCATATTTCTTCGTTGATGCAGATTTAGGATATGTGTTCTCCATAATTTCTGTGGAAGCTTCAGGTTCATTTCTTTGGGTAGTGTGATCATTAAATATAGTTTCTCCCACGCCAATGCAATTTTGCATTTCAGTGAATCTATGTATAATTCGTTCCATTTTAAGATCACTTCATTCAATTCGTAGAGTTGTCTGGTCGATTTTACTATTCAGTTGTATCATTTGTTCACCAAGATTTTGCTTTAATTGCCCCATCTGTTGGTTCATTTATTCCATTTGTTGCTTCGATTGTTCCATTTGTTGATCGATTTTACTATCAAGTTGGTTCATTCGTTGATCCATTCGGTCACAAAATCTTCCTGTAATTGTTTAATGAGATGGCTATGTCTGAAAAGTTCATTTCTCTGTTGCCAGTTGATTCAGATGTATTTTCAATACCAATGAGACTCGTTTTAGCATTCCTTGGAATTTGTGTGGCACTTCTCAACACGGTGAACTCCGTCTTGTTTTCTCTTTTAATGAAATCACCTCGTAGCCTTATAGTCAATCTGTACTGGTGAAATTTATTATTTAGGAGATTTCCTACTTTACTTCAATGAATCTCCTAAAGGTTCCTGGCGACAAACCACCAAAATGTTATATAACGTAACTCATTACATACAGGTTCTCAGTCATAATTATATCTAGAATTGGGTTACTGAAATCATTTAAATTAATTTATATACTATTTAGCTTTCTTCGCTTTTTATTGTGGCACACAAGTATTCAAATAAATGCACAACTTTATAATTATGCATACATACTTTTATAAGATAGTTCCAGAATTATATAGTTTTATTTACCAATCGTTGTTATGACAACCTAAAAACAAAAACTGATCAACTCGTCATATTTTAACATGTCAATAATAATCTTAGAATCAATGTCTAATTATGTTTCTTTTTCATATTTTCTTCTTCTTCTAACTGGCTAGTGCACCTTTTAAAGTCACACATTCCGGAAATATAAGGAAAGATATTTAAAATTCCAGAGAAAATACAAGATATCGTTATATTTGCAAATAGTTTTCATTGTATAAAATGCAATGGTTTATAATATTTAAGGACAAAATTCAGCTTCTCATGCTGTGTCAATCGTAACTGACGTAAAATGGTGAATCTTGAATTATAAATAGAAAGTAGTGCTAAAGTATGATACTGGAAAAAACAGAAAGAAATACGTTGTTAGAAGAAGAAAAGTGACACTTCAATATGTAAACAGTTACTTACACGAAAGTCACTGTGATTCATGATTGCCTCCCTGATATAGGATTGAAATTGCCATTAGAAGCATAGGCGATCACCATGAATAGTAACACATGCCTTCCATCGTGCTCTCATGGTAATGAGTTATTTTGGTATGGAATTCTATTCCTCCACCAGCGCTGTTGGCAGGTGCTCCGTGGCCATTGGTGCATCTGAACGTGCTGCATGACGTCTTCTTAGAGCATCCCACACGTGCTCGATAAGACTTTAGCCGGGATCGGGCAGACCAATACATTTAACAAACATTCTCTGACTCCAATCGCTTCCCTACTTGCATTGTTCGATCCGGTCGAGCTTTATCGTTTATAAAGATGAAGTCTGGTCCGACTGAACCTCTGAAAAGACGCATGCCGGGTGAGAGTATAGTGTCACAATAATGCTGGTCGGAGAATCTGCCGAATGCACAAATATAGGGACTGGTGTACTCAAAGAACATTACGTCATCTTCACACAAAAATATCTGGACCTCCAAAATAATTATGTACGACAATGTTTCTGGGTTCATTCGGTATTCCCATCTCTCGCCAGATGAGTGTACACGCCCAGAATCACTACTCAAACTGAATCTGTTCTTTTCACAGAAGAGAAAGCGACCACTTCTTCACGATCTAGTTTTGATGTTCTTGAAACCAGTGCCGCTACAGGTCATCGGGCAAAGTGATCATAAATGTCACTGAACGTACTAGTGAAAAGCGTGACATTGAGCCTCTTTTGGTCCTGTTAATTGCGTTTGTAATTGCAACCGCCGCTTGACGTCTGTCACTTCTTGTCGATTGCCCAATATCCGCGTAAGGCCTGAAATTTATCTTCATTTAAAATACTAATTATTCTGATTCCTTATATTCAAGGGGAAGCTCTAAGTGAAAATTTTTATAATGCGTTGTTTTACCATCCATAGGAATGGTTAAGGAGGTGTCGACATATCGATCACTACATCAACGTTTGTATCTCGTAAATAGATTTTAATGTAGAAATATGACATTTAGAAGTTCAATATCTACCACTAAAGTGTGAAAAAGTAAGTTTTTTATTCTTTTAATGATAATAATATTGAACGCATGACTTAAATTTGTGCCGTGTTGCAGTAGCTTTTGTTTAAATATGGTAAAAATGGAAATTTTATAGTTTAACACAATTAGAACTTGCAATTTGCTTGGAGCTTTGCAAAGTAGTTATTCCTGTTTACACAGAGAGAACCTTTAACACAGACATTTTATATTCATTTATAACATTATTATTATTATTAGTAGTAGTAGTAGTAGTAGTAGCAGCAGTAGTAGTAGTAGTAGTAGTAGTAGTAGTAGTAGTAGTAGCAGTAGTAGTAAGTAGCAGTAGTAATATTCTGCCTTTGACAGGTCCTGGGATTAATAGATTTTTTTGCATAACATTTTTGCCTTTATATTTTGTTGGAACTTGCAGTACAACATACACCAGCAAATGCAAATTTTTGTACGAGTTTCTGCGGTGTGTAGTGGTTTGTGTTTATTTCTTTAAGGGAGAATATAGTTTTCCTTCTTCATCGCCTGCACTAGATCAGTGTTATCTGATGTAATGTCATCAGGCTGAAAGCAATAGCTATTGTGAAGTCCATAAAGTTGAAGATATTCTTTCTCTCGAACCGCATATTTTCAATTCTGGCGTGTTCTGTTGGTTTACATACTCTAAACGATCTACGTTTATATATTTCTTATTCCTACAGGAGTGAGCATTTTCCTAAAATATTTATTTTCCTTATTCTTCTGCACGTTTAAGGTTATTTTCCTAAGGTGTCTCTTTATAAAAATAGCCGTCCAGGTATTGGTCAAATTATTTCTCGGCGCGTAGGATCTTTTGCTAATCTCTTACAAGAAAACTTGATGAAGTAGATTCCATTTATCGTTTCCAATTTATACGAAATGTTGGATTAGGTTATTTTCGAAGAAATGTTGCCGTCACTTCTTTCAGGGTCTGACATTTCCTTGACTTTCATTCTTCTCGGCAGGCAACCATACCTCATCTTCATTTCCAGAGACCATCTATGTCTGGTCCATGTGGGAAAAGAAATATTACGTCATTTGTAAGGATATTCCTTTGCTTTCGGGGAGAACGACTAATAATAACTGGGAGTAGAGTTGAAAGGTGCAATCACATGTAATTATATACGAAATCTTGATGTAAGAAGAAAATTATGTCTGAAGAAATCAATTAACTCTACTTCTAGCCATTCTGCTTATGTTTCTTCAAGTCTCTCTCCAGTTTAACTGCATACATATCGAGATGTCACTTTTGACATAGACACTAAGTGACTCCTTTCAGACATTCCTGACTTCCTACACATTAGTCCTGAGCCATTGAAGCCACAGGTGTTATAGAAACTAATTCAGTTAAGAATAAATAATTATGCATAAAATTGTACTAGAATATCAACAATTTTACTTGACAACGAAAAACAAGTACCGATACATCCAATACTTGCAGTACTCTGTTTAAATACGTAAGCAGGTAGGTTGTAATATTATCTTAAGAAACTGGTAACTACCATTTTAATTAACCATGAGAGTCAGTTTCTGATAAACATAACCTGAAGATTATGTTAAGTTGTCAAGACCGTTACACTATCTTTTAGTTTTAACATATAAGTGTATATGCTCTGGTCAGAAATATTAATTATTCTTTCCGCGAATTCCAGATTCGTGATGGATAAAGTTACTTGTTCTTATATAACACTTGATATATTGTAGTGATTTACATTTCTTTTAGAATTTTTATTATGGACTTCTAATGAGTGGTTTGCATCGAATATTGACCTTATTATGACAGGAACAAATATCTTAGCTGGCAATGTTCCCATTAATCGTTAACCAATCAATAACAAATTAATTTTAAACAACACATAAAACAAAAGCATGATGAAGGTAACAAAAATCAGGATATGGTGAAATCACTTTCGAGAAAGGTGGAAGAAAGAAAAGAAATATTATAGTGCAGCCAAATAACCAAAAAATAAGCACCTAATGAGTAACAAGCTGAAAATTGGTACAGAAGTTAGGAATGATCTTCTAAACAACATACTAAGACACCCCTGAAATCCCAAGTGACCATCGCCACCATATTGGAAAAGTGTCAAATGAACCATACAAAGATAAAACTAGCAATATCTTCGCTGTGATTGAACATAAAGAGATAAACTTAGTGTCGTTTTATAGAACATAGACAACACAATATTTTTATAGAGAAATCTTTTTATAAAACGCATACTTTTAGAGCTATTTAACTCTAAATTCTAAAATTCCAAAACCTAGCGTCAAATTGATTTAAAATTTTATTGAACTTAGGAAGTAATTATTAACAAATTAAAATTTGACGTCGATGTTGGCAAAGATTATTTAAATGAAATGTTATAATCCCACAACTTCTTCGTTCACCATATTCCAAAATGTGAAAATGTCCGAAGTAATTGAAAGATGATATTTTCTTAGGTGAAATACAAAATCTGTACCTTACTAAACATCGAGAAACTGTTAATGCAGTCGATCCAAAGTCAATTGTGATGAACGTTGATGGAAAAGGAGAAACATTATGACATATTTAAGCTTGTTGTCCGCCATCTTCGAATAAACTTGTTTAGTTCAAACGGCAACATAGTCGTGTGACATATTAAACAACATCCTTGTTCGAAGAGAAACACAACGGTAAAATTATTTTTTTCAAACCCTGGAATCGGTTTGAATTTGGGAATAGGTTTAGGATATGTTATGTGTGAAATCTGCTGTGCAAAGGATATTAGTGGTAAAGAGAATGATATTAGTAGTTTCTAATTGAAGGATAAAGTAAAAAACAAGCTTTGTAATATCACATTACGTATTCTTTAATAACCAAGAAAAGAGAGAGCTAACAAACATACGACAAATACAATCACATGGCATGTTCAATATGTCCACCGTTCTGTTCAATGCACCGCATTAAGCGTGCCACCCAATGTTTGTCCACTCTGTGAAGCATAGTTGGTGATGTTTGTTCCCAGGGCATACTGATTCTCCTTTTCAGGTAACCAATGTCATTAATTTTACACTGGTAGATATTAACTTTATACTATCCAACGGAGGTAATTCGGGGGACCTTCCTGGCCACTCAAGTAGTCCATACCTATCTATCCTACAACTGGAAAAGTTTTTATTAGACCATAATGCGGCGGTGCCCCATCTTATTGCCAATATTGATTACATCACCCTTTCTCGTTTAACAAAAATGGCATAACAATGTTTACTAGAATATCTTCATATTGTTCAGCATCCAAGGTCCCATCAATAAAAACAGGTCCAATAGGTCCCATCAATGAAAAGAGCTCCAATAATTTTTCGGCCCATATTCCACACCACCATTAACTTACCTGCACCTTGCATCTTTGATGCAACTATCTAATTAAGATTTGTATAAGTCCCGTACCGAACATTTTGCTCAGTACCGAGAAATTCTGCGGTGAAATTTTTTCTTAATCTGCAACGGTTGTTAAGTTGTGTATAGATTTAGGATTTACTTTATCATTTAGACTTAATTTTGTTCTGTGTGGAACATCGTATAGACGGGTACCGTCTACACCGCTACTTTTTTCTTGCAGGTAGAACAGAATGCTAACTCGAGAGGAAAGTATCAAAATTATCCTTCTGGTTGGAGGACGCAGTTCAACAATAATAACAGCCGTCTTCAAAGAGCGACATTTTAATCGCGAGCTGTTGACAGACAGTGCTGCACGAAAACCAATCCGCAAATTCAGGGCACGGGGAAATGTTGATGACACCTCGATCAGGACGACCATGAAACGCAACTGATCCAGACACATCAGCAGCTGTGTTTGGTGTATTGGTGAAGTCCTACGAACAGTGTGCGATGCCTATCAAGTGAACATAATGTTAGTGTCAAAAGTGTTCAAAGAATATTAAAAAGGAAAAAGTAGCACTCTTAATAATTACGGTTGAAACAAAAACTGTCCTGATAGATCAGTGAAGTTTTGTGAGTAGGCATAGGCCCAGATAGCTCGTGGCCCAGTATTTCCTCATAACATTGTTTTTAATAATTAGGCAAATTTCTATGTAACAGGTGAGATTATCAACCAAAATACTCGTATCCCGTACTGGGTTAATACAAATCTTAATTGGATAGATGCATCAAAAATGCAAGGAGCAGGTAAGGTAATGGTGGTGTGGAATATGGGGCGAAAACTTATTGAACCTCTTTTCATTGATAGGACCTATTGGACCTGTTTTTATTGATGGGACCTTGGATGCTGCACAATATGAAGATATGCTTGTAAACATTGTTATGCCATTTTTGTTGAACAAGAAAGGATGATTTAATCAATATTTGCAATAAGATGGGGCACCGCCGCATTATGGTCGTAATGTAATCGACGGCTCAATTAAAAACTTTCCCAGTTGATGGATAGATAGGTATGTACAACTTGAGTGGCCAGCAAGGTCCCCCGAATTAACTCCGTTGAAAACTTTAAAGCTGTTGTCTACCTGTGTAAAATTAATGACATTGGCTACCTGAAAAGGAGAATCATTATGCCCTGTGAACAAATATCACCAACTATGCTTCACAGAGTGGACAAACATTGGGTGCCACGCTTAAGGAGGTGCATAGAACAGAACGGTGGACATGTTGAACATGCCATTTGATTGTATTTATCGTATGTGTGTTAGCTCTCTCTTTTCTTGGTTATTAAAGAATACGTAATGGGATTTGCTACAAAGCTTGTTTTTTACTTTATCTTTCGAAGCTTCGAAACTTAGCACAGCAAATTTAACAGCGTTTCACACGTAACACACCCTAAATCTATTCACAACTTCAAACCCACTGCATTGTTTGAAAAAATAGCGTAACCGTTGGGTTTCTCCTTGAACAAAGATGTTGTTTAATATGTCACGCTACTATGTTGCCGTTTGAAATAAACAAGTTTATTCCAAGATAACGGTCACCAAGATGGCGGACGAGAACCTGAAACACGTCATAATCTTTCTCATCTCCCACCAACATTGATCCCAATTGACTTTGATTCTACTGCATTTACAGTTTCCCAATATTTAGCCCGGTCCAGTTTTTGTATTTAACTTAAGAAAATATTATCCTTCAACTACTTCGGACATTTTGAAAGTTTCCAATATGGTGAACGAAGAAGTTTTAGGATTTTAGTGTGCCATTTAAATAACCTACATTTATGTGAAATTTTAATTTGTTAATAATTCTTCCTAAGTTCAATAAAATTTAAATCAATTTGACGGTAGTTTTCGGAATTTTAGAATTTAGAGCTAAATATTACTAAGAGTATGCGTTTTATGAAAACAATTTTCTCTATAAAAATATTGAGTTATCTATGTTTCATAAAATGGCACTAAATTTATTTCTTTATGTTCAAGCATAGGGAAAATATTACAATTTTTATCTTGGTATTGTTCATTTAATAATTCCAGCAGCCATTTTCCAATATGGCGGCGAAGACCACGTGGGATTTCAGGGGGCTTTTAGTATGTTGATTAGAAGATCATTCCCTACATCTGTACTAGTTCTCAGCTTGTTACTAATTGGTTCCTTTCTTCATTAAAATTCGAGCTTCATTTTCTGCACTATTAACTTCCTTACAATTATCAAGTAGATTTCATATAGCATAATTATTCTGTACTTACGTTGCTTTCCATTTTTCTCTATACCACGAACATATTGAGGCTGATCCAGTAAGAGCCTTGTCCATTCCGTTTGGTTCTATTTCGTAAGTCACTGACTGATAATAGTAGTCATTCCACAATATAAACGATATGATCACAGCACAGCTGATTGCTGCCAACCAGATACAAAGCCAAAATATTCTACAGTAATATTGAATATAAAATCTAGTTAATCAATCATGTGTTGGTAAGAAGAAGCGTTATTGTAACATTTAATATACCTCACAGTTTACGATATAAATGCATACAAATCTGAAGGAAAACAAAAATTAGATGTCAAAATGTAATGAGATGCAAGCTATTTCTGTGATATAAAATAGTATAGCCTTTATTTCATGACAGAACAAATCTTTTTTTCATTTCATATATAGTGTTGAATAGCTCCACAAATCTGACGTTTTATTGTTTGGTGACTTTTAGATTTGCAGTAACACAAACGAATACACTAAATGCTAGACACCACATTACCAAGACTGGCCGAAGATTAACGAGGAAGAGGCAGTGTGCAAATATTATCCTATTAGGATACATAAATATTCAATTTCAAAAATGTGTGTGCATTATTGGTGCCCCAGCATTTGACAAATAAACACGTAGGGTCTATCTTTAGAACATCTCGGACAGTACACGGAGAGAAATGTGCTTAAGTCGTACTAGAGAGAAATAAAATATGAAATTTTGTATTTTAAACCAAGCTTGGAAATTACTGTAAACAAAGATATTAACCTGTTATGTTAAGTGGAATCAAAATAGCGTGATTAAATTGTTATATTTTATAATCTTTTAGAAAAAATACATTTAGCAAAAACATGTAACTCTTCGTTGGTAAAGTATATCATACTCCGATGGATGGTAACATGGGGTTACTGATAACCCCAACACTATAAGTGCATATTCTATTAACATGAAGTATTTGTATAATAACACGAACCAAGTGTGTGGACCAAGTGTGTCAGACTCTACCTTTTTACATTGCCTGAATAATGCCTCACTCAGCTTCTGAATCCGATACCTGTATTTCCGCACTGACTCAAACTATACTTTAATATTCTTCTGTTCATTCCTAGAAACGCCATCAGTACTGAACTCAGAATCGTATTCCGACTCAGAAGAAATAGATTTTTCAAAGTTAAGAATGGAAATGTTCAATGATTAATAAAAGTTTACGAACGCAAATGGTAACAGGGATGGCCAGTCACCACAACCCTCTCATAATTCACTAAAGAAAGGTGATGTGAACCAAGAATACATACACGCTAATAAACATTGTTGTTTCCGAAGTTAACATGAAGCCGCACAAATATGAGAATAGTATTTCTAGTATTAAAGAACAGAATAATCCGAAATGGAGTTGCGCGTCACCCCTGTTACCAACGGAGGGTGTGCCTAGACTTAATTTTTAAGTTCGGTTAACCCAGTGACCTTCCTTCACCTTCAAGTCATGATATAATGTAGAAACGTTCAGCTGGAATATTCTTGAACATATACAAACGTATTTTATATACCAAGCAAGACTCCAGTACATACTTTTGTGTCACTTTACCCTTCCTAAATAATTATATGTCAATACCATGTTCTGGGTTGGCATATGCTGTATGCGTTTGATCTTATAATTGATAAATTGAAGTCGGAACATGGCCTTTCATTGATTCCTTTCTACAAAATAATTTCGGAATACAATGGTGTCATCCTAAAAATACCTTCTATATGCATACTACAATTGAGGCGGTTTTACGTGAAAAGGGTACATAAGCTTATGTGCTCCTTTTATTTAGATTTATTCTTATTTTCCTGTGTCTAAAGTATCAGTGATGCTAATTTTATGTCAATATGTCTAAAAATGAGAGTGATACATCTGGTTGAAATGGACGATATCATATGCAGAAATCGCATAATAAAATATTGTTTGTTGAATTTGATCTGCAAAGTGAAGCTGCCGAATCTGAACTGTGTTGTTCTTCAGTGTGGTGGAAGTCGCTGAGAATTATTTATACTATAATTTTTGGTGAGCATTTTACACGAAACACAATGGTGGTTCTATTGCAATACAACTGGTGGTTCTATTGCAATACAACTGGCACTCAACTGGTGGTTCTATTGCAATACAATAGTTCCGGAGTGTTTGTTTATTCTACAGTGAGATTGGATGTGCCGTATATTTACTTGAAATCAGTGATAGTTCTGAGAGTAGTAGTAACAATACTTATGAACGTGTTCACTTTGTGAGAAAGAAGAGAAAACTGGGAAAATGATGCGAAAACAATAAAACATTGGTCACGAAGAAGTCAAAAGGAAACGTGTTCTGGGTCATAAATATAAATATACATCATCTAAAGGTAGACTGTTCCAGCAAAAGTTAATGTTAAATGTTGCAATAATAAATGCTCACAAAGTTATCATTGGAAAATCAAATTGCAACATTTGGCAGTTTTATAGAGGTCCATCAAATAGACTGGAAGAAGCCATGACCTATTAAAAAAGTTGCAAGTTCAAACAAAACAACTGTTAACCCCGAAAGGAAAGACAAAAGGTTTGGATTTACAGCAATCATCCTAGTCCCTTAGAAGTTGATTTGAGTTTACTTAATTTTGACTTTAACGTCCAGTTCAGCAGGCAGGTTATATGAGAAGTGGACCTACTAATTAACGTGGAATCCGAACCACCTGATTACCCGCTGGGAATCGAACCCATGTCTTCCACGCTGAAGGCCGTGTACTCTAACCGCTTAGCCACGAAGGAGGTCAGGTCTCTTAAAAATTCGTGTATATGGAAAATTTCTGTATAGTTTGTTTCAGATTTCAACAAAACGATTGCTAGTTGTTCAACTTCGGAGGAGAAACGTGGATCTCTGTTAAACAAACCTACGTATTTCGCAAAATGCACTGTTTTTAATGAGTGAACACTTGAAGCCTATTCCACATAAAGATACTCTCTATTATGGAGTCAAAGGTAGCCCATTTCATTTTGATAGCTACATATAGAACATTACAACCTTCTAGTTCATGTTTAGGGAACAGTACAAAGCAAAAACTAACAAGAACTTGAAACTGTAGCTATCAAAACATTTGATTATCCCATATATATATATATTCTTCTACTATTTTACACTCTCTGTTCCAAATGTATAGAACGTCGATCCTCGTATATGTGTCCAATTTTACACCCGTACCCCTGACCACAGAAGCGATCAAACCAAGTGGTTAAACCCGTGTGCTATACCTGGACGTCCATCCTATCGCCTGCCAAGCGAAACTGTGTATCGTGTGCATCATGGCTCCAAAGATGAACCGTTTTTGGAAGGGCTACGTAATTGGAATTTTCCACGCCAAATATTCGGTTTCTAAAGTTCAAAAGCAGTGCAAAGAAAATGGTTGTGCATTGGGTTCGACGACTATCAAGAACATAATGAAGCAGTATAAAAAACGAGACATACCAGGTAAGCATTCACCCACTAAGTGGTCGAGGAAGCGAGCGTGTACCACAGTGACTCCACAAGTAGCTCAGAAGTTGCGGCGAATGGCCTTACAAGAAAATCCCCCTTCGCAATGTGTGATGTCGGCTCGATTCCACATACCACAGTCAACTGTTAACCGCGTCCTGAGTGGGAAATTAAACCTCCGGAGGGTCTTTAAAAGTCATGGACATTACCTAAGTGCGGCCCATCGCCGTGAGAGAAAACCAACAGCAGGCGCCTCTATGAACGCCATCTATCTGGGGAAAAGTGGAAGTTTGTGGCCACATTAGATGAAGCATGGGTGTATCTATCAGATTGTGGCAAATTCGCTCGATAACTTACACTTCGCGAGATGCAAAAAGTCGTCCTACGTTCATTCGTCATTGCAAAGGAACTTTCTCGAAAGGATTTATGGTTGTCGCCTGTTACTCTTATCAGAGCAAATTAACAATTCGTCAGGTCCCTAAAAACTGTAAAATGTACTGACCCCAATTTATACAAAAGATCTTCCTCATTTGTATGGGCATGTCATAAAGCAAGTGTCTGTGCATATGGATAAGGCCTCCTCACATACATCTCGTTCTACCCAGAACTTTCTGAAGCAGATGGAGAGAGACACCGGTATTCGAGCTATTCCATATCATGATATACCAGTGGAACCACCAGTTGCCAGTCCCATGGGTTTGGTCTACTGAAAAGGACACTTTCTTCTCGTCGTGTCACTACTTTCGGGGGCCTGTAGAGAGCCTGCCGGGAGGAATAGGAGAAGATTCCGCTTCCTGTACTTCGTCGTAGTCTTCTACAGTGGAATTTACGATGCAGGGCTGTTGGCAGAACACATGGCCATCACATTGAGGCCAACCCATGGTGGTCCCATGGATTTTCATAAGGTTAGTGCTATTTCAAAAGTTGACACATATACGCGGATCGACCTTCTGTATATATTGAATATTTATACAGTTCACGAGATTATCATGAATCACATAACACAGTTATTCACTTTTGAATATATATATTCACTTTCAACATATATATTGTTTGTCACATTAAAATATTATACATTCAGTCTTTACAAGATGGCTCTAAGCTCTATCTATCTTTCTTAGCTACCATAACAACGACATCAAAAAGATAAACAAGTTGTCTTAGCAACGAAATTAAGAAATATTTCGATATGATAAAAATATTTAAATTACTTCTTTATATTTCTCTTCTTCATAATTGTTTGTGCCTTTTAAATAGCACTTTTGCCCATAAATATAAACAATACTTAGAAAGCACTTACAGAAATATACATTATAATTGTAATTTGATTGTTGTTACCCTAATAAATAAGTATCGCACACCTGGTGGAAGACTCTTACAAGTCAAAAATACACGTTTATGATTTTAAAGTTCGTTATTCTATCAAAATCGCTCCCTAGAATGGTGGTATTTCTGTTATCCAGAGGTTAGTTTGTTTAGTTACGTTTCTGTGAAAATACCACAAGATAGAGCTCGCTTCTCTCTCTCTGTATTCCCTTTTGTGTGATGATAACTCAAGATTTCAATTGCTTTAGTTGTAACACTCTTCAACCGGGTGTGCGATATGGTGGTCGTTTATTGATGCTGAAAAAGACTGTACATTTTGCACAGCAAATTCAGAATCGTAATGATGATAATGTCATTCAGGCTCGAGTAGAAGCAGAAAATTTGGCGACGCGAAATGCTATGTGTGAAGAAATCACTCAAGCAATATCCCAGAATTCCTTCAATTTGATTTTGCGTTTCTTAATCGAATTACATTGGGTGTTTATCAGATTGAACTGGCATCTTCGCAAACCTGTATACAAGTTTATTTAGATCACGAAAGTATTGATATTTTTCAAGTTATGATGAATAGTTAGATTAGAAATATGGTAGAACGAAGATTATTACTTTAAAATCTTTTCAAGAAACGCTACTTGATATCAGCTTTGGACAGTAAATGATGACGAATCGCCTGCCATTGAAGTAGAAAATGGTCCGATATTAGGATGCTATTACACTTGTAAGTCTGGTCTATTACATTAGGTTGTAGTGCACATGTAGCCAGTGTACTATGGCGTTTACGATCGGCTAAATATATAAAAAAAAATCAAATATTCTTGTTGAGCTCTACTGAAATACAAGATGCTGATAATCGTAATGTGAACAAAATGGAAATGAAGATGAAATACTTCAGGTTGAATCCAAGAATAATGAGATGTGAGATGCAGAACAAATCTTTATAGGAGAAGACACTGCTAATGACTAACTGGAAACTAAATGGAGAATATTAATGGCAAATTCGATTAACACCGACCTTGGATTCGGAATCAGCTACCCTAAAGCTCAATCTATGATTTTTTAGATTTTTCCGACGGTTTTTCAAGTTTGACATTGAAATGACCCATGAATGTCCTTGACATGACCTTGTAGGATAAAGAAAATGCCTTAACTGGATCCAGCGACTCAAAAAACATTTATGAACTTTATGCTGTGATCTTTTGCAACGTTTCTTCTCGATTTGATCTTCAAATGACCTTCAATCTGACGTGATAGAAATTAATCGACCTTGGATTCAGAATCAGCTACCCTAGAAACATATCTATGATTCAATTTTCAGATTTTTCCGACGGATTTTCAAGTTTGACCTTGAAATGACCCTGGTATGACCTTGACATGACCTCATAGTGTCAAGAAAATGACATAGTCAGATCCAGCGACTCAAAAAATATTTACGCACTTTCCTGTTCAGATTTTTTACAATTTCCCTTCTCGATTTGTTTTTCAAATAACCTTGAATCTGACCTGATGGAGTTTAATTTCCCTTGGATTCCGAAACAGCTTCCCTAACACCATATACTTGACTTTTTTAGATTTTACCACAGTTTTTTTTTTGTTAGTTTGAACTTGAAATGATCCTAGAATGATCTTGATGTGATCTTGCAAGTTCAAGAACATAAAACAATCTTATTCAGTGACTCAAAAGGTTTATGGACTTTTTTTTTTAGATTTTTGCAACGTTCCTTCTCGATTTGTTCTTCAAATGACTTTGAACTTGTGGCGATGGAGGTTAACCGACTTGGATTGAGAATCAACTACCCTAAAAACATATCTGATTTTATTTTTAGATTTTTTGAATGGTTTTTCAAGTTTCATCTTTAAATGACCTTGGAATGAACCTGACATGACCTTGTAGCGTCAAGAAAATGACAATCGGATCCAGTGACTCAAAAAACTTATATGGACTTTCTGTTTAGATTCTTTGAAACGTGTCTTCTGGCTTTGACCTTCAAATTACTTTAATCTGACGTGATTGAGGTTAACAAACCTCGGGTTTGGAATCATCGGAACCAAAAACCCAAATATACTTTAGTGAGACTAGTTCATACCTCAAAGATAAAATGTCGACCTAATTATTGTTTGACGATAATAACATATCTCAAAAACGTGGTGTTTTCGGGCTTCATGCTTATTGAGACTTTTCATCAGGGACCAAAATACACAACATTCTGCAACACCAATAAATTTAACGGAAACCAGATTTTCATAAGCTCTGAGTGGGTTCCTTTAAAGCTGATCCTCATGACACTTGCAAGATTCTATCTGAACAACATAAAAACAGCACAAAGAAAGGGAGTTCGTATTGCGAATTTCTAAAAGTAAAAATCATAACTCTAAAATTCCCATATTCGAATTTGACTATTCCCAAAACTACCCAATCCCCAAACTACATGTGAATAAACAATTATATAAAAAGATGTTCTGGCTTTATTGCTTTAATACGTATATATTTAATGACGAGTAGAGTTACTACTATACATTTGCTAAGTGCAACGGGTTTTCTTTGTTTTGCTTCATGGCTGTCTGAAAAGGCAACTTCAGAAGTTTCCTGGTATTTCCACGGTTGTTTTGCTTCCTGGCGCCACAGGTTGTCAAAATAGAAATTTTCTGATGACTAAATATACTCTGGTTCGCAAGAGTATATAAAAGGAATGTGCGTCAACTTTCTCCAATTAATGGACATAGTTTCTACCAGTGTGACGGAAATTTTGTTCTGATCAGAAATAATATTTTGCAAACAAAAAGAAAAAAAGAAAAAAGAAAAAAATATTGATAATCGAAATCCTTATCTAACTGTAGTGGTGTTAATTTGGGGAAAACCTATCATCTTTCGAAGATTTTTTCAACGCAGAACTTTTACATGGCTGGGAACATTTTATGAACAATTTTTTTAAACCGGTCTTTAAAACAACGATTCCTTTAATTTTAATGGAATATGTTATCATCAAATCATTATACAATGATGTTTTACTGTCTTATATAACACATTTTGGATAGTATAATATGTTTACTTATTGACGACATCTTCTGGGGATTGGTCATTTTAGCAATGTAAGAGCTACAATGTATTCTTACAACATAGTAAATCAATTAAAAGTTAATGATGTTGAAAGTTTGTATCGCTTTTTATAGCAGGATGATAATGACTTTATCGAACATATGATTTCACAATTTCCATAAGTTTCAGTTTCAATACATGTTGAGAAATAAAGTTAATGTCTGAAACTTTAATATGGCTTCAATCATCCGCTGAATACTACAAAAATATTCTGTGTAGAAACGACATATAAACATATTGTACATTTGTATGTATTATTCATTAATATGCCAGTACAATACAGTTCCATCAGGAAATTGTATTTTGCAAAGGATGTATATCTTCCGTGTAGTTTGTTGCCAACTCCGTAACCGTTATATTATTGACAGTATACAGTAGAGTATTATCACTTTCTTTTTGCGTTGACTCGAAACATAGTTTTCTCCTATGTGTCCTTTTTACATAGACAGGCTTAATTTATAACTACGAGATGGCGTGCGCCACTGGATCGAAATAAAATCTTGAGGCTTAGTGCTCACGATTGTGTCATAGGATAAAAGAAGGATTCCATTTTGATTCAGTCTAGAATTGTTCGAAACTAGAATTTTTTCATGTTAAAATTCTAGATCTGAAAATTGCATAAACATAAAATTTAAATATTTTAAACTCTTTTAATGAATTCTTACAATCAGTGATTTTACTAAAAATTTAGTTCCAGGAAATCAAAATTGATCAAAAGCAAACAACGAGAATATATATTCAAATTGTCAGCGTATACCTACATACTGCGCAAATCTGAAACTAAGCATACGTGGACTAAATATGTTAGTTGGGTAAACTATGTATAATACAGTATGCCTTCAATTACATATCTGCCTTAAGGTGAAGTGCACGTCCATTCCTTCATGTAGAATAGGAAGTTAATGCATATTAGATCAATGGCAATGGACCGAAGTCCATTTTCCAATTGTACCTAATTATATGAGGAATTTCTCGGGAGATTACCAGTATTTCCAGTGTTGAACGGGAACATTTTATGGTAAGAAAGATCTCCCGTTTAGAGGTAAAAAGACATCCTGACATCGCGAGTCACCAAATTCCGCAGTATACCCACAACCGGGTGAAGTTTCGACCCATGATCTGCGAACTTCTCTGAAACATGGAGGGATTTAATTTGAATGCAATCATGATTTATCAAAAAAACATATACAGTAGGGTGGGGTCACTTGCGGGTGTTTTTTTTCCTACTGCGCATGCGCAAACCCTGGACGCTGATTGGCTGGCGCAGGTCACGTGACCCGGCCACGCCCCCTGACGCTGATTGGCTGACCACGCCCCCTTCACGCTGATTGGTCGGCGCAGGCCACGCCCCCCGCCACGCCCCTTGACGCTGATTGGCTGGCGTCGGCCACGCCCCTTGACGCCGATTGGTCACGCTCTTTTCCGACCTCCGATTGGCTGGCAGCGGACCCCGCCCCGTACGCGCCGATTGGCTGGCGCGGGACCCCCTTCCGATTGGCTGGCAGCGGACCCCGCCCCGTACGCGCCGATTGGCTGGCGCGGGACCCCCTTCCGATTGGCTGGCAGCGGACCCCGTCCCCTTGACGCCGATTGGCGGACCACGCGCACGGTCTGCGCAGATCGGCCAGCACCGGACCACCCTCCACGCACTCGTTCCCTTTTATGAGCACTTTTAACATAGCAGATATTACACAGAGAGTACGAACACATAACATAGCACATATTACATAAGACTATATAGCATAGCAGGGGTGCACTCGTTCCCTTTTATGAGCACTCTTTTTAAACATAGCGGAGAATAATGGGGGAGTATTCGCCCTCCATTTTTGAGACCAATTTTTGACCTACTGCGCATATGCGCAAAACTGTTTCGATTTCGTCGTTAAAAAAAATAAGAACACACACACACAGCAGACCGCAGACTGTTCCAGTTCAGGAGCAGATTACGGTTATGCGCAGAAACATAAAATAAGACATAACATCCCCGTTCCATTTTATGAGCACTTTACGAACACATAGCAGAGCACATATAACATAAGACTCGTTCCCTTTTATGAGCACTTTTAACATAGCAGAAATTACACAGAGACTACGAACACATAACATAGCACATATTACACAGAGACTCGTTCCCTTTTATGAGCACTCTTTTTAAACATAGCAGAGAATAATGGGGGTGTATTCGCCCTCCATTTTGAGACCAATTTTTGACTTACTGCGCATATGCGCAAAACTGTTTCGATTTCGTCGTTAAAAAAATAACAACACACACACACACACTTGATTGCTTATGCGCAGTAAATTTAAATTTCCAATTAATTACACATTGCACGCATGCGCAGAAACATAAAATAAGACATAACATCCCCGTTCTCTTTTAGGAGCACTTTATAGCAACATAATAGAGCAGAGAATAAAAAAATAACAACACACACACACACACACACACACACACACACACACACTTGATTGCTTATGCGCAGTAAATTTAAATTTCCAATTAATTACACATTGCACGCATGCGCAGAAACATAAAATAATACATTACACTAGACTACAGCCTGTTCCAGTTGCAGTGCTGGTTCCAGTTATTCATTCCCTAAATAACATAGTATACACCCACACTTGGTTGCGTATGCCAAATCCAATTTAGTAGAAATAACACGCATGCGCAGAAACATTTATATTTCCGATTCGACCATGCTGGTAAGAATACCACACTTATTTCTACCTGGGTCTTATAGTTTATGTGGGATACGCCCTTTCTATGACAATTTTAACCGATTTGGATGAAACTCGGTATATGAGGGTTTTCGAACATGTTGATTACGAATATCATACTTATTTTTACCTGGGTCTTATGGTTCATGTGGGATACGCCCTTTCTATGATAATTTTAACCGATTTGGATGAAACTCGGCATATGGGGGTTTTCGACCATGCTGATTACCAATACCACACCTACTTTTACCTGGACGTCGTTTGTATGACACTTAAAACCTAATAACTCAAAAACGGGTCCACATATTGAGGTCGTGTTTCCACATTTAGTAACGGGTCACCAGCAACCACAAGTTCCAAAATAATGACCATCGAGGTCAAAGGTCAACCTACTTAAAACCTAATAACACGAAAACTGAGCCACATATTGAGGTACTGTTTCCAAATCTAGTAACTGGTCACCAACTACTACAAGTTCCAAAATAATGACCATCGAGGTCAAAGGTCAACATACTTAAAACCTAATAACACGAAAACTGAGCCACATATTGAGGTGGTGTTCCCGCATTTAGTAATTGATCATCAGGTACTACATGCTCCAAAATAACGACCATCGAGGTCAAAGGTCAGCATACTTAAAACCTAATCACTCGAAAACGGCACCACATATTGAGGTGGTGTTTCCAAGTCTGGTAATTGGTCATCAGGTACTACAAGATCCAAAACATTGACCATCGAGGTCAAAGGTCAACCTACTTAAAACCTAATAACACGAAAACGGGGCCACATATTGAGATGGTGTTTCCAAGTCTGGTAATTGGTCATCAGGTACTACAAGATCCAAAACATTGACCATCGAGGTCAAAGGTCAGCCTACTTAAAACCTAATAACACGAAAACGGGGCCACATATTTAGATGGTGTTTCCAAGTCTGGTAATTGGTCATCAGGTACTACAAGATCCGAAACATTGACCATCGAGGTCAAAGGTCAACCTACTTAAAACCTAATAACACGAAAACTGAGCCACATATTGAGGTCGTGTTTCCACGTTTAGTAATTGGTCATCAGGTACTACAAGTTCCAAAATAATGATCATCGAGGTCAAAGGTCAACATACTTAAAACCTAATAACTCGAAAACGAACCCACATATTGAGATGTTGTTTCCAAATCTAGTAATTGGTCATCAGGTACTACATGCCCCAAAATAATGACCATCGAGGTCAAAGGTCAAACTCGAAAATGGATCCACATACTCAGGTGCTGTTTCCACATTTAGTAATCGGCCACCAACTACTACATGTCCTAAAGGTACTTACCACGGAGGTCAAAAATCAGACTAGTAAACGAAGCAACATATTGAGGTGGTGTTTCCACATTTAGTAATTGGTTACCAGCAACTACATGCCACAAAAAGGTCAAATATTTAAACCAGAATAACTCGTAGATTGAGCGTCGGAAAATTTTTGTACCAAGGAGAAAATGTGAAGGAGGAATAAATTTGAGTGCCCTATTGAATTTTGTACCAACGAGAAATCTCATTTGCAACTAGCTTAGAATTTCTGTACCTGTTTGGGTTATTCAAAATTTGGATAGACTAAGAAAGCAAGATATGCCATTTTAACCAGCTGAGAATTTAAAGAAACAAAGGGAACCTACTCAATTTTCTATCGACGAGAAATGCCATTTCAACTACCTCAGAATTTATGTGCCTTTTTGTGCTAAGGTCTATTTTAACTCTTCTTGACTAATT
Source organism: Thermobia domestica (assembly GCF_964235325.1). Taxonomy (NCBI): domain Eukaryota; kingdom Metazoa; phylum Arthropoda; class Insecta; order Zygentoma; family Lepismatidae; genus Thermobia; species Thermobia domestica. The sequence goes on from NC_137458.1 coordinate 57,773,831, forward strand.
AGATAAACGAAGGAATATTGTACCAATGATAAATGCCATTTTTTTCTAGACCATGTTCTAATATTTAAACAAACGAAGGGGTGAATTTGATTGAGCTATTCAATTTTGCACCAATGAGAAATAACAGCGTATTTTAAATAAACAAACAATCGGATAAATTTAACCGGCTCAGAAGTGTACTATTTAAACAAACGAAGGTCTCTTGAGTGAGATTTCTAACTAACTCAGAATTTCATTTCATTTTGAAATACTCAAATTTGGATGGAGTGTTTAGTTTTGTTCGAACCAGAAAAATTTGATTGGATTATTTCCTTATGTACCAACTGGAAAAAGGGAAGGGCCATTAATCAAATAAATGAAGGAATAAATTTGGGTAGAATATTTAGTTTTGTACCTAGCAAAATTAGAAAAAGAAGTGAAGAACGAATAAAATCTGGATGGACTATTTTCTTATGTACCAACAAACAAAATGGAGCACCAGCGACAAAAAAGAAACCGAAGAAGGAATAAATTTGGGTGACCTATTCAGTTTGCAGAATCAGCATTCTATACTTTTTTCTGCCATTCATTGGGGGTGTCCTATTTCTTTTCGTGCCAACGAGACCATTTTTAACCGACTTAGAATTTGTACCAAACAGAAAAGAGGAGCTACACGATTAAACAAAGCAATCAATTTTTAACTAGCTCAGAATTTCTAGACCATGTTGTACTATTTAAACAAACGAGGAGATAAATGTGTGTGACCTATTCACTTTTGTACCAAGCAAAATAAGAAAAAGAAGTGAAGAACGAATAAAATTTGGATGGCCTATTTTTTCATGTACCAACAAAAATGGAGCACCAACGACAAAAAGGAAACCGAAGGAGGAATAAATTTGGGTGACCTAATCAGTTTTGTACTAAGCAGAAAAAAAGCGAAGAAGGTAAAATTTAAATAGCTCAGTATTTATGTACATTTTTGTATTACTAAAATAAACGAAGGAATAAATTTGGGTGTTCTACAGAAGAAAACGGGGAAGGGCCATTTTATTTAATTTTGTAGTACTCAAAATATACAAAGATATAAATTTGTGTGACCCATTCGGTTTTGTTGGCTTTTTTAGAAAGAATATTTTATCTTTTTGTGCTCTACAAATAAACGGAGGAAAAGCAAAGAGAGACCATTTTATGTGCCTTTTGTAACGAAGAAACAAATTTGAAGGAGGTTCATTTTAACTAATCCTGCTGCGAGTAGATCAATTAGTACATAGTAAAAACATAAAACAATATGGCATTATTGCGACTTTCATTTTCGAATACATACGGATTAAGCCACTATGGCAAAAAATACTACTCTCTCCTTATGCTTATTTGGAGCAGACTTAAGAGGACCAAGCATTAGAAACCACTAGTAAGGTGTCGATTCAGTAAACTCTACATCTAGTAAAAGAAAACGAACCGATAATTTTGAGACAGTTCCATATGGGTAAATACAGTATTAGTAGAAACGATAGTTTTTAATTAAGTAGAGATAAGGAGAGAGTGAAAAAAATGGAAAATTAAATTTTAAATCATTATTATTATTATTTTAGAGGTCAAAAGGAAGAATAAATGAATTTGAGTGGCATATGTACGGAATTTAGTTTTGTAAAGGGCAAAAAAAAAATTTGAATGGAATATTTTATTTTGTACCAGCTGGGAATTTAGTACTGTACTATTGTATCAATTTAAGTATTTTGTACTATTTATTACCACCGAGAAGGTGTAGAATATTTAGTTTTGTTGGCTTCTTTATTTTGTATTAACGACTAAAACCTTTAACACATACTTGGTTGTGTGCATCACAATGGCCGAAGTTTTTCATTTCCCTGTGGTACAACGTAATGGTCGCCCCGCTTATTCTAGGTCTACAGTTAGATATTTTCGGTTGGATAATGGAATAAAGCCGTGTTTTGTTGAGCACAATGCCCACTATAACGATGTGGTAGACAATTATTTGATGGATAGATATTTTTTTAATAGTCGCTATAACAAATGGTATATGGTAGAATTTGTTAAGCATTTATCGCAGGTAGATATTAAGATAGACTTTTTGTCGTTGGTTACTCGTTTAACCGCGCACAGTTCTCTTTTCCAATCAGCTACCTTTTTTGCCATGAAAACTAAGGGTAATAGTTATACTGTGATAGCTTTCTTTCGCTATGGGGGAACGCAGGACACTTTGGATGAGTTATTAAAGTTTTGGAATCATGTGTGCGAGTTCAGGCCAAGTATCCAGATTGCGGATTTACTTGGTTGCTTTACACGATGTGGTAAAACTGGACTTTTTGCGGTATCTCCTGATACCTATCTGTTGGACCTCGCGGTATTTGGAAGCATGGTGAAAAAGAATAACAAATGGTTTTTCTCACAATAAAGCTATACATACAGAATAATCCATTATGGCAAAAAAATACTACTTTCTCCTTATGCTTAGTTGGAGTAGACTTCGATAACAAGAACGATACATTGTGTAAGAATTTCCAATTAATAGCGGTATTGCACTGTACTTATAATAGTCTGTAATAGTGCAGTTTATTGTAGTCTACCGGCAATAATGATCTCTAAGAGAGTTATTAGGTAAAGATAACCATTACACAGCCATTCTGCGAACACATTTATAAGACCATATTCTGCTACTCAAACAAACGAAGGAATAAGCTCAGAATTTCTATACCTTTTTGCTCTATTCAAATAAACGAAGGAATAAATCTATTCACTTTTATACCACCTTTTAGTTTTGTACCAACCACAAAAAAAGGGAAGAAGGACCATTATAAAAAGCTCACTTTTTTATAGCATTTTGTATTACTCTAATCAATTTGGGTGGTCTATTTTGATTTTTGTAACAATCAGAAGAAAACAGCTCAGAATTTTATACCTTTGTGGAGTTACATTTTGTATATTTTTGTGTCATCCAGAGAACAAATTAAATTGACTCTCCCTGACAATTCAGTTGCCAGAGTCCAATGTTAGTTATCTATTAAATTGTTAATATTACTGTACTACAAATTGATCCAGTTAACAGTTCAAGTTCTTCTATTCTTACACAATCAAATGCATATGCTACAGTGGGCTCAGTGTTCATTTACAGAATTAAATAATTGTTTATCTTTCTCTAAAAACATTTCTACTATTTTGTTGATATAATAATCACACTCTGTAATGTATTCATATACCAGATTAAATTTTTTCTCCACAGTATAAGTGTTCTTAATATTACAACTTTTAAAATGCTTCTTTAAATAAAGTTTATAGATTTTCTCTCTCATTTCACATTTAATTAAGATCGTCCACACCTTTTGCAATAATTCGTAATCATACTGCAGCAAACAGTTGTGATCTTTTTCATTCTCATTATGTTTAGAACATGCTTCACATAATAATACTGAATTTGGTGTATACTCATTAAATAATTGTATAACACATGTATGACTAATACTTTCACTAGTACATCCGCACTCATTAGCTTCCAGTTCAAAACAGGTAATATTTGAAACACTGTCATCATCACTTTCCGGGAGTATTTCATCATTATACCTATTATAGCGTCTAAAATAATACACATCTTCTATTTCTTGTGTTGGATATATGATTCTCACTTTATCACGTAATTCATCTGGCAAATCAGGGTCAGACGGCTGTATTAACAGTATTGGTTTCTCGTTTTCACGCTGAATTTCTTTTTCTCTAGGTGAAACATAAGCAATTTCCATGCTAGTCATTTTTCTACTCTCCGCAAAAACAAATCAAGTGTGACACATCTACTTATATACCTACAATAAAAGCATTCTATGCATTCGCCGTGTTTAATAATATGTTTCAAGGCAATGCAAAATAATTCGTTAATATAACGTCATGATGTATGTTCTATTATTTCCAAATATACTCCATAATCTTATATTCCATTATAATAAAATACATAAATGCAAAAATATATATTTGTCTTTTTGGACTTAGACGAGGAAAGAAAGTTTAAAAATAATTGAATCGTTGAGCAATAGGCAATACACCTGTTAGGTAACCCATTCATAACGTTGTTTAAATATCTGCAGCAACATGGAACTTTGAAAACTTTTCTTACTTTGATATAATCTCTTCTTCTGCGGTGATCAAAAATGGCCATGCATGATATTACGCTAATTGCTATGTAGTCTGTTCTACACAATTATTACGCAACTCCGGTTTGTTAAATCTCATGCTCAAATATTTAGTTAGTGACCGGGAAACTTTGGACTTTAGCGTCGCCGTTAGTATTTTGTAAACCTAATTCGCTAAACACACGTCAATACCCATATAGTGACGGGAGAGGCAATTTAAATTGTTCTCTGGATGACACAAAAATATACAAAATGTAACACCACAAAGGAATAAAATGCTGCGCTGTTTTCTTCTGGTTGTTACAAAAATGAAATAGAGTAATACAGAATGGTATAAAAATAGTGAGCGTGTTATAATGGTATAAGTCACACAAATTTATTCCTTCGTTTACTTGAATAACACAAAAAGGTATAGAAATTCTGAGCTTATTCCTTCGTTTGTTTGAGTAGCAGAATATGGTCTTATAAATGTGTTCGCAGAATGGCTGTGTAATGGTTATCTTTACCTAATAACTCTCTTAGAGATCATTATTGCTGGTAGACTACAATAAACTGCACAATTACAGACTATTATAAGTACAGTGCAATACCGCTATTAATTGGAAATTCTTACACAATGTATCGTTCTTGTTATCGAAGTCTACTCCAACTAAGCATAAGGAGAAAGTAGTATTTTTTGCCATAATGGATTATTCTGTATGTATAGCTTTATTGTGAGAAAAACCATTTGTTATTCTTTTTCACCATGCTTCCAAATACCGCGAGGTCCAACAGATAGGTATCAGGAGATACCGCAAAAAGTCCAGTTTTACCACATCGTGTAAAGCAACCAAGTAAATCCGCAATCTGGATACTTGGCCTGAACTCGCACACATGATTCCAAAACTTTAATAACTCATCCAAAGTGTCCTGCGTTCCCCCATAGCGAAAGAAAGCTATCACAGTATAACTATTACCCTTAGTTTTCATGGCAAAAAAGGTAGCTGATTGGAAAAGAGAACTGTGCGCGGTTAAACGAGTAACCAACGACAAAAAGTCTATCTTAATATCTACCTGCGATAAATGCTTAACAAATTCTACCATATACCATTTGTTATAGCGACTATTAAAAAAATATCTATCCATCAAATAATTGTCTACCACATCGTTATAGTGGGCATTGTGCTCAACAAAACACGGCTTTATTCCATTATCCAACCGAAAATATCTAACTGTAGACCTAGAATAAGCGGGGCGACCATTACGTTGTACCACAGGGAAATGAAAAACTTCGGCCATTGTGATGCACACAACCAAGTATGTGTTAAAGGTTTTAGTCGTTAATACAAAATAAAGAAGCCAACAAAACTAAATATTCTACACCTTCTCGGTGGTAATAAATAGTACAAAATACTTAAATTGATACAATGGTACAGTACTAAATTCCCAGCTGGTACAAAATAAAATATTCCATTCAAATTTTTTTTTGCCCTTTACAAAACTAAATTCCGTACATATGCCACTCAAATTCATTTATTCTTCCTTTTGACCTCTAAAATAATAATAATAATGATTTAAAATTTAATTTTCCATTTTTTTCACTCTCTCCTTATCTCTACTTAATTAAAAACTATCGTTTCTACTAATACTGTATTTACCCATATGGAACTGTCTCAAAATTATCGGTTCGTTTTCTTTTACTAGATGTAGAGTTTACTGAATCGACACCTTACTAGTGGTTTCTAATGCTTGGTCCTCTTAAGTCTGCTCCAAATAAGCATAAGGAGAGAGTAGTATTTTTTGCCATAGTGGCTTAATCCGTATGTATTCGAAAATGAAAGTCGCAATAATGCCATATTGTTTTATTTTTTTACTATGTACTAATTGATCTACTCGCAGCAGGATTAGTTAAAATGAACCTCCTTCAAATTTGTTTCTTCGTTACAAAAGGCACATAAAATGGTCTCTCTTTGCTTTTCCTCCGTTTATTTGTAGAGCACAAAAAAGATAAAATAGTCTTTCTAAAAAAGCCAACAAAACCGAATGGGTCACACAAATTTATATCTTTGTATATTTTGAGTACTACAAAATTAAATAAAATGGCCCTTCCCCGTTTTCTTCTGTAGAACACCCAAATTTATTCCTTCGTTTATTTTAGTAATACAAAAATGTACATAAATACTGAGCTATTTAAATTTTACCTTCTTCGCTTTTTTTCTGCTTAGTACAAAACTGATTAGGTCACCCAAATTTATTCCTCCTTCGGTTTCCTTTTTGTCGTTGGTGCTCCATTTTTGTTGGTACATGAAAAAATAGGCCATCCAAATTTTATTCGTTCTTCACTTCTTTTTCTTATTTTGCTTGGTACAAAAGTGAATAGGTCACACACATTTATCTCCTCGTTTGTTTAAATAGTACAACATGGTCTAGAAATTCTGAGCTAGTTAAAAATTGATTGCTTTGTTTAATCGTGTAGCTCCTCTTTTCTGTTTGGTACAAATTCTAAGTCGGTTAAAAATGGTCTCGTTGGCACGAAAAGAAATAGGACACCCCCAATGAATGGCAGAAAAAAGTATAGAATGCTGATTCTGCAAACTGAATAGGTCACCCAAATTTATTCCTTCTTCGGTTTCTTTTTTGTCGCTGGTGCTCCATTTTGTTTGTTGGTACATAAGAAAATAGTCCATCCAGATTTTATTCGTTCTTCACTTCTTTTTCTAATTTTGCTAGGTACAAAACTAAATATTCTACCCAAATTTATTCCTTCATTTATTTGATTAATGGCCCTTCCCTTTTTCCAGTTGGAACATAAGGAAATAATCCAATCAAATTTTTCTGGTTCGAACAAAACTAAACACTCCATCCAAATTTGAGTATTTCAAAATGAAATGAAATTCTGAGTTAGTTAGAAATCTCACTCAAGAGACCTTCGTTTGTTTAAATAGTACACTTCTGAGCCGGTTAAATTTATCCGATTGTTTGTTTATTTAAAATACGCTGTTATTTCTCATTGGTGCAAAATTGAATAGCTCAATCAAATTCACCCCTTCGTTTGTTTAAATATTAGAACATGGTCTAGAAAAAAATGGCATTTATCATTGGTACAATATTCCTTCGTTTATCTAATTAGTCAAGAAGAGTTAAAATAGACCTTAGCACAAAAAGGCACATAAATTCTGAGGTAGTTGAAATGGCATTTCTCGTCGATAGAAAATTGAGTAGGTTCCCTTTGTTTCTTTAAATTCTCAGCTGGTTAAAATGGCATATCTTGCTTTCTTAGTCTATCCAAATTTTGAATAACCCAAACAGGTACAGAAATTCTAAGCTAGTTGCAAATGAGATTTCTCGTTGGTACAAAATTCAATAGGGCACTCAAATTTATTCCTCCTTCACATTTTCTCCTTGGTACAAAAATTTTCCGACGCTCAATCTACGAGTTATTCTGGTTTAAATATTTGACCTTTTTGTGGCATGTAGTTGCTGGTAACCAATTACTAAATGTGGAAACACCACCTCAATATGTTGCTTCGTTTACTAGTCTGATTTTTGACCTCCGTGGTAAGTACCTTTAGGACATGTAGTAGTTGGTGGCCGATTACTAAATGTGGAAACAGCACCTGAGTATGTGGATCCATTTTCGAGTTTGACCTTTGACCTCGATGGTCATTATTTTGGGGCATGTAGTACCTGATGACCAATTACTAGATTTGGAAACAACATCTCAATATGTGGGTTCGTTTTCGAGTTATTAGGTTTTAAGTATGTTGACCTTTGACCTCGATGATCATTATTTTGGAACTTGTAGTACCTGATGACCAATTACTAAACGTGGAAACACGACCTCAATATGTGGCTCAGTTTTCGTGTTATTAGGTTTTAAGTAGGTTGACCTTTGACCTCGATGGTCAATGTTTCGGATCTTGTAGTACCTGATGACCAATTACCAGACTTGGAAACACCATCTAAATATGTGGCCCCGTTTTCGTGTTATTAGGTTTTAAGTAGGCTGACCTTTGACCTCGATGGTCAATGTTTTGGATCTTGTAGTACCTGATGACCAATTACCAGACTTGGAAACACCATCTCAATATGTGGCCCCGTTTTCGTGTTATTAGGTTTTAAGTAGGTTGACCTTTGACCTCGATGGTCAATGTTTTGGATCTTGTAGTACCTGATGACCAATTACCAGACTTGGAAACACCACCTCAATATGTGGTGCCGTTTTCGAGTGATTAGGTTTTAAGTATGCTGACCTTTGACCTCGATGGTCGTTATTTTGGAGCATGTAGTACCTGATGATCAATTACTAAATGCGGGAACACCACCTCAATATGTGGCTCAGTTTTCGTGTTATTAGGTTTTAAGTATGTTGACCTTTGACCTCGATGGTCATTATTTTGGAACTTGTAGTAGTTGGTGACCAGTTACTAGATTTGGAAACAGTACCTCAATATGTGGCTCAGTTTTCGTGTTATTAGGTTTTAAGTAGGTTGACCTTTGACCTCGATGGTCATTATTTTGGAACTTGTGGTTGCTGGTGACCCGTTACTAAATGTGGAAACACGACCTCAATATGTGGACCCGTTTTTGAGTTATTAGGTTTTAAGTGTCATACAAACGACGTCCAGGTAAAAGTAGGTGTGGTATTGGTAATCAGCATGGTCGAAAACCCCCATATGCCGAGTTTCATCCAAATCGGTTAAAATTATCATAGAAAGGGCGTATCCCACATGAACCATAAGACCCAGGTAAAAATAAGTATGATATTCGTAATCAACATGTTCGAAAACCCTCATATACCGAGTTTCATCCAAATCGGTTAAAATTGTCATAGAAAGGGC